>NW_027252112.1:693021-1039532 GCF_044704955.1 Pristiophorus japonicus | reverse complement strand
CGCCCCGACCCGACACCCGCTCTCCCCCCCCCCGCCCCGCCCCGACACCCGCTCTCCCCCGCCCCGACACCCGCTCTCCCCCCCCCGCCCCGACCCGACCCGACACCCGCTCTCCCCCCCCCGCCCCGACCCGACACCCGCTCCCCCCGCCCCGACCCGACCCGACACCCGCTCTCCCCCCCACGCCCCGACCCGACACCCGCTCTCCCCCCCCGCCCCGACCCGACACCCGCTCCCCCCCCCGACCCGACCCCCGCTCTCCCCCCCCCGCCCCGACCCGACACCCGCTCCCCCACCCCCACCCCCCCCCGACCCGACACCCGCACCCCCCCCCGTCCCGACCCCCCGACACCCGCACCCCCCCCCGTCCCGACCCGACACCCGCTCCCCCACCCCCACCCCCGACACCACACCCGCTCTCCACTGCCCCCCGCACCGACCTGACACCCGCACCCCGCCCCGACCCGACCCGACACCCGCTCCCCCCCGCCCCGCCCCGACCCGACACCCGCTCCCCCCCGCCCCGCCCCGACCCGACACCCGCTCTCCCCCCCCACCCCGACCCGACACCCGCTCCCCCCCTCCCCGACCCGACACCCGCTCCCCCACCCCCACCCCCACCCCCGACCCGACACCCGCTCTCCACTGCCCCCCGCACCGACCCGACACCCGCTCCCCACCCCCCACCCCGACCCGACACCCGCTCCCCCACCCCCACCCCGACCCGACACCCGCTCCCCCACCCCCACCCCGACCCGACACCCGCTCCCCCACCCCCCACCCCGACCCGACACCCGCTCCCCCCCGACCCGACCCGACACCCGCTCTCCCCCCCCACCCCGACCCGACACCCGCTCTCCCCCCCCACCCCGACCCGACACCCGCTCTCCCCCCCCACCCCGACACCCGCTCTCCCCCCCCCCGCCCCGACCCGACACCCCGCTCCCCCCCGCCCCGACCCGACACCCGCTCTCCCCCGCCCCGACCCGACACCCGCTCCCCCCCCCCCGCCCCGACCCGACCCGACCCGACCCGACCCGACCCGACACCCGCTCTCCCCCGCCCCGACCCGACACCCGCTCTCCCCCGCCCCGACCCGACACCCGCTCCCCCGCCCCGACACCGCGCCCCCCCCCCCCCCGCCCCCGACCCGACCCGACCCGACACCCGCTCTCCCCCCCCCGCCCCGACCCGACACCCGCTCTCCCCCCCCCGCCCCGACCCGACACCCGCTCTCCCCCCCCCCGCCCCGACCCGACACCCGCTCCCCCCCCCGACCCGACCCGACACCCCGCTCCCCCCCGCCCCGACCCGACCCGACCCCCGCTCCCCCCCCCGCCCCGACCCGACCCGACCCGACCCGACCCCCGCTCCCCCCCCCGCCCCGACCCGACCCGACACCCGCTCCCCCCCCCCCCCGCCCTGACCCGACACCCCGCTCCCCCCCCCCCCCCCGCCCTGACCCGACACCCCGCTCCCCCCCCCCCCCTGACCCGACACCCGCTCCCCCCCTCCCCCGCCCTGACCCGACACCCGCTCCCCCCTGACCCGACACCCGCTCCCCCCCCCCCCCCCCCCTGACCCGACACCCGCTCCCCCCGCCCCGACCCGACACCCGCTCCCCCCCCCCCCCGCCCTGACCCGACACCCGCTCCCCCCCCCCCCCCGCCCTGACCCGACACCCGCTCCCCCCCCCCCCCGCCCTGACCCGACACCCGCTCCCCCCCCCCCCCGCCCTGACCCGACACCCGCTCCCCCCCCCCCGCCCTGACCCGACACCCGCTCCCCCCGCCCCGACCCGACCCGACACCCGCTCCCCCCCCCCCGCCCCGACCCGACACCCGCTCCCCCCCCCCCGCCCCGACCCGACACCCGCTCCCCCCCCCCCGCCCCGACCCGACACCCGCTCCCCCACCCCCACCCCGACCCGACACCCGCTCTCCCCCGACCCGACCCGACACCCGCTCTCCCCCCCCCACCCCGACCCGACACCCGCTCTCCCCCCCCACCCCGACCCGACACCCGCTCTCCCCCCCACCCCGACACCCGCTCTCCCCCCCCCCCGCCCCGACCCGACACCCGCTCCCCCCCGCCCCGACCCGACACCCGCTCTCCCCCGCCCCGACCCGACACCCGCTCCCCCCCCCCCGCCCCGACCCGACCCGACCCGACCCGACACCCGCTCTCCCCCGCCCCGACCCGACACCCGCTCTCCCCCGCCCCGACCCGACACCCGCTCCCCCGCCCCGACACCCGCTCCCCCCCCCCCCCGCCCCGACCCGACCCGACCCGACCCGACACCCGCTCTCCCCCCCCCGCCCCGACCCGACACCCGCTCTCCCCCCCCCGCCCCGACCCGACACCCGCTCTCCCCCCCCCCGCCCCGACCCGACACCCGCTCCCCCCCCCCCGCCCCGACCCGACCCGACCCGACACCCGCTCCCCCCGCCCCGACCCGACCCGACCCCCGCTCCCCCCCCCGCCCCGACCCGACCCGACCCCCGCTCCCCCCCCCGCCCCGACCCGACCCGACACCCGCTCCCCCCCCCCCCGCCCTGACCCGACACCCGCTCCCCCCCCCCCCCCCCGCCCTGACCCGACACCCGCTCCCCCCCCCCCCCCCTGACCCGACACCCGCTCCCCCCCCCCCCCGCCCCGCCCCTTCCTGACCCGACACCCGCTCCCCCCCCTGACCCGACACCCGCTCCCCCCCCCCCCCCCCCCCCTGACCCGACACCCGCTCCCCCGCCCCGACCCGACACCCGCTCCCCCCCCCCCCCGCCCTGACCCGACACCCGCTCCCCCCCCCCCCCGCCCTGACCCGACACCCGCTCCCCCCCCCCCCCCGCCCTGACCCGACACCCGCTCCCCCCCCCCCGCCCTGACCCGACACCCGCTCCCCCCCCCCCCGCCCTGACCCGACACCCGCTCCCCCCCCGCCCCGACCCGACCCGACACCCGCTCCCCCCCCCCCGCCCCGACCCGACACCCGCTCCCCCCCCCCCGCCCCGACCCGACACCCGCTCCCCCCCCCCGCCCCGACCCGACACCCGCTCCCCCCCCCCGCCCCGACCCGACACCCGCTCCCCCCCCGCCCCGACACCCGCTCCCCCCCCGCCCCGACACCCGCTCCCCCCCCCCCCGCCCCGACACCAGCTCCCCCCCCCCCCGCCCCGACCCGACACCCGCTCCCCCCCCCCCGCCCCGACCCGACACCCGCTCCCCCCCCCCGCCCCGACCCGACACCCGCTCCCCCCCCCCGCCCCGACCCGACACCCGCTCCCCGCCCCCCCGACCCGACACCCGCTCCCCCCCCCCCGCCCCGACCCGACACCCGCTCCCCCCCCCCGCCCGGACCCGACACCCGCTCCCCGCCCGCCCCGACCCGACCCACCGACCCGACCCGACCCGACACCCGCTCCCCCCTCCCCCGCACCCGACCTGACACCCGCTCCCCCGCCCCCGACCCGACAGCGACCCCCCTCCTTCCCCCCCTCCCTTCCCCCCCTCCTTCCCCCCCCTCCTTCCCCCCCTCCTTCCCCCCCTCCTTCCCCCCCTCCTTCCCCCCCTCCCCCTCTCCCCCTCTCTTCTCCCCCCTCCTCTCTTCTCCCCCCTCTCTCTCTCTCCCCCCTCTCTCTCCCCCTCTCTTCTCCCCCCCTCCTCTCTTCTCCCCCCCTCCTCTCTTCTCCCCCCCCTCCTCTCTCTCTCCCCCCCCTCCTCTCTTCTCCCCCCCCTCCTCTCTTCTCCCCCCCCTCCTCTCTTCTCCCCCCCTCCTCTCTTCTCCCCCCCTCCTCTCTTCTCCCCCCCTCCTCTCTTCTCCCCCCTCCTCTCTTCTCCCCCCCTCCTCTCTTCTCCCCCCCCTCCCTTCTCCCCCCCCTCCCTTCTCCCCCCCTCCCTCTTCTCCCCCCTCCCTCCCTCTTCTCCCCCCCCCCCCTCCCTCTTCTCCCCCCCCCCCCCTCCCTCTTCTCCCCCCCCCCCCTCCCTCTTCTCCCCCCCCCCCTCCCTCTTCTCCCCCCCCCCCTCCCTCTTCTCCCCCCCCCCCCTCCCTCTTCTCCCCCCCCCCCCTCCCTCTTCTCCCCCCCCCCCTCCCTCTTCTCCCCCCCCCCCTCCCTCTTCTCCCCCCCCCCCTCCCTCTTCTCCCCCCCCCCCCTCCCTCTTCTCCCCCCCCCCCCTCTCTTCTCCCCCCCCCCCCTCCCTCTTCTCCCCCCCCCCCCTCCCTCTTCTCCCCCCCCCCCCCCCCTCCTTCTCTCCCCCCCCCCTCCCTCTTCTCCCCCCCCCCCTCCCTCTTCTCCCCCCCCCCCCTCCCTCTTCTCCCCCCCCCCCCTCCTCTTCTCCCCCCCCCCCCCCTCCCTCTTCTCCCCCCCCCCCCTCCCTCTTCTCCCCCCCCCCCCTCCCTCTTCTCCCCCCCCCCCCTCCCTCTTCTCCCCCCCCCCCTCCCTCTTCTCCCCCCCCCCCCTCCCTCTTCTCCCCCCCCCCCCTCCCTCTTCTCCCCCCCCCCCCTCCCTCTTCTCCCCCCCCCCCTCCCTCTTCTCCCCCCCCCCCCTCCCTCTTCTCCCCCCCCCCCCTCCCTCTTCTCCCCCCCCCCCCCTCCCTCTTCTCCCCCCCCCCCTCCCTCTTCTCCCCCCCCCCCCCTCCCTCTTCTCCCCCCCCCCCCTCCCTCTTCTCCCCCCCCCCCTCCCTCTTCTCCCCCCCCCCCCTCCCTCTTCTCCCCCCCCCCCTCCCTCTTCTCCCCCCCCCTCCCTCTTCTCCCCCCCCTCCCTCTTCTCCCCCCCCCTCCCTCTTCTCCCCCCCCCTCCCTCTTCTCCCCCCCCCTCCCTCTTCTCCCCCCCCCTCCCTCTTCTCCCCCCCCTCCCTCTTCTCCCCCCCCTCCCTCTTCTCCCCCCCCCTCCCTCTTCTCCCCCCCCCTCCCTCTTCTCCCCCCCCCTCCCTCTTCTCCCCCCCCCTCCCTCTTCTCCCCCCCCCTCCCTCTTCTCCCCCCCCTCCCTCTTCTCCCCCCCCCTCCCTCTTCTCCCCCCCCCTCCCTCTTCTCCCCCCCCCTCCCTCTTCTCCCCCCCCCTCCCTCTTCTCCCCCCCCCTCCCTCTACTTCTCCCCTTTCCCTCCCTCCCCTCTCCTCCCCTCTCCCTCCCTCCCTCTCTCTCTCTCTCTCTCTCTCTCTCTCTCTCTCTCTCTCTCCCTCCCTCTCTCGCTCAGCGGCACGAACAGCTGCAGAATTCTCCCTGGCTGAAGCACTTTCACACAGGTAGGAAGATGGTTTATTTCATCTTTTCTTGGCTTTATTCAGGTTGGATTTATTTGTATAATATTTGTAGAAGTATAAATAAGGATTTATTGTAGAATTCAATGAGTTCCCTTCCGCCCCCCACCTCGTTCTGGATGCCTAATTTGTAACCTGCACCTGATTTTTTAATGTGTAGAACAGGTTTTTTCAGTTCTACAAAAATCTTCACTGGCTCCATTCTACTTTAGTTTGGAATACATTTTCACTGGAAACTTTCAAATCAGGCGTCAGTGGCCGGACACGCCCCCTTTTGAAGTAAAATTCTGTTCTAAACTCGAACTGTTCTACCTGACTAGAACTGCAGAAAAAAAAATGTGGAGAATTGCGATTTCTAAAATAGTCCGTTCTCCACCAGTTGCTCCTAAAAATCAGGTGCGAATCATGTGGAAACTTGGGCCCATAGAATGGTAAAGTATTATAGAATGGCACAATATCGTAGAATGGTACAGTATTGTAGAATGGTACAGTACAGTATCATAGAATGGTGCAGTATAATAGAATGGTAGGGTATCATAGAATGGTACAGTATCATGAAATGGTACAGTATTGTAGAATGGTACAGTATTGTAGAATGGTACTGTATCAAGAAATGGTACAGTATTTTAGAATGGTACAGTATCATCGAATGGTACAGTATTGTAGAATGGTACCGTATCATAGAATGGTACATTATTGCAGAATGGTACAGTATCGTAGAATGGTACAGTATTGTAGAATGGTACAGTACAGTATCGTAGAATGGTAAAGTATTATAGAATGGCACAATATCGTAGAATGGCACAGTATTGTAGAATGGTACAGAATCATGGAATGGTACAGTATCAAGAAATGGTACAGTATTTTAGAATGGTACAGTATCATCGAATGGTACAGTATCATAGAATGGTACAGTGCAGTATCATAGAATGTAACAGTATAATAGAATGGTACAGTATCATAGAATGGTACAGTATTGTAGAATGGAACAGTACATTGAATGGTATAGTATTGTAGAATGGTACAGTACAGTAGCGTAGAATGGTAAAGTATAGAATGGCACAGTATCGTAGAATGGTACAGTATCATAGAATGGTACAGTATTGTAGAATGGTACAGTATCATAAAATGGTACAGTATTGTAGAATGCTCCAGTACAGTATAGATAATGGTACAGAATCATAGAATGGTACAGTATCATGGAATGGTACAGTATTTTAGAATGGCACAATAGTGTGGAATAGTACAGTATCATAGAATGGTACAGTATAATAGAATGGTAAAGTATCATAGAATGGTACAGTATTGTAGAATGGTACAGTACATTGAATGGTACAGTATTGTAGAATGGTACAGTGCAGTATCATAGAATGGGACAGTATAATAGAATGGTAAAGTATCATAGAATGGTACAGTATTGTAGAATGGTACAGTACATTGAATGGTACAGTATTGTAGAATGGTACAGTACAGTATCGTTGAATGGTACAGTATAATAGAATGGTAAAGTATCATAGAATGGTACAGTATTGTAGAATGGTACAGTACAGTAGCGTAGAATGGTAAAGTATAGAATGGCACAGTATCGTAGAATGGTACAGTATCGTAGAATGGTACAGTATTGTAGAATGGTACAGTATCATAAAATGGTACAGTATTGTAGAATGCTCCAGTACAGTATAGATAATGGTACAGAATCATAGAATGGTACAGTATCATGGAATGGTACAGTATTTTAGAATGGCACAATAGTGTGGAATAGTACAGTATCATAGAATGGTACAGTATAATAGAATGGTAAAGTATCATAGAATGGTACAGTATTGTAGAATGGTACAGTACATTGAATGGTACAGTATTGTAGAATGGTACAGTGCAGTATCATAGAATGGGACAGTATAATAGAATGGTAAAGTATCATAGAATGGTACAGTATTGTAGAATGGTACAGTACATTGAATGGTACAGTATTGTAGAATGGTACAGTACAGTATCGTTGAATGGTACAGTATAATAGAATGGTAAAGTATCATAGAATGGTACAGTATTGTAGAATGGTACAGTACAGTAGCGTAGAATGGTAAAGCATCATAGAATGGCACAGTATCGCAGAATGTCACAGTATTGTAGACTGGTCCAGTACAGTATAGTTAATGGTACAGTATCATAGAATGGAACAGTATCATGGAATGGTACAGTATTTTAGAATGGCACAGTAGTGTGGAATGGTACAGTATCATAGAATGGTAAAGTATCATAGAATGGTACAGTATTGTAGAATGGTACAGTACATTGAATGGTACAGTATTATAGAATGGTAGAGTACAGTATCGTGGAATGGTACAGTATAATAGAATGCTACAGTGTCATAGAATGGTACAGTATTGTAGAATGGCACAGAATCATAGAATGGTACAGTATTGTAAAATGATACAGTACAGTATCCTAGAATGGTAAAGTATTATAGAATGGCTCAATATCGTAGAATGGTACAGTATTGTAGAATGGTACAGTATAATAGAATGGTACAGTATCATAGAATGGTACAGTATTGTAGAATGGTACAGTAAATTGAATGGTACAGTATTGTAGAATGGTACAGTACAGTATCGTAGAATGGTACAGTATTGTAGAATAGTACAGTACAGTATCGTTGAATGGTACAGTATAATAGAATGGTACAGTATCATAGAATGGCTCACTATTATAGAATATAACACAATTTTAGAATATTACAGTATCATAGAATGGTACAGTATCATAGACTGGTACAGTATTGTAGAATGGTATATTACCATAGAATGGTGCAGTATCATAGAATGGTACAGTATTGTAGAATGGTACACTATCATAGAATGGTACAGTATTGTAGAATGGTACAGTATCAGAGAACAGTACAGTATTGTGGAATGGTACATTATCATTGAATGGTACAGTATCATAGAATGGTACAGTATCGTAGAATATTACAGTATCATAGAATGGTACAGTATCGTAGAATGATACAGTACTGTAGAATATTATAGAGTCATAGAATGGGATAGTATTGTCGAATGGTATTAAATTGTAGGATATTACAGCATTGTAGAATAGTACAGTATCATAGAATGGCACAGTATTGTTGAATATTACAGTATCATAGAATGATACAGTAATGTAGAATGGTACAGTATTGTAGAATATTGCTGTGTCATAGAATTACAGTCATAGAATGGTACACTATTGTAGAATACTACAGTATTGCAGAATATCACAGCATTGTAGAATGGTACAGTATCATAGAATGGTACACGATTGTAGAATGGTACAGTATTGTAGAATGGTACGGTATCATAGAATGGTACAGTATCATAGAATGGCACAGTATTGTAGAATGGTACAGAATTGTAGAATATTACAGTATCATAGAATGGTACAGTATTGTAGAATGGTACAGTATTGTAGAATTGTACAGTATCATAGAACGGTACAGTATTGTAGAATATTACAGTATCATAGAATGGTACAGTATCGTAGAATGATACAGTACTGTAGAATATTACAGAGTCATAGAATGGTATAGTATTGTCGAATGGTATTAAATTGTAGGATATTACAGCATTGTAGAATAGTACAGTATCATAGAATGGCACAGTATTGTTGAATATTACAGTATCATAGAATGATACAGTAATGTAGAATGGTACAGTATTGTAGAATATTGCTGTGTCATAGAATTACAGTCAGAGAATGGTACACTATTGTAGAATACTAGAGTATTGCAGAATATCATAGCATTGTAGAATGGTACAGTATCATAGAATGGTACACTATTGTAGAATGGTACAGTATTGTAGAATGGTACGGTATCATAGAATGGTACAGTATTGTGGAATGGTACAGTATCATAGAATGGCACAGTATTGTAGAATGGTACAGAATTGTAGAATATTACAGTATCATAGAATGGTACAGTATCGTAGAATGGTACAGTATTGTAGAATATTACAGCATCATAGAGTGGTACCGTATCATAGAATGCTAAAGTATTGTAGAATGGTACATTATCATAGACGGGTAAAGTATTGTGGAATGGTACATTATCATAGAATGGTGCAGTATTATCGAATGGTACAGTATTGTAGAATGGTACATGATCAAAGAATTGTCCAGTATTGTAGAATGGTACAGTATCAGATAATAGTACAGTATTGTAGAATGGTACATTATCATAGAATGTTACAGTATCATAGAATGGTACAGTAATGTAGAATATTACAGTATCATAGAATGGTACAGTATAGTAGAATGGTACAGTATTGTAGAATATTACAGTATCATAGAATTGTATAGTATTGTAGATTGGTACTAAATTGTAGAATATGACAGCGTTGTAGAATAGTACAGTATCATAGAATGGCACAGTATTGTTGAATATTACAGTATCATAGAATGGTACAGTTTTGTAGAATATTGTTGTGTCATAGAATGGCAGTCATAGAACGGTACACTATTGTAGAATGACACAGTATTGTAGAATATTACAGTATCATAGAATGGTACAGTATCATAGAATGGTACAGTATTGTAGAATATTACAGCATTGTAGAATGGTACAGTATCATAAAATGGTACACTATTGTAGAATGGTGCAGTTTTGTCGAATATGCTGTATCAGAGAATGGTACAGTATCATAGAATGGTGCAGCATCGCAGATTTGTATATTATCATAGAATGGTAGAGTATTGTAGAATGGTACAGTATTGTTGAATATTACAGTATCATAGAATGTCACAAAATCATAGAATGGTACAGTATTGTAGAATATTACAGTATCATAGAATGTCACAGTATCATAGAATGGTACAGTATCGTAGAATATTACAGTATCATAGTATGGTTCACCCCAGGTGATGGGAGTCTATCCTGATCCACCCCAGGTGATGGGAGTCTATCCTCATCCACCCCAGGTGATGGGAGTCTATCCTCATCCACCCCAGGTGATGGGAGTCTATCCTGATCCACCCCAGGTGATGGGGTTCTATCCTGATCCATCCCAGGTGATGGGAGTCTATCCTGATCCACCCCAGGTGTTGGGGGTCTATCCTGATCCACCCCAGGTGTTGGGGGTCTATCCTGATCCATCCCAGGTGATGGACAGTCTATCCTGATCCACCCCAGGTGATGGGGGTCAATCCTGATCCACCCCAGGTGATGGACAGTCTATCCTGATCCAACCTAGGTGATAGGGGTCTATCCTGATCCATCCCAGGTGTTGGGAGCCTATCCGGATCCACCCCAGGTGATGGACAGTCTATCCTGATCCATCCCAGGTGATGGGGGTCAATCCTGATCCACCCCAGGTGATGGGAGTCTATCCTTATCCACCCCAGGTGATGGGAGTCTATCCTGATCCATCCCAGGTGATGGACAGTCTATCCTGATCCATCCCAGGTGATGGACAGTCTATCCTGATCCACCCCAGGTGATGGACAGTCTATCCTGATCCATCCCAGGTGATGGGGGTCAATCCTGATCCACCCCAGGTGATGGGAGTCTATCCTGATCCACCGCAGTTGATGGGAGTCTATCCTGATCCACACCAGGTGATGGGAGTCTATCCTGATCCATCCCAGGTGATGGACCGTCTATCCTGATCCACCCCAGGTGATGGACAGTCTATCCTGATCCACCGCAGGTGATGGGAGTCTATCCTGATCCATCCCAGGTGATGGACAGTCTATCCTGATCCATCCCAGGTGATGGGGGTCAATCCTGATCCACCCCAGGTGATGGGAGTCTATCCTTATCCACCCTAGGTGATACGGGTCAATCCTGATCCACCCCAGGTGATGGGAGTCTATCCTGATCCACCCCAGGTGATGGACAGTCTAACCTGATCCACCCCAGGTGATGGGAGTCTATCCTGATCCACCGCAGGTGATGGGAGTCTATCCTGATCCACCCCAGGTGATGGACAATCTATCCTGATCCATCCCAGGTGATGGGAGTCTATCCTGATCCACCCCAGGTGATGGACAGTCAATCTGATCCACCCCAGGTGATGGGAGTCTATCCTGATCCACCCCAGATGATGGATAGTCTATCCTGATCCACCCCAGGTGATGGGGCACAATCCTGATTCACCCCAGATGATTGACAGTCTATCCTGATCCACCCCAGGCGATGGGAATCTATCCTGATCCACCCCAGGTGATGGGAGTCTATCCTGATCCACCCGAGGTGATGGGAGTCTATCCTGATCCACCCCAGGTGATGGGAGTCTATCCTCATCCACCCCAGGTGATGGGAGTCTATCCTGATCCACCCCAGGTGATGGGAGTCTATCCTGATCCATCCCAGGTGATGGGAGTCTATCCTGATCCACCCCAGGTGTTGGGGGTCTATCCTGATCCATCCCAGGTGGTGGACAGTCTATCCTGATCCACCCCAGGTGTTGGGGGTCTATCCTGATCCACGCCAGGTGATGGGAGTCTATCCTGATCCACCCCAGGTGATAAACAGTCTATCTTGATCCATCCCAGTTGCTGGGAGTCTATCCTGATCCACCTCAGGTGATGGGAGTCTATCCTGATCCACCCTCGGTGATGGGAGTCTATCCTGATCCACCCCAGGTGATGGGAGTCTATCCTGATCCACCCCAGATGATGGATAGTCTATCCTGATCCACCCCAGGTGATGGGGCACAATCCTGATCCACCCCAGGTGATTGACAGTCTATCCTGATCCACCCCAAGCGATGGGAGTCTATCCTGATCCACCCCAGGTGATGGGAGTCTATCTTTATCCACCCCAGGTGATGGGAGTCTATCCTCATCCACCCCAGGTGATGGGAGTGTATCCTGATCCACCCCAGGTGATGGGAATCTATCCTGATCCACCCCAGCTGATGGAAAATCTATCCTGATCCACCCCAGGTGATGGGGCACAATCCTGATCCACCCCAGGTGAATCACAATCTATCCTGATCCACCCCATGTGATGGGAATCTATCCTGATCCACCCCAGGTGATGGGAGTCTATCCTGATCCACCCCAGGTGATGGGAGTCTATCCTGATCCACCCCAGGTGATGGACAGTCTAACCTGATCCACCCCAGGTGATGGGAGTCTATCCTGATCCACCGCAGGTGATGGGAGTCTATCCTGATCCACCCCAGATGATGGATCGTCTATCCTGATCCACCCCAGGTGATGGGGCACAATCCTGATCCACCCCAGGTGATGGACAGTCTATCCTGATCCACCCCAGGTGTTGGGGGTCTATCCTGATCCACCTCAGGTGATGGGAGTCTATCCTGATCCACCCCAGGTGATGGGAGTGTATCCTGATCCATCCCAGGTGATGGGAGTCTATCCTGATCCACCCCAGGAGTTGGGGGTCTATCCTGATCCATCCCAGGTGATGGACAGTCTATCCTGATCCACCCCAGGTGTTGGGGGTCTATCCTGATCCACGCCAGGTGATGGGAGTCTATCCTGATCCACCCCAGCTGATGGACAGTCTATCCTGATCCATCCCAGTTGTTGGGAGTCTATCCTGATCCACCCTAGGTGATGGGAGTCTATCCTGATCCAGCCCAGGTGATGGGAGTCTATCCTCATCCACCCCAGGTGATGGGAGTATATCCTGATCCACCCCAGGTGATGGGAGTCTATCCTGATCCACACCAGATGATGCATAGTCTATCCTGATCCACCCCAGGTGATGGGGCACAATTCTGATCCAACCCAGGTGATTGACAGTCTATCCTGATCCACCCCAGGCGATGGAAATCTATCCTGATCCACTCCAGGTGATGGGAGTCTATCCTGATCCACCCTAGGTGATGGGAGTCTATCCTGATCCACCCCAGGTGATGGGAGTCTATCATGATCCACCCCAGGTGATGGGAGTCTATCCTGATCCACCCCAGGTGATGGGAGTCTATCCTGATCCACCCCAGGTGATGGGAGTCTATCCTGATCCACCCCAGGTGTTGGGGGTCTATCCTGATCCATCCCAGGTGATGGACAGTCTATCCTGATCCATCCCAGTTGCTGGGAGTCGATCCTGATCCACCTCAGGTGATGGGAGTCTATCCTGATCCACCCTAGGTGATGGGAGTCTATCCTGATCCACCCCAGGTGATGGGAGTCTATCCTGATCCACCCCAGATGATGGATAGTCTATCCTGATCCACCCCAGGTGATGGGGCACAATCCTGATCCACCCCAGGTGATTGACAGTCTATCCTGATCCACCCCAGGCGATGGGAGTCTATCCTGATCCATCCTAGGTGATGGTAGTCTGTCCTGATCCACCCCAGTGATGGGAGTCTATCCTGATCCACCCCAGGTGATGGGAGTGTATCCTGATCCACACCAGATGATGCATAGTCTATCCTGATCCACCCCAGGTGATGGGGCACAATTCTGATCCAACCCAGGTGATTGACAGTCTATCCTGATCCACCCCAGGCGATGGAAATCTATCCTGATCCACTCCAGGTGATGGGAGTCTATCCTGATCCACCCTAGGTGATGGGAGTCTATCCTGATCCACCCCAGGTGTTGGGGGTCTATCCTGATCCACCTCAGGTGATGGGAGTCTATCCTGATCCACCCCAGGTGATGGGAGTGTATCCTGATCCATCCCAGGTGATGGGAGTCTATCCTGATCCACCCCAGGAGTTGGGGGTCTATCCTGATCCATCCCAGGTGATGGACAGTCTATCCTGATCCACCCCAGGTGTTGGGGGTCTATCCTGATCCACGCCAGGTGATGGGAGTCTATCCTGATCCACCCCAGCTGATGGACAGTCTATCCTGATCCATCCCAGTTGTTGGGAGTCTATCCTGATCCACCCTAGGTGATGGGAGTCTATCCTGATCCAGCCCAGGTGATGGGAGTCTATCCTCATCCACCCCAGGTGATGGGAGTATATCCTGATCCACCCCAGGTGATGGGAGTCTATCCTGATCCACACCAGATGATGCATAGTCTATCCTGATCCACCCCAGGTGATGGGGCACAATTCTGATCCAACCCAGGTGATTGACAGTCTATCCTGATCCACCCCAGGCGATGGAAATCTATCCTGATCCACTCCAGGTGATGGGAGTCTATCCTGATCCACCCTAGGTGATGGGAGTCTATCCTGATCCACCCCAGGTGATGGGAGTCTATCATGATCCACCCCAGGTGATGGGAGTCTATCCTGATCCACCCCAGGTGATGGGAGTCTATCCTGATCCACCCCAGGTGATGGGAGTCTATCCTGATCCACCCCAGGTGTTGGGGGTCTATCCTGATCCATCCCAGGTGATGGACAGTCTATCCTGATCCATCCCAGTTGCTGGGAGTCGATCCTGATCCACCTCAGGTGATGGGAGTCTATCCTGATCCACCCTAGGTGATGGGAGTCTATCCTGATCCACCCCAGGTGATGGGAGTCTATCCTGATCCACCCCAGATGATGGATAGTCTATCCTGATCCACCCCAGGTGATGGGGCACAATCCTGATCCACCCCAGGTGATTGACAGTCTATCCTGATCCACCCCAGGCGATGGGAGTCTATCCTGATCCATCCTAGGTGATGGTAGTCTGTCCTGATCCACCCCAGTGATGGGAGTCTATCCTGATCCACCCCAGGTGATGGGAGTGTATCCTGATCCACCACAGGTGATGGGAGTCTATCCTGATCCACCCCAGGTGATGGGAGTATATCCTGATCCACCCCAGGTGATGGGAGTCTATCCTGATCCACCCCAGATGATGGATAGTCTCTCCTGATCCACCCCAGGTGATGGGGCACAATCCTGATCCACCCCAGGTGATTGACAGTCTATCCTGATCCACCCCAGGCGATGGGACTCTATCCTGATCCACCCCAGGTGATGGGAGTCTATTCTGATCCACCCTAGGTGATGGGAGTCTATCCTGATCCACCCCAGGTGATGGGAGTCTATCCTCATCCACCCCAGGTGATGGGAGTCTATCCTGATGCATCCCAGTTGTTGGGAGTGTATCCTGATCCACGCCAGGTGATGGGAGTCTATCCTGATCCACCCCAGGTGATGGACAGTCTATCCTGATCCACCCCAGTTGCTGGGAGTCTATTCTGATCCACCCCAGGTGTTGGGGGTCTATCCTGATCCATCCCAGGTGATGGACAGTCTATCCTGATCCATCCCAGTTGCTGGGAGTATATCCTGATCCACCTCAGGTGATGGGAGTCTATCCTGATCCACCCTAGGTGATGGGAGTCTATCCTGATCCACCCCAGGTGATGAGAGTCTATCCTGATCCACTCCAGATGATGGATAGTCTATCCTGATCCACCCCAGGTGATGGGGCACAATCCTGATCCACCCCAGGTCATTGACAGTCTATCCTGATCCACCCCAGGCGATGGGAGTCTATCCTGATCCATCCCAGGTGTTGGGGGTCTATCCTGATCCACGCCAGGTGATGGGAGTCTATCCTGATCCACCCCAGGTGATGGACAGTCTATTCTGATCCATCCCAGTTGTTGGGAGTCTATTCTGATCCACCCTAGGTGATGGGAGTCTATCCTGATCCACCCCAGGTGATGGGAGTCTATCCTCATCCACCCCAGGTGATGGGAGTATATCCTGATCCACCCCAGGTGATGGGAGTCTATCCTGATCCACCCCAGATGATGGATAGTCTCTCCTGATCCACCCCAGGTGATGGGGCACAATCCTGATCCACCCCAGGTGATTGACAGTCTATCCTGATCCACCCCAGGCGATGGGACTCTATCCTGATCCACCCCAGGTGATGGGAGTCTATTCTGATCCACCCTAGGTGATGGGAGTCTATCCTGATCCACCCCAGGTGATGGGAGTCTATCCTCATCCACCCCAGGTGATGGGAGTCTATCCTGATGCATCCCAGTTGTTGGGAGTGTATCCTGATCCACGCCAGGTGATGGGAGTCTATCCTGATCCACCCCAGGTGATGGACAGTCTATCCTGATCCATCCCAGTTGCTGGGAGTCTATCCTGATCCACCTCAGGTGATGGGAGTCTATCCTGATCCACCCCAGGTGATGGGAGTGTATCCTGATCCATCCCAGGTGATGGGAGTCTATCCTGATCCACCCCAGGAGTTGGGAGTCTATCCTGATCCATCCCAGGTGATGGACAGTCTATCCTGATCCACCCCAGGTGTTGGGGGTCTATCCTGATCCACGCCAGGTGATGGGAGTCTATCCTGATCCACCCCAGGTGATGGACAGTCTATCCTGATCCATCCCAGTTGTTGGGAGTCTATCCTGATCCACCCTAGGTGATGGGAGTCTATCCTGATCCACCCCAGGTGATGGGAGTCTATCCTCATCCACCACAGGTGATGGGAGTATATCCTGATCCACCCCAGGTGATGGGAGTCTATCCTGATCCACACCAGATGATGGATAGTCTATCCTGATCCACCCCAGGTGATGGGGCACAATCCTGATCCACCCCAGGTGATTGACAGTCTATCCTGATCCACCCCAGGCGATGGAAATCTATCCTGATCCACCCCAGGTGATGGGAGTCTATCCTGATCCACCCTAGGTGATGGGAGTCTATCCTGATACACCCCAGGTGATGGGAGTCTATCCTGATCCACCCTAGGTGATGGGAGTCTATCCTGACCAACCCCAGGTGATGGGAGTCTATCCTGATCCACCCTAGGTGATGGGAGTCTATCCTGATCCACCCCAGGTGATGGGAGTCTATCCTGATCCACACTAGGTGATGGGAGTCTATCCTGATCCACCCCAGGTGATGGGAGTCTATCCTCATCCACCCCAGGTGATGGGAGTCTATCTTGATCCACCCCAGGTGATGGGAGTCTATCCTGATCCATCCCAGGTGATGGGAGTCTATCCTGATCCACCCCAGGTGTTGGGAGTCTATCCTGATCCATCCCAGGTGATGGACAGTCTATCCTGATCCATCCCAGTTGCTGGGAGTCTATCCTGATCCACCTCAGGTGATGGGAGTCTATCCTGATCCACCCTAGGTGATGGGAGTCTATCCTGATCCACCCTAGGTGATGGGAGTCTATCCTGATCCACCCCAGGTGATGGGAGTCTATCCTCATCCACCCCAGGTGATGGGAGTCTATCCTGATCCACCCCAGGTGATGGGAGTCTATCCTGATCCATCCCAGGCGATGGGAGTCTATCCTGATCCATCCCAGGTGATGGACAGTCTATCCTGATCCATGCCAGTTGCTGGGAGTCTATCCTGATCCACCCCAGGTGATGGGAGTCTATCCTGATCCACCCTAGGTGATGGGAGTCTATCCTGATCCACCCCAGGTGATGGGAGTCTATCCTGATCCACCCCAGATGATGGATAGTCTATCCTGATCCACCCCAGGTGATGGGGCACAATCCTGATCCACCCCAGGTGATTGACAGTCTAACCTGATCCACCCCAGGTGATGGGAGTCTATCCTGATCCACCCTAGGTGATGGGAGTCTATCCTGATCCACCCCAGGTGATGGGAGTCTATCCTGATCCACCCCAGGTGATGGACAGTCTATCCTGATGCATCCCAGTTGTTGGGAGTCTATCCTGATCCACCTCAGGTGATGGGAGTTTATCCTGATCCACCTCCGGGGATGGAAGTCTATCCTGATCCACCCTAGGTGATGGGAGTCTAGCCTGATCCACTCCAGGTGATGGACAGTCTATCCTGATACACCCCAGGTGATGGGAGTCTATCCTGATCCACCCCAGGTGATGGGGCACAATCCTGATCTACCCCAGGTGTTGGGGGTCTATCCTGATCCACCCCAGGTGATGGGGCACAATCCTGATCCACCCCAGGTGTTGGGGGTCTATCCTGATCCACCCCAGGTGATGGGAGTCTATCCTGATCCACCCCAGGTGATGGACAGTCTATCCTGATCCATCCCAGTTGTAGGGAGTCTATCCTGATCCACCTCAGGTGATGGGAGTCTATCCTGATCCACGCCAGGTGATGGACAGTCTATCCTGAATCACCCCAGGTGCTGGGAGTCTAACCTGATCCTTCCCAGGTGATGGGAGTCTATCCTGATCCACACCAGGTGATGGACAGTCTATCCTGATCCACCCCAGGTGATGGGAGTCTATCCTGATCCACCCCAGGTGATGGGAGTCTATCCTGATCCACCCCAGATGATGGATAGTCTATCCTGATCCACCCCAGGTGATGGGGCACAATCCTGATCCACCCCAGGTGTTTGACAGTCTATCCTGATCCACCCCAGGCGATGGGAATCTATCCTGATCCACCCCAGGTGATAGGAGTCTATCCTGATCCACCCTAGGTGATGGGGGTCTATCCTGATCCATGCCACGTGTTGGGAGTCTATCCTGATCCATCCCAGGTGATGGGGGTCAATCCTGATCCCCCAGGTGATGGGAGTCTATCGTTATCCACCCTAGGTGATAGTGGTCCATCCTGATCCACCCCAGGTGATGGGAGTCTATCCTGATCCACTGCAGGTGATGGAAGTCTATCCTGATCCACCCCACGTGATGGGGGTCTATCCTGATCCATCCCAGGTGATGGACAGTCTATCCTGAACCATCCCAGGTGATGGACAGTCTATCCTGATCTACCCCAGGTGATGGACAGTCTATCCCGATCCATCCCAGGTGATGGGGGTCAATCCTGATCCACCCCAGGTGATGGGAGTCTATCCTGATCCACCGCAGGTGATGGGAGTCTATCCTGATCCACCCCAGGTGATGGGAGTCTATCCTGATCCATCCCAGGTGATGGACCGTCTATCCTGATCCATCCCAGGTGATGGATAATCTATCCTGATCCATCCCAGGTGATGGGAGTCTATCCTGATCCACACCAGGTGATGGACAATCTATCCTGATCCACCCCAGGTGATGGGAGTCTATCCTGATCCACCCCAGATGATGGATAGTCTATCCTGATCCACCCCAGGTGATGGGGCACAATCCTGATCCACCCCAGGTGACTGACAGTCTATCCTGATCCACCCCAGGCGATGGGAATCTATCCTGATCCACCCCAGGTGATGGGAGTCTATCCTGATCCACCCTAGGTGATGGGAGTCTATCCTGATCCACCCCAGGTGATGGGAGACTATCCTCATCCACCCCAGGTGTTGGGAGTCTATCCTGATCCACCCCAGGTGATGGGAGTCTATCCTGATCCACCCCAGGTGTTGGGGATCTATCCTGATCCACCCCCGGTGTTGGGGGTCTATCCTGATCCATCCCAGGTGATGGACAGTCTAACCTGATCCACCCCAGGTGTTGGGGGTCTATCCTGATCCACGCCAGGTGATGGGAGTCTATCCTGATCCACCCCAGGTGATGGACAGTCTATCCTGATCCATCCCCTTTGCTGGGAGTCTATCCTGATCCACCTCAGGTGATGGGAGTCTATCCTGATCCACCCTAGGTGATGGGAGTCTATCCTGATCCACCCCAGGTGATGGGAGTCTATCCTGATCCACCCCAGATGATGGATAGTCTATCCTGATCCACCCGAGGTGATGGGGCACAATCCTGATCCACCCCAGGTGATTGACAGTCTATCCTGATCCACCCCAAGCGATGGGAGTCTATCCTGATCCACCCCAGGTGATGGGAGTCTATCCTGATCCAACCCAGGTGATGGGAGTCTATCCTCATCCACCCCAGGTGTTGGGGGTCTATCCTGATCCACCCCAGGTGATGGGAGTCTATCCTGATCCACCCCAGGTGATGGACAGTCTATCCTGATCCATCCCAGTTGTTGGGAGTCTATTCTGATCCACCATAGGTGATGGGAGTCTATCCTGATCCACCCCAGGTGATGGGAGTCTATCCTCATCCATCCCAGGTGATGGGAGTCTATCCTAATCCACCCCAGGTGATGGGAGTCTATCCTGATCCACCCCAGATGATGGATAGTCTATCCTGATCTACCCCAGGTGATGGGGCACAATCCTGATCCACCCCAGGTGATTGACAGTCTATCCTGATCCACCCCAGGCGATGGGACTCTATCCTGATCCACCCCAGGTGATGGGAGTCTATTCTGATCCACCCTAGGTGATGGGAGTCTATCCTGATCCACCCCAGGTGATGGGAGTCTATCCTCATCCACCCCAGGCGATGGGAGTCTATCCTGATCCATCCCAGTTGTTGGGAGTCTATCCTGATCCACCCTAGGTGATGGGAGTCTATCCTGATCCACCCCAGGTGATGGGAGTCTATCCTCATCCACCCCAGGTGATGGGAGTATATCCTGATCCACCCCAGGTGATGGGAGTCTATCCTGATCCACACCAGATGATGGATAGTCTATCCTGATCCACCCCAGATGATGGGGCACAATCCTGATCCACCCCAGGTGATTGACAGTCTATCCTGATCCACCCTAGGTGATGGGAGTCTATCCTGATCCACCCTAGGTGATGGGAGTCTATCCTGATCCACTCCAGGTGTTGGGGGTCTATGCTGATCCACCCCAGGTGATGGGAGTCTATCCTGATCCACCCCAGGTGATGGGAGTCTATCCTGATCCACCCCAGGTGATGGGAGTCTATCCTGATCCATCCCAGGTGATGGGAGTCTATTCTGATCCACCCCAGGTGTTGGGGGTCTATCCTGATCCATCCCAGGTGCTGGACAGTCTATCCTGATCCATCCCAGTTGCTGGGAGTATATCCTGATCCACCTCAGGTGATGGGAGTCTATCCTGATCCACCCTAGGTGATGGGAGTCTATCCTGATCCACCCCAGGTGATGAGAGTCTATCCTGATCCACTCCAGATGATGGGTAGTCTATCCTGATCCATCCCAGGTGATGGGGCACAATGCTGATCCACCCCAGGTGATTGACAGTCTATCCTGATCCACACCAGGCGATGGGAGTCTATCCTGATCCACCCCAGGTGTTGGGGGTCTATCCTGATCCACGCCAGGTGATGGGAGTCTATCCTGATCCACCCCAGGTGATGGACAGTCTATCCTGATCCATCCCAGTTGTTGGGAGTCTATTCTGATCCACCCTAGGTGATGGGAGTCTATCCTGATCCACCCCAGGTGATGGGAGTCTATCCTCATCCACCCCAGGTGATGGGAGTATATCCTGATCCACCCCAGGTGATGGGAGTCTATCCTGATCCACCCCAGATGATGGATAGTCTATCCTGATCCACCCCAGGTGATGGGGCACAATCCTGATCCACCCCAGGTGATTGACAGTCTATCCTGATCCACCCCAGGCGATGGGACTCTATCCTGATCCACCCCAGGTGATGGGAGTCTATTCTGATCCACCCTCGGTGATGGGAGTCTATCCTGATCCACCCCAGGCGATGGGACTCTATCCTGATCCACCCCAGGTGATGGGAGTCTATTCTGATCCACCCTCGGTGATGGGAGTCTATCCTGATCCACCCCAGGTGATGGGAGTCTATCCTCATCCACCCCAGGTGATGGGAGTCTATCCTGATCCACCCCAGCTGATGGGAGTCTATCCCGATCCACCCCAGGTGTTGGGGATCTATCCTGATCCACGCCAGGTGATGGGAGTCTATCCTGATCCACCCCAGGTGATGGACAGTCTATCCTGATGCATCCCAGTTGTTGGGAGTGTATCCTGATCCACGCCAGGTGATGGGAGTATTTCCTGATCCACCCCAGGTGATGGACAGTCTATCCTGATCCATCCCAGTTGCTGGGAGTCTATCCTGATCCACCTCAGGTGATGGGAGTCTATCCTGATCCACCCCAGGTGATGGGAGTGTATCCTGATCCATCCCAGGTGATGGGAGTCTATCCTGATCCACCCCAGGAGTTGGGGGTCTATCCTGATCCATCCCAGGTGATGGACAGTCTATCCTGATCCACCCCAGGTGTTGGGGGTCTATCCTGATCCACGCCAGGTGATGGGAGTCTATCCTGATCCACCCCAGGTGATGGACAGTCTATCCTGATGCATCCCAGTTGTTGGGGGTCTATCCTGATCCACGCCAGGTGATGGGAGTCTATCCTGATCCACCCCAGGTGATGGGAGTCTATCCTGATCCATCCCAGTTGTTGGGAGTCTATCCTGATCCACCCTAGGTGATGGGAGTCTATACTGATCCACCCCAGGTGATGGGAGTCTATCCTCATCCACCCCAGGTGATGGGAGTATATCCTGATCCACCCCAGGTGATGGGAGTCTATCCTGATCCACACCAGATGATGGATAGTCTATCCTGATCCACCCCAGATGATGGGGCACAATCCTGATCCACCCCAGGTGATTGACAGTCTATCCTGATCCACCCTAGGTGATGGGAGTCTATCCTGATCCACCCTAGGTGATGGGAGTCTATCCTGATCCACTCCAGGTGTTGGGGGTCTATGCTGATCCACCCCAGGTGATGGGAGTCTATCCTGATCCATCCCAGGTGATGGGAGTCTATCCTGATCCACCCCAGGTGATGGGAGTCTATCCTGATCCATCCCAGGTGATGGGAGTCTATTCTGATCCACCCCAGGTGTTGGGGGTCTATCCTGATCCATCCCAGGTGATGGACAGTCTATCCTGATCCATCCCAGTTGCTGGGAGTATATCCTGATCCACCTCAGGTGATGGGAGTCTATCCTGATCCACCCTAGGTGATGGGAGTCTATCCTGATCCACCCCAGGTGATGAGAGTCTATCCTGATCCACTCCAGATGATGGGTAGTCTATCCTGATCCATCCCAGGTGATGGGGCACAATGCTGATCCACCCCAGGTGATTGACAGTCTATCCTGATCCACACCAGGCGATGGGAGTCTATCCTGATCCACCCCAGGTGTTGGGGGTCTATCCTGATCCACGCCAGGTGATGGGAGTCTATCCTGATCCACCCCAGGTGATGGACAGTCTATCCTGATCCATCCCAGTTGTTGGGAGTCTATTCTGATCCACCCTAGGTGATGGGAGTCTATCCTGATCCACCCCAGGTGATGGGAGTCTATCCTCATCCACCCCAGGTGATGGGAGTATATCCTGATCCACCCCAGGTGATGGGAGTCTATCCTGATCCACCCCAGATGATGGATAATCTATCCTGATCCACCCCAGGTGATGGGGCACAATCCTGATCCACCCCAGGTGATTGACAGTCTATCCTGATCCACCCCAGGCGATGGGACTCTATCCTGATCCACCCCAGGTGATGGGAGTCTATTCTGATCCACCCTCGGTGATGGGAGTCTATCCTGATCCACCCCAGGCGATGGGACTCTATCCTGATCCACCCCAGGTGATGGGAGTCTATTCTGATCCACCCTCGGTGATGGGAGTCTATCCTGATCCACCCCAGGTGATGGGAGTCTATCCTCATCCACCCCAGGTGATGGGAGTCTATCCTGATCCACCCCAGCTGATGGGAGTCTATCCCGATCCACCCCAGGTGTTGGGGATCTATCCTGATCCACGCCAGGTGATGGGAGTCTATCCTGATCCACCCCAGGTGATGGACAGTCTATCCTGATGCATCCCAGTTGTTGGGAGTGTATCGTGATCCACGCCAGGTGATGGGAGTCTATCCTGATCCACCCCAGGTGATGGACAGTCTATCCTGATCCATCCCAGTTGCTGGGAGTCTATCCTGATCCACCTCAGGTGATGGGAGTCTATCCTGATCCACCCCAGGTGATGGGAGTGTATCCTGATCCATCCCAGGTGATGGGAGTCTATCCTGATCCACCCCAGGAGTTGGGGGTCTATCCTGATCCATCCCAGGTGATGGACAGTCTATCCTGATCCACCCCAGGTGTTGGGGGTCTATCCTGATCCACGCCAGGTGATGGGAGTCTATCCTGATCCACCCCAGCTGATGGACAGTCTATCCTGATCCATCCCAGTTGTTGGGAGTCTATCCTGATCCACCCGAGGTGATGGGAGTCTATCCTGATCCACCCCAGGTGATGGGAGTCTATCCTCATCCACCCCAGGTGATGGGAGTATATCCTGATCCACCCCAGGTGATGGGAGTCTATCCTGATCCAGACCAGATGATGGATAGTCTATCCTGATCCACCCCAGGTGATGGGACACAATCCTGATCCACCCCAGGTGATTGACAGTCTATCCTGATCCACCCCATGCGATGGAAATCTATCTTGATCCACCCCAGGTGATGGGAGTCTATCCTGATCCACCCTAGGTGATGGGAGTCTATCCTGATACACCCCCGGTGATGGGAGTCTATCCTGATCCACCCTAGGTGATGGGAGTCTATCCTGATCCACCCCAGGTGATGGGAGTCTATCCTGATCCACCCTAGGTGATGGGAGTCTATGCTGATCCACCCCAGGTGATGGGAGTCTATCCTGATCCACCCTAGGTGATGGGAGTCTATCCTGATCCACCCCAGGTGATGGGAGTCTATCCTCATCCACCCCAGGTGATGGGAGTCTATCCTGATCCACCCCAGGTGATGGGAGTCTATCCTGATCCATCCCAGGTGATGGGAGTCTATCCTGATCCACCCCAGGTGTTGGGGGTCTATCCTGATCCATCCCAGGTGATGGACAGTCTATCCTGATCCATCCCAGTTGCTGGGAGTCTATCCTGATCCACCTCAGGTGATGGGAGTCTATCCTGATCCACCCTAGGTGATGGGAGTCTATCCTGATCCACCCCAGGTGATGGGAGTCTATCCTGATCCACCCCAGATGATGGATAGTCTATCCTGATCCACCCCAGGTGATGGGGCACAATCCTGATCCACCCCAGGTGATTGACAGTCTAACCTGATCCACCCCAGGTGATGGGAGTCTATCCTGATCCACCCTAGGTGATGGGAGTCTATCCTGATCCACCCCAGGTGATGGACAGTCTATCCTGATCCACCCAGGTGATGGACAGTCTATCCTGATGCATCCCAGTTGTTGGGAGTCTATCCTGATCCACCTCAGGTGATGGGAGTCTATCCTGATCCACCTCAGGGGATGGGAGTCTATCCTGATCCACCCTAGGTGATGGGAGTCTAGCCTGATCCACTCCAGGTGATGGACAGTCTATCCTGATACACCCCAGGTGATGGGAGTCTATCCTGATCCACCCCAGGTGATGGGGCACAATCCTGATCTACCCCAGGTGTTGGGGGTCTATCCTGATCCACCCCAGGTGATGGGGCACAATCCTGATCCACCCCAGGTGTTGGGGGTCTATCCTGATCCACCCCAGGTGTTGGGAGTCTATCCTGATCCACCCCAGGTGATGGACAGTCTATCCTGATCCATCCCAGTTGTAGGGAGTCTATTCTGATCCTTCCCAGGTGATGGGAGTCTATCCTGATCCACACCAGGTGATGGACAGTCTATCCTGATCCACCCCAGGTGATGGGAGTCTATCCTGATCCACCCCAGGTGATGGGAGTCTATCCTGATCCACCCCAGATGATGGATAGTCTATCCTGATCCACCCCAGGTGATGGGGCACAATCCTGATCCACCCCAGGTGTTTGACAGTCTATCCTGATCCACCCCAGGCGATGGGAATCTATCCTGATCCACCCCAGGTGATAGGAGTCTATCCTGATCCACCCTAGGTGATGGGGGTCTATCCTGATCCATCCCAGGTGTTGGGAGTCTATCCTGATCCATCCCAGGTGATGGGGGTCAATCCTGATCCCCCAGGTGATGGGAGTCTATCGTTATCCACCCTAGGTGATAGTGGTCCATCCTGATCCACCCCAGGTGATGGGAGTCGATCCTGATCCACCCCAGGTGATGGACAGTCTAACCTGATCTACCCCAGGTGATGGGAGTCTATCCTGATCCACTGCAGGTGATGGAAGTCTATCCTGATCCACCTCACGTGATGGGGGTCTATCCTGATCCATCCCAGGTGATGGACAGTCTATCCTGAACCATCCCAGGTGATGGACAGTCTATCCTGATCTAGCCCAGGTGATGGACAGTCTATCCCGATCCATTCCAGGTGATGGGGGTCAATCCTGATCCACCCCAGGTGATGGGACTCTATCCTGATCCACCGCAGGTGATGGGAGTCTGTCCTGATCCACCCCAGCTGATGGGAGTCTATCCTGATCCATCCCAGGTGATGGACCGTCTATCCTGATCCATCCCAGGTGATGGATAATCTATCCTGTTCCATCCCAGGTGATGGGAGTCTATCCTGATCCACCCCAGGTGATGGACAATCTATCCTGATCCACCCCAGGTGATGGGAGTCTATCCTGATCCACCCCAGGTGATGGCAGACTATCCTCATCCACCCCAGGTGTTGGGAGTCTATCCTGATCCACCCCAGGTGATGGGAGTCTATCCTGATCCATCACAGGTGATGGGAGTCTATCCTGATCCACCCCAGGTGTTGGGGGTCTATCCTGATCCATCCCAGGTGATGGACAGTCTATCCTGATCCACCCCAGGTGTTGGGGGTCTATCCTGATCCACGCCAGGTGATGGGAGTCTATCCTGATCCACCCCAGGTGATGGACAGTCTATCCTGATCCATCCCAGATGATGGATAGTCTATCCTGATCCACCCCAGGTGATGGGGCACAATCCTGATCCACCCCAGGTGATTGACAGTCTATCCTGATCCACCCCAAGCGATGGGAGTCTATCCTGATCCACCCCAGGTGATGGGAGTCTATCCTGATCCAACCCAGGTGATGGGAGTCTATCCTCATCCACCCCAGGTGTTGGGGGTCTATCCTGATCCACCCCAGGTGATGGGGCACAATCCTGATCCACCCCAGGTGTTGGGGGTCTATCCTGATCCACCCCAGGTGATGGGAGTCTATCCTGATCCACCCCAGGTGATGGACAGTCTATCCTGATCCATCCCAGTTGTTGGGAGTCTATTCTGATCCACCATAGGTGATGGGAGTCTATCCTGATCCACCCCAGGTGATGGGAGTCTATCCTCATCCATCCCAGGTGATGGGAGTATATCCTGATCCACCCCAGGGGATGGGAGTCTATCCTGATCCACCCCAGATGATGGATAGTCTATCCTGATCCACCCCAGGTGATGGGGCACAATCCTGATCCACCCCAGGTGATTGACAGTCTATCCTGATCCACCCCAGGCGATGGGACTCTATCCTGATCCACCCCAGGTGATGGGAGTCTATTCTGATCCACCCCAGATGATGGGAGTCTATCCTGATCCACCCCAGGTGATGGGAGTCTATCCTCATCCACCCCAGGTGATGGGAGTCTATCCTGGTCCACCCCAGCTGATGGGAGTCTATCCTGATCCACCCCAGGTGTTGGGGATCTATCCTGATCCACGCCAGGTGATGGGAGTCTATCCTGATCCACCCCAGGTGATGGACAGTCTATCCTGATGCATCCCAGTTGTTGGAGGTCTATTCTGATCCACGCCAGGTGATGGGAGTCTATCCTGATCCACCCCAGGTGATGGACAGTCTATCCTGATCCATCCCAGTTGTTGGGAGTCTATCCTGATCCACCCTAGGTGATGGGAGTCTATCCTGATCCACCCCAGGTGATGGGAGTCTATCCTCATCCACCTCAGGTGATGGGAGTATATCCTGATCCACCCCAGGTGATGGGAGTCTATCCTGATCCACACCAGATGATGGATAGTCTATCCTGATCCACCCCAGGTGATGGGGCACAATCCTGATTCTCCCCAGGTGATTGACAGTCTATCCTGATCCACCCCAGGCGATGGAAATCTATCCTGATCCACCCCAGGTGATGGGAGTCTATCCTGATCCACCCTAGGTGATGGGAGTCTATCCTGATCCACCCCAGGTGATGGGAGTCTATCCTGATCCACCCTAGGTGATGGGAGTCTATCCTGATCCACCCCAGGTGATGGGAGTCTATCCTGATCCACCCCAGGCGATCAAAATCGATCCTGATCCACCCCAGGTGATGGGAGTCTATCCTGATCCACCCTAGGTGATGGGAGTCTATCCTGATCCACCCCAGGTGATGGGAGTCTATCCTCATCCATCCCAGGTGATGGGAGTCTATCCTGATCCACCCCAGGTGTTGGGGGTCTATCCTGATCCATCCCTGGTGATGGGAGTCTATCCTGATCCATCCCAGTTGCTGGGAGTCTATCCTGATCCACCTCAGGTGATGGAAGTCTATCCTGATCCACCCTAGGTGATGGGAGTCTATCCTGATCCACCCCAGGTGATGGGAGTCTATCCTGATCCACCCCAGAGGATGGATAGTCTATCCTGATCCACCCCAGGTGATGGGGCACAATCCTGATCCACCCCAGGTGATTGACAGACTATCCTGATCCACCCCAGGCAATGGGAGTCTATCCTGATCCACCCTAGGTGATGTGAGTCTATCCTGATCCACCCCAGGTGATGGGAGTCTATCCTGATCTACCCCAGGTGATGGGAGTGTATCCTGATCCATCCCAGGTGGTGGGCGTCTGTCCTGATCCACCCCAGGTGTTGGGGGTCTATCCTGATCCATCCCAGGTGATGGACAGGCTATCCTGATCCACCCCAGGTGTTGGGGGTCTATCCTGATCCACGCCAGGTGATGGGAGTCTATCCTGATCCACCCCAGGTGATGGACAGTCTATCCTGATCCATCCCAGTTGTTGGGAGTCTATCCTGATCCACCCGAGGTGATGGGAGTCTATCCTGATCCACCTCAGGTGATGGGAGTCTATCCTCATCCACCCCAGGTGATGGGAGTATATCCTGATCCACCCCAGGTGATGGGAGTCTATCCTGATCCACCCCAGATGATGGATAGTCTATCCTGATCCACCCCAGGTGATGGGGCACAATCCTGATCCACCCCAGGTGATTGACAGTCTATCCTGATCCACCCCAGGCGATGGGACTCTATCCTGATCCACCCCAGGTGATGGGAGTCTATTCTGATCCACCCTAGGTGATGGGAGTCTATCCTGATCCACCCCAGGTGATGGGAGTCTATCCTCATCCACCCCAAGTGATGGGAGTCTATCCTGATCCACCCCAGCTGATGGGAGTCTATCCTGATCCACCCCAGGTGTTGGGGATCTATCCTGATCCACCCCAGCTGATGGGAGTCTATCCTGATCCACCCCAGGTGTTGGGGATCTATCCTGATCCACGCCAGGTGATGGGAGTCTATCCTGATCTACCCCAGGTGATGGACAGTCTATCCTGATGCATCCCAGTTGTTGGGAGTCTACCCTGATCCACCTCAGGTGATGGGAGTCTATCCTGATCCACCTCAGGGGATGGGAGTCTATCCTGATCCACCCTAGGTGATGGGAGTCTAGCCTGATCCACTCCAGGTGATGGACAGTCTATCCTGATACACTCCAGGTGATGGGAGTCTATCCTGATCCACCCCAGGTGATGGGGCACAATCCTGATCTACCCCAGGTGTTGGGGGTCTATCCTGATCCACCCCAGGTGATGGGGCACAATCCTGATCCACCCCAGGTGTTGGGGGTCTATCCTGATCCACCCCAGGTGATGGGAGTCTATCCTGATCCACACCAGGTGATGGACAGTCTATCCTGATCTATCCCAGTTGTAGCGAGTCTATCCTGATCCACCTCAGGTGATCGGAGTCTATCCTGATCCACCCTAGGTGAAGGGAGTCTATCCTGATCCACCCCAGGTGATGGACAGTCTATCCTGATCCACCCCAAGCGATGGGAGTCTATCCTGATCCACCACAGGTGATGGGAGTCTATCCTGATCCAACCCAGGTGATGGGAGTCTATCCTCATCCACCCCAGGTGTTGGGGGTCTATCCTGATCCACCCCAGTTGATGGGGCACAATCCTGATCCACCCCAGGTGTTGGGGGTCTATCGTGATCCACCCCAGGTGATTTGAGTCTATCCTGATCCACCCCAGGTGATGGACAGTCTATACTGATCCATCCCAGTTGTTGTTAGTCTATTCTGATCCACCCTAGGTGATGGGAGTCTATCCTGATCCACCCCAGGTGATGGGAGTCTATCCTCATCCACCCCAGGTGATGGGAGTATATCCTGATCCACCCCAGCTGATGGGAGTCTATCCTGATCCACCCCAGATGATGGATAGTCTATCCTGATCCACCCCAGGTGATGGGGCACAATCCTGATCCACCCCAGGTGATTGACAGTCTATCCTGATCCACCCCAGGTGATGGGAGTCTATTCTGATCCATCCCAGGTGATGGGAGTCTATCCTGATCCACGCCAGGTGATGGGAGTCTATCCTGATCCACCCCAGGTGATGGACAGTCTATCCTGATGCATCCCAGTTGTTGGGAATGTATCCTGATCCACGCCAGGTGATGGGAGTCTATCCTGATCCACCCCAGGTGATGGACAGTCTATCCTGATCCATCCCAGTTGCTGGGAGTCTATCCTGATCCACCTCAGGTGATGGGAGTCTATCCTGATCCACCCCAGGTGATGGGAGTGTATCCTGATCCATCCCAGGTGATGGGAGTCTATCCTGATCCACCCCAGGAGTTGGGGGTCTATCCTGATCCATCCCAGGTGATGGACAGTCTATCCTGATCCACCCCAGGTGTTGGGGGTCTATCCTGATCCACGCCAGGTGATGGGAGTCTATCCTGATCCACCCCAGCTGATGGACAGTCTATCCTGATCCATCCCAGTTGTTGGGAGTCTATCCTGATCCACCCTAGGTGATGGGAGTCTATCCTGATCCACCCCAGGTGATGGGAGTCTATCCTCATCCACCCCAGGTGATGGGAGTATATCCTGATCCACCCCAGGTGATGGGAGTCTATCCTGATCCACACCAGATGATGGATAGTCTATCCTGATCCACCCCAGGTGATGGGGCACAATCCTGATCCACCCCAGGTGATTGACAGTCTATCCTGATCCACCCCAGGCAATGGGAGTCTATCCTGATCCACCCTAGGTGATGTGAGTCTATCCTGATCCACCCCAGGTGATGGGAGTCTATCCTGATCCACCCCAGGTGATGGGAGTGTATCCTGATCCATCCCAGGTGATGGGCGTCTATCCTGATCCACCCCAGGTGTTGGGGGTCTATCCTGATCCATCCCAGGTGATGGACAGGCTATCCTGATCCACCCCAGGTGTTGGGGGTCTATCCTGATCCACGCCAGGTGATGGGAGTCTATCCTGATCCACCCCAGGTGATGGACAGTCTATCCTGATCCATCCCAGTTGTTGGGAGTCTATCCTGATCCACCATAGGTGATGGGAGTCTATCCTGATCCACCCCAGGTGATGGGAGTCTATCCTCATCCACCCCAGGTGATTGACAGTCTATCCTGATCCACCCCAGGCGATGGGACTCTATCCTGATCCACCACAGGTGATGGGAGTCTATTCTGATCCACCCTAGGTGATGGGAGTCTATCCTGATCCACCCCAGGTGATGGGAGTCTATCCTCATCCACCCCAGGTGATGGGAGTCTATCCTGATCCACCCCAGCTGATGGGAGTCTATCCTGATCCACCCCAGGTGTTGGGGATCTATCCTGATCCACGCCAGGTGATGGGAGTCTATCCTGATCTACCCCAGGTGATGGACAGTCTATCCTGATGCATCCCAGTTGTTGGGAGTCTATCCTGATCCACCTCAGGTGATGGGAGTCTATCCTGATCCACCTCAGGTGATGGGAGTCTATCCTGATCCACCCTAGGTGATGGGAGTCTATCCTGATCCACCCCAGGTGATGGACAGTCTATCCTGATCCACCCCAGATGATGGATAGTCTATCCTGATCCACCCCAGGTGATGGGGCACAATCCTGATCCACCCCAGGTGATTGACAGTCTATCCTGATCCACCCCAAGCGATGGGAGTCTATCCTGATCCACCCCAGGTGATGGGAGTCTATCCTGATCCAACCCAGGTGATGGGAGTCTATCCTCAGCCACCCCAGGTGATGGGATTATATCCTGATCCACCCCAGGTGATGGGAATCTATCCTGATCCACCTCATATGATGGATAGTCTATCCTGATCCACCCCAGGTGATGGGAATCTATCCTGATCCACCCCATATGATGGATAGTCTATCCTGATCCATCCCAGGTGATGGACAATCTATCCTGATCCATCCCAGGTGATGGGAGTCTATCCTGATCCACCCCAGGTGATGAACAGTCTATCCTGATCCACCCCAGGTGATGGGAGTCTATCCTGATCCACCCCAGATGATGGATAGTCTATCCTGATCCACCCCAGGTGATGGGGCACAATCCTGATCCACCCCAGGTGATTGACAGTCTATCCTGATCCACCCCAGGCGATGGTAATCTATCCTGATCCACCCCAGGTGAGGGGAGTCTATCCTGATCCACCCTAGGTGAAGGGAGTCTATCCTGATCCACCCCAGGTGATGGGAGTCTATCCTCATCCACCCCAGGTGTTGGGGATCTATCCTGATCCATCCCAGGTGATGGACAGTCTATCCTGATCCACCCCAGGTGTTGGGGGTCTATCCTGATCCACGCCAGGTGATGGGAGTCTATCCTGATCCACCCCAGGTGATGGACAGTCTATCCTGATCCATCCCGATTGCTGGGAGTCGATCCTGGCCCACCCCAGGTGATGGGAGTCTATCCTGATCCACCCTAGGTGATGGGAGTCTATACTGATCCACCCCAGGTGATGGGAGTCTATCCTGATCCACCCCAGATGATGGATAGTCTATCCTGATACACCCAAGGTGATGGGGCACAATCCTGATCCACCCCAAGTGATTGACAGTCTATCCTGATCCACCCCAGGCGATGGGAGTCTATCCTGATCCACCCTAGGTGATGGGAGTCTATCCTGATCCACTCCAGGTGATGGGAGTCTATCCTGATCCACCCCAGGTGATGGGATTCTATCCTGATCCACCCCAGATGATGGATAGTCTATCCTGATCCACCCAAGGTGATGGGGCACAATCCTGATCCACCCCAAGTGATTGACAGTCTATCCTGATCCACCCCAGGCGATGGGGCACAATCCTGATCCACCTCAAGTGATTGACAGTCTATCCTGATCCACCCCAGGCGATGGGAGTCTATCCTGATCCACCCCAGGTGATGGGAGTCCATCCTGATCCACCCTAGGTGATGGGAGTCTATCCTGATCCACCCCAGGTGATGGGAGTCTATCCTGATCCACCCCAGATGATGGATAGTCTATCCTGATCCACCCAAGGTGATGGGGCACAATCCTGATCCACCCCAAGTGATTGACAGTCTATCCTGATCCAGCCCAGGCGATGGGAGTCTATCCTGAACCACCCCAGGTGATGGGAGTCTATCCTGATCCTCTCCAGGTGATGGGAGTCTATTCTGATCCACCCCAGGTGATGGGAGTGTATCCTGACCCATCCCAGGTGATGGGAGTCTATCCTGATCCACCCCAGGTGTTGGAGGTCTACCCTGATCCATCCCAGGTGATGGACAGTCTATCCTGATCTACCCCAGGTGATGGACAGTCTATCCTGATCCATCCCAAGTGATGGGAGTCTATCCTGATCCACCCCAGGTGTTGGGGATCTATCCTGATCCATCCCAGGTGATGGACAGTCTATCCTGATCCACCCCAGGTGTTGGGGGTCTATCCTGATCCACGCCAGGTGATGGGAGTCTATCCTGATCCACCCCAGGTGATGGACAGTCTATCCTGATCCATCCCGATTGCTGGGAGTCTATCCTGATCCACCTCAGGTGATGGGAGTCTATCCTGATCCACCCTAGGTGATGGGAGTCTATCCTGATCCACCCCAGGTGATGGGAGTCTATCCTGATCCACCCCAGATGATGGATAGTCTATCCTGATCCACCCAAGGTGATGGGGCACAATCCTGATCCACCCCAAGTGATTGACAGTCTATCCTGGTCCACCTCAGGTGATGGAAGTCTATCCTGATCCACCCTTGGTGTTGGGAGTCTATCCTGAGCCACCCTAGGTGATGGGAGTCTATCCTGATCCACCCCAGATGATGGATAGTCTATCCTGATCCACCCGAGGTGATGGGAGTCTATCCTGATCCACCCCAGGTGATAGGGCACAATCCTGATCTACCCCAGGTGATGGGAGTCTATCCTGATCCACCCCAGGTGTTGGGGGTCTATCCTGATCCACGCCAGGTGATGGGAGTCTATCCTGATCCACCCCAGGTGATGGACAGTCTATCCTGATCCATCCCAGTTGTTGGGAGTCTATCCTGATCCACCTCAGGTGATGGGAGTCTATCCTGATCCACCTCAGGGGATGGGAGTCTATCCTGATCCACCCAAGGTGATGGGAGTCTATCCTGATCCACTCCAGGTGATGGACAGTCTATCCTGATACACCCCAGGTGATGGGAGTCTATCCTGATCCACCCCAGGTGATGGGGCACAATTCTGATCTACCCCAGGTGATGGGAGTCTATCCTGATCCACCCCAGGTGTTGGGGGTCTTTCCTGATCCACCCCAGGTGATGGGAGTCTATCCTGATCCACCCCAGGTGTTGGGGGTCTATCCTGATCCACCCCAGGTGATGGGGCACAATCCTGATCCACCCCAGGTGTTGGGGGTCTATCCTGATCCACCCCTGGTGATGGGAGTCTATCCTGATCCACCCCAGGTGATGGACAGTCTATCATGATCCATCCCAGTTGTTGGGAGTCTATCCTGATCCACCTCAGGTGATGGGAGTCTATCCTGATCCACCCCAGGTGATGGACAGTCTATCCTGAACCACCCCAGGTGATGGGAGTCTAACCTGATCCTTCCCAGGTGATGGGAGTCTGTCCTGATCCACCCCAGGTGATGGACAGTCTATCCTGATCCACCCCAGGTGATGGGAGTCTATCCTGATCCACCCCAGGTGATGGGAGTCTATCCTGATCCACCCCAGATGATGGATAGTCTATCCTGATCCACCCCAGGTGATGGGAGTCTATCCTGATCCACCCCAGATGATGGATAGTCTATCCTGATCCACCCCAGGTGATGGGGCACAATCCTGATCCGCCCCAGGTGATTGACAGTCTATCCTGATCCACCCCAGGCGATGGGAATCTATCCTGATCCATCCCAGGTGATGGGAGTCTATCCTGATCCACCCTAGGTGATAGGGGTCTATCCTGATCCATCCCAGGTGTTGGGAGTCTATCCTGATCCACCCCAGGTGATGGACAGTCTATCGTGATCCATCCCAGGTGATGGGGTCAATCCTGATCCGCCCCAGGTGATGGGAGTCTATCGTTATCCACCCTAGGTGATAGGGGTCAATCCTGATCGACCCCAGGTGTTGGGAGTCTATCCTGATCCATCCCAGGTGATGGACAGTCTATCCTGATCCATCCCAGGTGATGGACAGTCTATATTGATCCACCCTAGGTGATGGACAGTCTATCCTGATCCATCCCAGGTGATGGGGGTCAATCCTGATCCACCCCAGGTAATGGGAGTTTATCCTGATCCACCGCAGGTGATGGACAGTCTATCCTTATTCACCCCAGGTGATGGACAATCTGTCCTGATCCATCCCAGGTGATGGGAGTCTATCCTGATCCACCCCAGGTGATGGACAGTCTATCCTGATCCATCCCAGGTGATGGGAGTCTATCCTGATCCACCCCAGATGATGGATAGTCTATCCTGATCCACCCCAGGTGATGGGAGTCTCTCCTGATCCACCCCAGATGATGGATAGTCTATCCTGATCCACCCCAGGTGATGGGGCACAATCCTGATCCACCCCAGGTGATTGACAGTCTATCCTGATCCACCCCAGGCGATGGGAATCTATCCTGATCCACCCCAGGTGATGGGAGTCTATCCTGATCCACCCTAGGTGATGGGAGTCTATCCTGATCCACCCCAGGTGATGGGAGTCTATCCTCATCCACCCCAGGTGATGGGAGTCTATCCTGAACCACCCCAGGTGATGGGAGTCTATCCTGATCCATGCCAGGTGATGGGAATCTATCCTGATCCACCCCAGGTGTTGGGGATCTATCCTGATCCATCCCAGGTGATGGGCAGTCTATCCTGATCCACCCCAGGTGTTGGGGGTCTATCCTGATCCACGCCAGGTGATGGGAGTCTATCCTGATCCACCCCAGGTGATGGACAGTCTATCCTGATCCATCCCGATTGCTGGGAGTCTATCCTGGTCCACCTCAGGTGATGGGTGTCGATCCTGATCCACCCTAGGTGATGGGAGTCTATCCTGATCCACCACAGGTGATGGGAGTCTATCCTGATCCACCCCAGATGATGGATAGTCTATCCTGATCCACCCAAGGTGATGGAGCACAATCCTGATCCACCCCAAGTGATTGACAGTCTATCCTGATCCACCCCAGGCGATGGGAGTCTATCCTGATCCACCCTAGGTGATGGGAGTCTATCCTGATCCACCCCAGGTGTTGGGGGTCTATCCTGATCCATCCCAGGTGATGGACAGTCTATCCTGATCTACCCCAGGTGATGGACAGTCTATCCTGATCCACCCCAGGTGTTGGGGGTCTATCCTGATCCACGCCAGGTGATGGGAGTCTATCCTGATCCACCCCAGGTGATGGACAGTCTATCCTGATCCATCCCGATTGCTGGGAGTCTATCCTGGTCCACCTCAGGTGATGGGAATCTATCCTGATCCACCCCAGGTGATGGGAGTCTATCCTGATCCACCCCAGATGATGGATAGTCTATCCTGATCCACCCCAGGTAATGGGAGTCTATCCTGATCCATCGCAGGTGATGGACAGTCTATCCTGATCCACCCCAGGTGATGGACAATCTATCCTGATCCATCCCAGGTGATGGGAGTCTATCCTGATCCACCCCAGGTGATGGACAGTCTATCCTGATCCACCCCAGGTGATGGGAGTCTATCCTGATCCACCCCAGATGATGGATAGTCTATCCTGATCCACCCCAGGTGATGGGGCATAATCCTGATCCACCCCAGGTGATTGACAGTCTATCCTGATCCACCCCAGGCGATGGGAATCTATCCTGATCCACCCCAGGTGATGGGAGTCTATCCTGATCCACCCCAGGTGATGGGAGTTTATCCTGATCCACCCCAGGTGATGGGAGTCTATCCTCATCCACCCCAGGTGATTGGAGTCTATCCTGATCCACCCCAGGTGATGGGAGTCTATCCTGATCCACCCCAGGTGTTGGGGATCTATCCTGATCCATCCCAGGTGATGGACAGTCTATCCTGATCCACCCTAGGTGATGGGAGTCTATCCTGATCCATCCCAGGTGATGGGAGTCTATCCTGATCCACCCCAGGTGTTGGGGATCTATCCTGATCCATCCCAGGTGATGGACAGTCTATCCTGATCCACCCCAGGTGATGGGAGTCTATCCTGATCCACCCCAGATGATGGATAGTCTATCCTGATCCACCCAAGGTGATGGGGCACAATCCTGATCCACCCCAAGTGATTGACAGTCTATCCTGATCCACCCCAGGCGATGGGAGTCTATCCTGATCCACCCTAGGTGATGGGAGTCTATCCTGAACCACTCCAGGTGATGGGAGTCTATCCTGATCCACCCCAGGTGATGGGAGTGTATCCTGGTCCATCCCAGGTGATTGGAGTCTATCCTGATCCACCCCAGGTGTTGGGGGTCTATCCTGATCCATCCCAGGTGATGGACAGTCTATCCTGATCTACCCCAGGTGATGGACAGTCAATCCTGATCCACCCCAGGTGTTGGGGGTCTATCCTGATCCACGCCAGGTGATGGGAGTCTATCCTGATCCACCCCAGGTGATGGACAGTCTATCCTGATCCATCCCGATTGCTGGGAGTCTATCCTGGTCCACCTCAGGTGATGGGAGTCTATCGTGATCCACCCTAGGTGATGGTAGTCTATCCTGATCCACCCCAGATGATGGATAGTCTATCCTAATCCACCCAAGGTGATGGGGCACAATCCTGATCCACCCCAAGTGATTGACAGTCTATCCTGATCCACCCCAGGCGATGGGAGTCTATCCTGATCCACCCTAGGTGATGGGAGTCTATCCTGATCCACCCCAGGTGATGGGAGTGTATCCTGATCCATCCCAGGTGATGGGAGTCTATCCTGATCCACCCCAGGTGTTGGGGGTCTATCCTGATCCATCCCAGGTGATGGGCAGTCTATCCTGATCTACCCCAGGTGTTGTTGTCTATCCTGATCCACGCCAGATGATGGGAGTCTATCCTGATCCACCCCAGGTGATGGACAGTCTATCCTGATCCATCCCAGTTGTTGGGAGTTTATCCTGATCCACCCTAGGTGATGGGAGTCTATCCTCATCCACCCCAGGTGATGGGGTACAATCCTGAACTACCCCAGGTGATGGGAATATATCCTGATCCACCCCAGGTGATGGGAGTCTATCCTGATCCACCCCAGATGATTGACAGTCTATCCTGATCCACCCCAGGCGATGGGAATCTATCCTGATCCACCCCAGGTGATGGGAGTCTATCCTGATCCACCCTAGGTGATGGGAGCCTATCCTGATCCACCCCAGGTGATGGGAGTCTATCCTCATCCACCCCAGATGATGGGAGTCTATCCTGATCCACTCCAGCTGATGGGAGTCTATCCTGATTCATCCCAGGTGATGTGAGTCTATCCTGGTCCACCCCAGGTGATGGGGATCTATCCTGATCCACGCCAGGTGATGGGAGTCTATCCTGATCCACCCCAGGTGATGGACAGTCTATCCTGATCCATCCCAGGTGATGGACAGTCTATCCTGATCCATCCCAGGTGATGGACCGTCTATCCTGATCCACCCCAGGTGATGGACAGTCTATCGTGATCCATCCCAGGTGATGGGGGTCAATCCTGATCCACCCCAGGTAATGGGAGTCTATCCTGATCCACCGCAGGTGATGGACAGTCTATCCTGATCCACCCCAGGTGATGGACAATCTATCCTGATCCATCCCAGGTGATGGGAGTCTATCCTGATCCACCCCAGGTGATGGACAGTCTATCCTAATCCACCCCAGGTGATGGGAGTCTATCCTGATCCACCCCAGATGATGGATAGTCTATCCTGATCCACCCCAGGTGATGGACAGTCTATCCTGATCCATCCCAGTTGTTGGGAGTCTATCCTGATCCACCTCATGTGATGGGAGTCTATCCTGATCCACCCCAGGTGATTGACAGTCTATCCTGATCCACTCCAGGTGATGGACAGTCTATCCTGATACACCCCCGGTGACGTGAGTCTATCCTGATCCACCCCAGGTGATGGGGTACAATCCTGATCTACCACAGGTGATGGGAGTTTATCCTGATCCACCCCAGGTGTTGGCGGTCTATCCTGATCCTCCCCAGGTGATGGGAGTCTATCCTGATCCACCCCAGGTGTTGGGGGTCTATCCTGATCCACCCCAGGTGATGGGGCACAATCCTGATCCACCCCAGGTGTTGGGGGTCTATCCTGATCCATCCCAGGTGATGGGGGTCATTCCTGATCCACCCCAGGTGATGGGAGTCTATCCTGATCCACACTAGGTGATAGGGGTCTATCCTGATCTATCCCAGGTGTTGGGAGTCTATCCTGATCCACCCCAGGTGATGTACAGTCTATCCTGATCCATCCCAGGTAATACGGGTCAATCCTGATCCACGCCAGGTGATGGGAGTCTATCCTGATCCACCCCAGGTGATGGGAGTCTATCCTGATCTACCCCAGGTGATGGGAGTCTATCCTCATCCACCCCAGGTGATGGGAGTCTATCCTGATCCACCCCAGCTGATGGGAGTCTATCCTGATTTATCCCAGGTGATGGGAGTCTATCCTGATACACCCCAGGTGTTGGGGATCTATCCGGACCCACGCCAGGTGATGGGAGTCTATCCTGATCCACCCCAGGTGATGGACAGTCTATCCTGATCCATCCCAGTTGTTGGGAGTCTATCCTGATCCACCCCAGGTGATGGGAGTCTATCCTGATCCACCTCAGGTGATGGGAGTCTATCCTGATCCACCCTAGGTGATGGGAGTCTATCCTGATCCACTACAGGTGATGGACAGTCTATCCTGATACACCCCAGGTGATGGGAGTCTATCCTGATCCACCCCAGGTGATGGGGTACAATCCTGAACTACCCCAGGTGATGGGAGTCTATCCTGATCCACCCCAGGTGTTGGGGGTCTATCCTGATCCATCCCAGGTAATGCGGGTCAATTCTAATCCACCCCAGTTGATGGGAGTCTATCCTGATCCACCCTAGGTGATAGGGGTCAATCCTGATCCACGCCAGGTGATGGGAGTCTATCCTGATCCACCCCAGGTAATGGGAGTCTAGCCTGATCCACCCCAGGTGATGCGGCACAATCCTGATCCACTCCAGGTGATGGGAGTCTATCCTGATCCACCCCAGGTGATGGGAGTCTATCCTGATCCAACCCAGATGATGGATAGTCTATCCTGATCCACCCAAGGTGATGGGGCACAATCCTGATCCACCCCAAGTGATTGACAGTCTATCCTGATCCACCCCAGGCGATGGGAGTCTATCCTGATCCACCCTAGGTGATGGGAGTCTATCCTGATCCACTCCAGGTGATGGGAGTCTATCCTGATACACCCCAGGTGATGGGAGTGTATCCTGATCCATCCCAGGTGATGGGAGTCTATCCTGATCCGCCCCAGGTGTTGGGGGTCTATCCTGATCCATCCCAGGTGATGGACAGTCTATCCTGATCGACCCCAGGTGTTGGGTGTCTAACCTGATCCACGCCAGGTGATGGGAGTCTATCCTGTTCCACCGCAGGTGATGGACAGTCTATCCTGATCTATCCCAGTTGTTGGCAGTTTATCCTGATCCACCCTAGGTGATGGGAGTCTATCCTGATCCACCCCAGGTGTTGGGGTACAATCCTGAACTACCTCAGGTGATGGGAGTATATCCTGATCCACCCCAGGTGATGGGAGTCTATCCTGATCCACCCCAGATGATGGATAGTCTATCCTGATCCACCCCAGGTGATGGGGCACAATCCTGATCCACCCCAGGTGATTGACAGTCTATCCTGATCCACCGCAGGTGATGGGAATCTATCCTGATCGACCCCAGGTGATGGGAGTCTATCCTCATCCATCCCAGGTGATGGGAGTCTATCCTGATCCACCCCAGGTGATGGGGTACAATCCTGAACTACCCCAGGTGATGGGAGTCTATCCTGATCCACCCCAGGTGTTGGGGGTCTATCCTGATCCATCCCAGGTAATGCGGGTCAATTCTAATCCACCCCAGTTGATGGGAGTCTATCCTGATCCACCCTAGGTGATAGGGGTCAATCCTGATCCACGCCAGGTGATGGGAGTCTATCCTGATCCACCCCAGGTGATGGGTGTCTAGCCTGATCCACCCCAGGTGATGCGGCACAATCCTGATCCACTCCAGGTGATGGGAGTCTATCCTGATCCACCCCAGGTGATGGGAGTCTATCCTGATCCACCCCAGATGATGGATAGTCTATCCTGATCCACCCAAGGTGATGGGGCACAATCCTGATCCACCCCAAGTGATTGACAGTCTATCCTGATCCACCCCAGGCGATGGGAGTCTATCCTGATCCACCCTAGGTGATGGGAGTCTATCCTGATCCACTCCAGGTGATGGGAGTCTATCCTGATACACCCCAGGTGATGGGAGTGTATCCTGATCCATCCCAGGTGATGGGAGTCTATCCTGATCCGCCCCAGGTGTTGGGGCTCTATCCTGATCCATCCCAGGTGATGGACAGTCTATCCTGATCGACCCCAGGTGTTGGGTGTCTAACCTGATCCACGCCAGGTGATGGGAGTCTATCCTGTTCCACCGCAGGTGATGGACAGTCTATCCTGATCTATCCCAGTTGTTGGCAGTTTATCCTGATCCACCCTAGGTGATGGGAGTCTATCCTGATCCACCCCAGGTGTTGGGGTACAATCCTGAACTACCTCAGGTGATGGGAGTATATCCTGATCCACCCCAAGTGATTGACAGTCTATCCTGATCCACCCCAGGCGATGGGAGTCTATCCTGATCCACCCTAGGTGATGGGAGTCTATCCTGATCCACCCCAGGTGATTGGAGTCTATCCTGATCCACCCCAGGCGATGGGAATCTATCCTGATCCACCCCAGGTGATGGGAGTCTATCCTGATCCACCCAAGGTAATGGGAGTCTATCCTGATCCACCCCAGGTGATGGGAGTCTATCCTCATCCACCCCAGGTGATTGGAGTCTATCCTGATCCACCCCAGGTGATGGGAGTCTATCCTGATCCACCCCAGGTGTTGGGGGTCTATCCTGATCCACGCCAGGTGATGGGAGTCTATCCTGATCCACCCCAGGTGATGGACAGTCTATCCTGATCCATCCCGATTGCTGGGAGTCTATCCTGGTCCACCTCAGGTGATGGGAGTCTATCGTGATCCACCCTAGGTGATGGTAGTCTATCCTGATCCACCCCAGATGATGGATAGTCTATCCTAATCCACCCAAGGTGATGGGGCACAATCCTGATCCACCCCAAGTGATTGACAGTCTATCCTGATCCACCCCAGGCGATGGGAGTCTATCCTGATCCACCCTAGGTGATGGGAGTCTATCCTGATCCACCCCAGGTGATGGGAGTGTATCCTGATCCATCCCAGGTGATGGGAGTCTATCCTGATCCACCCCAGGTGTTGGGGGTCTATCCTGATCCATCCCAGGTGATGGGCAGTCTATCCTGATCTACCCCAGGTGTTGTTGTCTATCCTGATCCACGCCAGATGATGGGAGTCTATCCTGATCCACCCCAGGTGATGGACAGTCTATCCTGATCCATCCCAGTTGTTGGGAGTTTATCCTGATCCACCCTAGGTGATGGGAGTCTATCCTCATCCACCCCAGGTGATGGGGTACAATCCTGAACTACCCCAGGTGATGGGAATATATCCTGATCCACCCCAGGTGATGGGAGTCTATCCTGATCCACCCCAGATGATTGACAGTCTATCCTGATCCACCCCAGGCGATGGGAATCTATCCTGATCCACCCCAGGTGATGGGAGTCTATCCTGATCCACCCTAGGTGATGGGAGCCTATCCTGATCCACCCCAGGTGATGGGAGTCTATCCTCATCCACCCCAGATGATGGGAGTCTATCCTGATCCACTCCAGCTGATGGGAGTCTATCCTGATTCATCCCAGGTGATGTGAGTCTATCCTGGTCCACCCCAGGTGATGGGGATCTATCCTGATCCACGCCAGGTGATGGGAGTCTATCCTGATCCACCCCAGGTGATGGACAGTCTATCCTGATCCATCCCAGGTGATGGACAGTCTATCCTGATCCATCCCAGGTGATGGACCGTCTATCCTGATCCACCCCAGGTGATGGACAGTCTATCGTGATCCATCCCAGGTGATGGGGGTCAATCCTGATCCACCCCAGGTAATGGGAGTCTATCCTGATCCACCGCAGGTGATGGACAGTCTATCCTGATCCACCCCAGGTGATGGACAATCTATCCTGATCCATCCCAGGTGATGGGAGTCTATCCTGATCCACCCCAGGTGATGGACAGTCTATCCTAATCCACCCCAGGTGATGGGAGTCTATCCTGATCCACCCCAGATGATGGATAGTCTATCCTGATCCACCCCAGGTGATGGACAGTCTATCCTGATCCATCCCAGTTGTTGGGAGTCTATCCTGATCCACCTCATGTGATGGGAGTCTATCCTGATCCACCCCAGATGATGGATAGTCTATCCTGATCCACCCAAGGTGATGGGGCACAATCCTGATCCACCCCAAGTGATTGACAGTCTATCCTGATCCACCCCAGTTGTTGGGAGTCTATCCTGATCCACCTCAGGTGATGGGAGTCTATCCTGATCCACCTCAGGTGATGGGAGTCTATCCTGATCCACCGTAGGTGATGGGAGTCTATCCTGATCCACTCCAGGTGATGGACAGTCTATCCTGATACACCCCAGGTGATGGGAGTCTATCCTGATCCACCCCAGGTGATGGGAGTCTATCCTGATCCACCCCAGGTGTTGGGGATCTATCCTGATCCATCCCAGGTGATGGACAGTCTATCCTGATCCACCCTAGGTGATGGGAGTCTATCCTGATCCATCCCAGGTGATGGGAGTCTATCCTGATCCACCCCAGGTGTTGGGGATCTATCCTGATCCATCCCAGGTGATGGACAGTCTATCCTGATCCACCCTAGGTGATGGGAGCCTATCCTGATCCACCCCAGGTGATGCGGCACAATCCTGATCCACTCCAGGTGATGGGAGTCTATCCTGATCCACCCCAGGTGATGGGAGTCTATCCTGATCCACCCCAGATGATGGATAGTCTATCCTGATCCACCCAAGGTGATGGGGCACAATCCTGATCCACCCCAAGTGATTGACAGTCTATCCTGATCCACCCCAGGCGATGGGAGTCTATCCTGATCCACCCTAGGTGATGGGAGTCTATCCTGATCCACTCCAGGTGATGGGAGTCTATCCTGATACACCCCAGGTGATGGGAGTGTATCCTGATCCATCCCAGGTGATGGGAGTCTATCCTGATCCGCCCCAGGTGTTGGGGGTCTATCCTGATCCATCCCAGGTGATGGACAATCTATCCTGATCCATCCCAGGTGATGGGAGTCTATCCTGATCCACCCCAGGTGATGGACAGTCTATCCTGGTCCACCCCAGGTGATGGGAGTCTATCCTGATCCACCCCAGATGATGGATAGTCTATCCTGATCCACCCCAGGTGATGGACAGTCTATCCTGATCCATCCCAGTTGTTGGGAGTCTATCCTGATCCACCTCATGTGATGGGAGTCTATCCTGATCCACCCCAGGTGATTGACAGTCTATCCTGATCCACTCCAGGTGATGGACAGTCTATCCTGATACACCCCCGGTGACGTGAGTCTATCCTGATCCACCCCAGGTGACGGGGTACAATCCTGATCTACCACAGGTGATGGGAGTTTATCCTGATCCACCCCAGGTGTTGGCGGTCTATCCTGATCCTCCCCAGGTGATGGGAGTCTATCCTGATCCACCCCAGGTGTTGGGGGTCTATCCTGATCCACCCCAGGTGATGGGGCACAATCCTGATCCACCCCAGGTGATGGACAATCTATCCTGATCCATCCCAGGTGATGGGAGTCTATCCTGATCCACCCCAGGTGATGGACAGTCTATCCTGGTCCACCCCAGGTGATGGGAGTCTATCCTGATCCACCCCAGATGATGGTTAGTCTATCCTGATCCACCCCAGGTGATGGACAGTCTATCCTGATCCATCCCAGTTGTTGGGAGTCTATCCTGATCCACCTCATGTGATGGGAGTCTATCCTGATCCACCCCAGGTGATTGACAGTCTATCCTGATCCACTCCAGGTGATGGACAGTCTATCCTGATACACCCCCGGTGACGTGAGTCTATCCTGATCCACCCCAGGTGACGGGGTACAATCCTGATCTACCACAGGTGATGGGAGTTTATCCTGATCCACCCCAGGTGTTGGCGGTCTATCCTGATCCTCCCCAGGTGATGGGAGTCTATCCTGATCCACCCCAGGTGTTGGGGGTCTATCCTGATCCACCCCAGGTGATGGGGCACAATCCTGATCCACCCCAGGTGTTGGGGGTCTATCCTGATCCATCCCAGGTGATGGGGGTCATTCCTGATCCACCCCAGGTGATGGGAGTCTATCCTGATCCACACTAGGTGATAGGGGTCTATCCTGATCTATCCCAGGTGTTGGGAGTCTATCCTGATCCACCCCAGGTGATGTACAGTCTATCCTGATCCATCCCAGGTAATACGGGTCAATCCTGATCCACGCCAGGTGATGGGAATCTATCCTGATCCACCCCAGGTGATGGGAGTCTATCCTGATCTACCCCAGGTGATGGGAGTCTATCCTCATCCACCCCAGGTGATGGGAGTCTATCCTGATCCACCCCAGCTGATGGGAGTCTATCCTGATTCATCCCAGGTGATGGGAGTCTATCCTGATACACCCCAGGTGTTGGGGATCTATCCGGACCCACGCCAGGTGATGGGAGTCTATCCTGATCCACCCCAGGTGATGGACAGTCTATCCTGATCCATCCCAGTTGTTGGGAGTCTATCCTGATCCACCTCAGGTGATGGGAGTCTATCCTGATCCACCTCAGGTGATGGGAGTCTATCCTGATCCACCCTAGGTGATGGGAGTCTATCCTGATCCATCCCAGGTGATGGACAGTCTATCCTGATCCACCCTAGGTGATGGGAGTCTATCCTGATCCATCCCAGGTGATGGGAGTCTATCCTGATCCACCCCAGGTGTTGGGGATCTATCCTGATCCATCCCAGGTGATGGACAGTCTATCCTGATCCACCCTAGGTGATGGGAGCCTATCCTGATCCACCCCAGGTGATGGGAGTCTATCCTGATCCACCCCAGATGATGGATAGTCTATCCTGATCCACCCAAGGTGATGGGGCACAATCCTGATCCACCCCAAGTGATTGACAGTCTATCCTGATCCACCCCAGGCGATGGGAGTCTATCCTGATCCACCCTAGGTGATGGGAGTCTATCCTGATCCACTCCAGGTGATGGGAGTCTATCCTGATCCACCCCAGGTGATGGACCGTCTATCCTGATCCACCCCAGGTGATGGACAGTCTATCCTGATCCATCCCAGTTGTTGGGAGTCTATCCTGATCCACCTCAGGTGATGGGAGTCTATCCTGATCCACCTCAGGTGATGGGAGTCTATCCTGATCCACCCTAGGTGATGGGAGTCTATCCTGATCCATCCCAGGTGATGGACAGTCTATCCTGATCCACCCTAGGTGATGGGAGTCTATCCTGATCCATCCCAGGTGATGGGAGTCTATCCTGATCCACCCCAGGTGTTGGGGATCTATCCTGATCCATCCCAGGTGATGGACAGTCTATCCTGATCCACCCTAGGTGATGGGAGCCTATCCTGATCCACCCCAGGTGATGGGAGTCTATCCTGATCCACCCCAGATGATGGATAGTCTATCCTGATCCACCCAAGGTGATGGGGCACAATCCTGATCCACCCCAAGTGATTGACAGTCTATCCTGATCCACCCCAGGCGATGGGAGTCTATCCTGATCCACCCTAGGTGATGGGAGTCTATCCTGATCCACTCCAGGTGTTGGGGGTCTATCCTGATCCACCCCAGGTGATGGGGCACAATCCTGATCCACCCCAGGTGATGGACAATCTATCCTGATCCATCCCAGGTGATGGGAGTCTATCCTGATCCACCCCAGGTGATGGACAGTCTATCCTGGTCCACCCCAGCTGATGGGAGTCTATCCTGATCCACCCCAGATGATGGTTAGTCTATCCTGATCCACCCCAGGTGATGGACAGTCTATCCTGATCCATCCCAGTTGTTGGGAGTCTATCCTGATCCACCTCATGTGATGGGAGTCTATCCTGATCCACCCCAGGTGATTGACAGTCTATCCTGATCCACTCCAGGTGATGGACAGTCTATCCTGATACACCCCCGGTGACGTGAGTCTATCCTGATCCACCCCAGGTGACGGGGTACAATCCTGATCTACCACAGGTGATGGGAGTTTATCCTGATCCACCCCAGGTGTTGGCGGTCTATCCTGATCCTCCCCAGGTGATGGGAGTCTATCCTGATCCACCCCAGGTGTTGGGGGTCTATCCTGATCCACCCCAGGTGATGGGGCACAATCCTGATCCACCCCAGGTGTTGGGGGTCTATCCTGATCCATCCCAGGTGATGGGGGTCATTCCTGATCCACCCCAGGTGATGGGAGTCTATCCTGATCCACACTAGGTGATAGGGGTCTATCCTGATCTATCCCAGGTGTTGGGAGTCTATCCTGATCCACCCCAGGTGATGTACAGTCTATCCTGATCCATCCCAGGTAATACGGGTCAATCCTGATCCACGCCAGGTGATGGGAATCTATCCTGATCCACCCCAGGTGATGGGAGTCTATCCTGATCTACCCCAGGTGATGGGAGTCTATCCTCATCCACCCCAGGTGATGGGAGTCTATCCTGATCCACCCCAGCTGATGGGAGTCTATCCTGATTCATCCCAGGTGATGGGAGTCTATCCTGATACACCCCAGGTGTTGGGGATCTATCCGGACCCACGCCAGGTGATGGGAGTCTATCCTGATCCACCCCAGGTGATGGACAGTCTATCCTGATCCATCCCAGTTGTTGGGAGTCTATCCTGATCCACCTCAGGTGATGGGAGTCTATCCTGATCCACCTCAGGTGATGGGAGTCTATCCTGATCCACCCTAGGTGATGGGAGTCTATCCTGATCCATCCCAGGTGATGGACAGTCTATCCTGATCCACCCTAGGTGATGGGAGTCTATCCTGATCCATCCCAGGTGATGGGAGTCTATCCTGATCCACCCCAGGTGTTGGGGATCTATCCTGATCCATCCCAGGTGATGGACAGTCTGTCCTGATCCACCCTAGGTGATGGGAGCCTATCCTGATCCACCCCAGGTGATGGGAGTCTATCCTGATCCACCCCAGATGATGGATAGTCTATCCTGATCCACCCAAGGTGATGGGGCACAATCCTGATCCACCCCAAGTGATTGACAGTCTATCCTGATCCACCCCAGGCGATGGGAGTCTATCCTGATCCACCCTAGGTGATGGGAGTCTATCCTGATCCACTCCAGGTGATGGGAGTCTATCCTGATCCACCCCAGGTGATGGACCGTCTATCCTGATCCACCCCAGGTGATGGACAGTCTATCGTGATCCATCCCAGGTGATGGGGGTCAATCCTGATCCACCCCAGGTAATGGGAGTCTATCCTGATCCACCGCAGGTGATGGGGGTCTATCCTGATCCATCCCAGGTGATGGACAGTCTATCCTGATCGACCCCAGGTGTTGGGTGTCTAACCTGATCCACGCCAGGTGATGGGAGTCTATCCTGTTCCACCGCAGGTGATGGACAGTCTATCCTGATCTATCCCAGTTGTTGGCAGTTTATCCTGATCCACCCTAGGTGATGGGAGTCTATCCTGATCCACCCCAGGTGTTGGGGTACAATCCTGAACTACCTCAGGTGATGGGAGTATATCCTGATCCACCCCAGGTGATGGGAGTCTATCCTGATCCACCCCAGATGATGGATAGTCTATCCTGATCCACCCCAGGTGATGGGGCACAATCCTGATCCACCCCAGGTGATTGACAGTCTATCCTGATCCACCGCAGGTGATGGGAATCTATCCTGATCGACCCCAGGTGATGGGAGTCTATCCTGATCCATCCCAGGTGATGGGAGTCTATCCTGATCCACCCCAGGTGATGGGGTACAATCCTGAACTACCCCAGGTGATGGGAGTCTATCCTGATCCACCCCAGGTGTTGGGGGTCTATCCTGATCCATCCCAGGTAATGCGGGTCAATTCTAATCCACCCCAGTTGATGGGAGTCTATCCTGATCCACCCTAGGTGATAGGGGTCAATCCTGATCCACGCCAGGTGATGGGAGTCTATCCTGATCCACCCCAGGTGATGGGAGTCTAGCCTGATCCACCCCAGGTGATGCGGCACAATCCTGATCCACTCCAGGTGATGGGAGTCTATCCTGATCCACCCCAGGTGATGGGAGTCTATCCTGATCCACCCCAGATGATGGATAGTCTATCCTGATCCACCCAAGGTGATGGGGCACAATCCTGATCCACCCCAAGTGATTGACAGTCTATCCTGATCCACCCCAGGCGATGGGAGTCTATCCTGATCCACCCTAGGTGATGGGAGTCTATCCTGATCCACTCCAGGTGATGGGAGTCTATCCTGATACACCCCAGGTGATGGGAGTGTATCCTGATCCATCCCAGGTGATGGGAGTCTATCCTGATCCGCCCCAGGTGTTGGGGCTCTATCCTGATCCATCCCAGGTGATGGACAGTCTATCCTGATCGACCCCAGGTGTTGGGTGTCTAACCTGATCCACGCCAGGTGATGGGAGTCTATCCTGTTCCACCGCAGGTGATGGACAGTCTATCCTGATCTATCCCAGTTGTTGGCAGTTTATCCTGATCCACCCTAGGTGATGGGAGTCTATCCTGATCCACCCCAGGTGTTGGGGTACAATCCTGAACTACCTCAGGTGATGGGAGTATATCCTGATCCACCCCAGGTGATGGGAGTCTATCCTGATCCACCCCAGATGATGGATAGTCTATCCTGATCCACCCCAGGTGATGGGGCACAATCCTGATCCACCCCAGGTGATTGACAGTCTATCCTGATCCACCGCAGGTGATGGGAATCTATCCTGATCGACCCCAGGTGATGGGAGTCTATCCTGATCCATCCCAGGTGATGGACAGTCTATCCTGATCCATCCCAGGTGAGTGACAGTCTATCCTGATCCACCCCAGGTGATGGACAGTCTATCGTGATCCATCCCAGGTGATGGGGGTCAATCCTGATCCACTCCAGGTAATGGGAGTCTATCCTGATCCACCGCAGGTGATGGACAGTCTATCCTGATCCACCCCAGGTGATGGACAATCTATCCTGATCCATCCCAGGTGATGGGAGTCTATCCTGATCCACCCCAGGTGATGGACAGTCTATCCTGATCCACCCCAGGTGATGGGAGTCTATCCTGATCCACCCCAGATGATGGATAGTCTATCCTGATCCACCCCAGGTGATGGGGCACAATCCTGATCCACCCCAGGTGATTGACAGTCTATCCTGATCCACCCCAGGCGATGGGAATCTATCCTGATCCACCCCAGGTGATGGGAGTCTATCCTGATCCACCCAAGGTAATGGGAGTCTATCCTGATCCACCCCAGGTGATGGGAGTCTATCCTCATCCACCCCAGGTGATTGGAGTCTATCCTGATCCACCCCAGGTGATGGGAGTCTATCCTGATCCACCCCAGGTGTTGGGGATCTATCCTGATCCATCCCAGGTGATGGACAGTCTATCCTGATCCACCCTAGGTGATGGGAGTCTATCCTGATCCATCCCAGGTGATGGGAGTCTATCCTGATCCGCCCCAGGTGTTGGGGATCTATCCTGATCCATCCCAGGTGATGGACAGTCTATCCTGATCCACCCTAGGTGATGGGAGCCTATCCTGATCCACCCCAGGTGATGGGAGTCTATCCTGATCCAGTCCAGGTGATGGGAATCTATCCTGATACACCCCAGGTGATGGGAGTGTATCCTGATCCATCCCAGGTGATGGGAGTCTATCCTGATCCGCCCCAGGTGTTGGGGCTCTATCCTGATCCACCCCAGGTGATGGGAGTCTATCCTGATCCACTCCAGGTGATGCGGCACAATCCTGATCCACTCCAGGTGATGGGAGTCTATCCTGATCCACCCCAGGTGATGGGAGTCTATCCTGATCCACCCCAGATGATGGATAGTCTATCCTGATCCACCCAAGGTGATGGGGCACAATCCTGATCCACCCCAAGTGATTGACAGTCTATCCTGATCCACCCCAGGCGATGGGAGTCTATCCTGATCCACCCTATGTGATGGGAGTCTATCCTGATCCACTCCAGGTGATGGGAGTCTATCCTGATACACCCCAGGTGATGGGAGTGTATCCTGATCCATCCCAGGTGATGGGAGTCTATCCTGATCCGCCCCAGGTGTTGGGGCTCTATCCTGATCCATCCCAGGTGATGGACAGTCTATCCTGATCGACCCCAGGTGTTGGGTGTCTAACCTGATCCACGCCAGGTGATGGGAGTCTATCCTGTTCCACCGCAGGTGATGGACAGTCTATCCTGATCTATCCCAGTTGTTGGCAGTTTATCCTGATCCACCCTAGGTGATGGGAGTCTATCCTGATCCACCCCAGGTGTTGGGGTACAATCCTGAACTACCTCAGGTGATGGGAGTATATCCTGATCCACCCCAGGTGATGGGAGTCTATCCTGATCCACCCCAGATGATGGATAGTCTATCCTGATCCACCCCAGGTGATGGGGCACAATCCTGATCCACCCCAGGTGATTGACAGTCTATCCTGATCCACCGCAGGTGATGGGAATCTATCCTGATCGACCCCAGGTGATGGGAGTCTATCCTGATCCATCCCAGGTGATGGACAGTCTATCCTGATCCATCCCAGGTGAGTGACAGTCTATTCTGATCCACCCCAGGTGATGGACAGTCTATCGTGATCCATCCCAGGTGATGGGGGTCAATCCTGATCCACCCCAGGTAATGGGAGTCTATCCTGATCCACCGCAGGTGATGGACAGTCTATCCTGATCCACCCCAGGTGATGGACAATCTATCCTGATCCATCCCAGGTGATGGGAGTCTATCCTGATCCACCCCAGGTGATGGACAGTCTATCCTGATCCACCCCAGGTGATGGGAGTCTATCCTGATCCACCCCAGATGATGGATAGTCTATCCTGATCCACCCCAGGTGATGGGGCACAATCCTGATCCACCCCAGGTGATTGACAGTCTATCCTGATCCACCCCAGGCGATGGGAATCTATCCTGATCCACCCCAGGTGATGGGAGTCTATCCTGATCCACCCAAGGTAATGGGAGTCTATCCTGATCCACCCCAGGTGATGGGAGTCTATCCTCATCCACCCCAGGTGATTGGAGTCTATCCTGATCCACCCCAGGTGATGGGAGTCTATCCTGATCCACCCCAGGTGTTGGGGATCTATCCTGATCCATCCCAGGTGATGGACAGTCTATCCTGATCCACCCTAGGTGATGGGAGTCTATCCTGATCCATCCCAGGTGATGGGAGTCTATCCTGATCCACCCCAGGTGTTGGGGATCTATCCTGATCCATCCCAGGTGAAGGACAGTCTATCCTGATCCACCCTAGGTGATGGGAGCCTATCCTGATCCACCCCAGGTGATGGGAGTCTATCCTGATCCACCCCAGATGATGGATAGTCTATCCTGATCCACCCAAGGTGATGGGGCACAATCCTGATCCACCCCAAGTAATTGACAGTCTATCCTGATCCACCCCAGGCGATGGGAGTCTATCCTGATCCACCCTAGGTGATGGGAGTCTATCCTGATCCACTCCAGGTGATGGGAGTCTATCCTGATCCACCCCAGGTGTTGGGGGTCTATCCTGATCCATCCCAGGTGATGGACGGTCTATCCTGATCTACCCCAGGTGATGGACAGTCTATCCTGATCCACCCCAGGTGTTGGGGGTCTATCCTGATCCACGCCAGGTGATGGGAGTCTATCCTGATCCACCCCAGGTGATGGACAGTCTATCCTGATCCATCCCGATTGCTGGGAGTCTATCCTGGTCCACCTCAGGTGATGGGAGTCTATCCTGATCCACCCTAGGTGATGGTAGTCTATCCTGATCCACCCCAGATGATGGATAGTCTATCCTGATCCACCCAAGGTGATGGGGCACAATCCTGATCCACCCCAAGTGATTGACAGTCTATCCTGATCCACCCCAGGCGATGGGAGTCTATCCTGATCCACCCTAGGTGATGGGAGTCTATCCTGATCCACCCCAGGTGATGGGAGTCTATCCTGATCCATCCCAGGTGATGGAAGTCTATCCTGATCCACCCCAGGTGTTGGGGGTCTATCCTGATCCATCCCAGGTGATGGGCAGTCTATCCTGATCTACCCCAGGTGTTGGGAGTCTATCCTGATCCACGCCAGGTGATGGGAGTCTATCCTGATCCACCCCAGGTGATGGACAGTCTATCCTGATCCATCCCAGTTGTTGGGAGTTTATCCTGATCCACCCTAGGTGATGGGAGTCTATCCTCATCCACCCCAGGTGATGGGGTACAATCCTGAACTACCCCAGGTGATGGGAATATATCCTGATCCACCCCAGGTGATGGGAGTCTATCCTGATCCACCCCAGATGATTGACAGTCTATCCTGATCCACCCCAGGCGATGGGAATCTATCCTGATCCACCCCAGGTGATGGGAGTCTATCCTGATCCACCCTAGGTGATGGGAGTCTATCCTGATCCACCCCAGGTGATGGGAGTCTATCCTCATCCACCCCAGGTGATGGGAGTCTATCCTGATCCACTCCAGCTGATGGGAGTCTATCCTGATTCATCCCAGGTGATGTGAGTCTATCCTGATCCACCCCAGGTGTTGGGGATCTATCCTGATCCACGCCAGGTGATGGGAGTCTATCCTGATCCACCCCAGGTGATGGACAGTCTATCCTGATCCATCCCAGTTGTTGGGAGTCTATCCTGATCCACCTCATGTGATGGGAGTCTATCCTGATCCACCCCAGGTGATTGACAGTCTATCCTGATCCACTCCAGGTGATGGACAGTCTATCCTGATACACCCCCGGTGACGTGAGTCTATCCTGATCCACCCCAGGTGATGGGAGTCTATCCTGATCCACCCTAGGTGATGGGAGTCTATCCTGATCCACCCCAGGTGATGGGAGTCTATCCTCATCCACTATAGGTGATGGGAGTCTATCCTGATCCACCCCAAGTGATTGACAGTTTATCCTGATCCATCCCAGGTGATGGGAGTCTATCCTGATCCACCCCAGGTGTTGGGGGTCTATCCTGATCCATCCCAGGTGGTGGACAGTCTATCCTGATCCACCCCAGATGTTGGGGGTCTATCCTGATCCATCCCAGGTGATGGACAGTCTATCCTGATCCACCCCAGGTGTTGGGGGTCTATCCTGATCCACGCCAGGTGATGGGAGTCTATCCTGATCCACCCCAGGTGATAGACAGTCTATCTTGATCCATCTCAGTTGCTGGGAGTCTATCCTGATCCACCTCAGGTGATGGGAGTCTATCCTGATCCACCCTCGGTGATGGGAATCTATCCTGATCCACCCCAGGTGATGGGAGTCTATCCTGATCCACCCCAGGTGATGGATAGTCTATCCTGATCCACCCCAGGTGATGGGGCACAATCCTGATCCACCCCAGGTGATTGACAGTCTATCGTGATCCACCCCAAGCGATGGGAGTCTACCCTGATCCACCCCAGGTGATGGGAGTCTATCCTGATCCACCCCAGGTGATGGGAGTCTATCCTCATCCACCCCAGGTGATGGGAGTGTATCCTGATCCACCCCAGGTGATGGGAATCTATCCTGATCCATCCCAGGTGATGGGGGTCATTCCTGATCCACCCCAGGTGATGGGAGTCTATCCTGATCCACACTAGGTGATAGGGGTCTATCCTGATCTATCCCAGGTGTTGGGAGTCTATCCTGATCCACCCCAGGTGATGTACAGTCTATCCTGATCCATCCCAGGTAATACGGGTCAATCCTGATCCACGCCAGGTGATGGGAATCTATCCTGATCCACCCCAGGTGATGGGAGTCTATCCTGATCTACCCCAGGTGATGGGAGTCTATCCTCATCCACCCCAGGTGATGGGAGTCTATCCTGATCCACCCCAGCTGATGGGAGTCTATCCTGATTCATCCCAGGTGATGGGAGTCTATCCTGATACACCCCAGGTGTTGGGGATCTATCCGGACCCACGCCAGGTGATGGGAGTCTATCCTGATCCACCCCAGGTGATGGACAGTCTATCCTGATCCATCCCAGTTGTTGGGAGTCTATCCTGATCCACCCAAGGTGATGGGGCACAATCCTGATCCACCCCAAGTGATTGACAGTCTATCCTGATCCACCCCAGGCGATGGGAGTCTATCCTGATCCACCCTAGGTGATGGGAGTCTATCCTGATCCACTCCAGGTGATGGGAGTCTATCCTGATACACCCCAGGTGATGGGAGTGTATCCTGATCCATCCCAGGTGATGGGAGTCTATCCTGATCCGCCCCAGGTGTTGGGGCTCTATCCTGATCCATCCCAGGTGATGGACAGTCTATCCTGATCGACCCCAGGTGTTGGGTGTCTAACCTGATCCACGCCAGGTGATGGGAGTCTATCCTGTTCCACCGCAGGTGATGGACAGTCTATCCTGATCTATCCCAGTTGTTGGCAGTTTATCCTGATCCACCCTAGGTGATGGGAGTCTATCCTGATCCACCCCAGGTGTTGGGGTACAATCCTGAACTACCTCAGGTGATGGGAGTATATCCTGATCCACCCCAGGTGATGGGAGTCTATCCTGATCCACCCCAGATGATGGATAGTCTATCCTGATCCACCCCAGGTGATGGGGCACAATCCTGATCCACCCCAGGTGATTGACAGTCTATCGTGATCCATCCCAGGTGATGGGGGTCAATCCTGATCCACCCCAGGTAATGGGAGTCTATCCTGATCCACCGCAGGTGATGGACAGTCTATCCTGATCCACCCCAGGTGATGGACAATCTATCCTGATCCATCCCAGGTGATGGGAGTCTATCCTGATCCACCCCAGGTGATGGACAGTCTATCCTGATCCACCCCAGGTGATGGGAGTCTATCCTGATCCACCCCAGATGATGGATAGTCTATCCTGATCCACCCCAGGTGATGGGGCACAATCCTGATCCACCCCAGGTGATTGACAGTCTATCCTGATCCACCCCAGGCGATGGGAATCTATCCTGATCCACCCCAGGTGATGGGAGTCTATCCTGATCCACCCAAGGTGATGGGAGTCTATCCTGATCCACCCCAGGTGATGGGAGTCTATCCTCATCCACCCCAGGTGATTGGAGTCTATCCTGATCCACCCCAGGTGATGGGAGTCTATCCTGATCCACCCCAGGTGTTGGGGATCTATCCTGATCCATCCCAGGTGATGGACAGTCTATCCTGATCCACCCTAGGTGATGGGAGTCTATCCTGATCCATCCCAGGTGATGGGAGTCTATCCTGATCCGCCCCAGGTGTTGGGGATCTATACTGATCCATCCCAGGTGATGGACAGTCTATCCTGATCCACCCTAGGTGATGGGAGCCTATCCTGATCCACCCCAGGTGATGGGAGTCTATCCTGATCCAGTCCAGGTGATGGGAGTCTATCCTGATACACCCCAGGTGATGGGAGTGTATCCTGATCCATCCCAGGTGATGGGAGTCTATCCTGATCCGCCCCAGGTGTTGGGGCTCTATCCTGATCCACCCCAGGTGATGGGAGTCTATCCTGATCCACTCCAGGTGATGCGGCACAATCCTGATCCACTCCAGGTGATGGGAGTCTATCCTGATCCACCCCAGGTGATGGGAGTCTATCCTGATCCACGCCAGATGATGGATAGTCTATCCTGATCCACCCAAGGTGATGGGGCACAATCCTGATCCACCCCAAGTGATTGACAGTCTATCCTGATCCACCCCAGGCGATGGGAGTCTATCCTGATCCACCCTATGTGATGGGAGTCTATCCTGATCCACTCCAGGTGATGGGAGTCTATCCTGATACACCCCAGGTGATGGGAGTGTATCCTGATCCATCCCAGGTGATGGGAGTCTATCCTGATCCGCCCCAGGTGTTGGGGCTCTATCCTGATCCATCCCAGGTGATGGACAGTCTATCCTGATCGACCCCAGGTGTTGGGTGTCTAACCTGATCCACGCCAGGTGATGGGAGTCTATCCTGTTCCACCGCAGGTGATGGACAGTCTATCCTGATCTATCCCAGTTGTTGGCAGTTTATCCTGATCCACCCTAGGTGATGGGAGTCTATCCTGATCCACCCCAGGTGTTGGGGTACAATCCTGAACTACCTCAGGTGATGGGAGTATATCCTGATCCACCCCAGGTGATGGGAGTCTATCCTGATCCACCCCAGATGATGGATAGTCTATCCTGATCCACCCCAGGTGATGGGAGTCTATCCTGATCCATCCCAGTTGTTGGGAGTCTATCCTGATCCACCCCAGTTGATGGGAGTCTATTCTGATCCACCCTAGGTGATGGGAGTCTATCCTGATCCACCCCAGGTGATGGGAGTCTATCCTCATCCACCCCAGGTGATGGGAGCTGATCCTGATCCACCCCAGCTGATGGGAGTCTATCCTGATCCACCCCAGGTTTTGGCGATCTATCCTGATCCACGCCAGGTGATGGGAGTCTATCCTGATCCATCCCAGTTGTTGGGAGTCTATCCTGATCCACCTCAGGTGATGGGAGTCTATCCTGATCCACCTCAGGGGATGGGAGTCTATCCTGATCCACCCTAGGTGATGGGAGTCTAGCCTGATCCACTCCAGGTGATGGACAGTCTATCCTGATACACCCCAGGTGATGGGAGTCTATCCTGATCCACCCCAGGTGATGGGGCACAATCCTGATCTACCCCAGGTGTTGGGGGTCTATCCTAGTCCACCCCAGGTGATGGGGCACAATCCTGATCCACCCCAGGTGTTGGGGGTCTATCCTGATCCACCCCAGGTGATGGGAGTCTATCCTGATCCACCCCAGGTGATGGACAGTCTATCCTGATCCATCCCATTTGTAGGGAGTCTATCCTGATCCACCTCAGGTGATGGGAGTCTATCCTGATCCACCCTAGGTGATGGGAGTCTATCCTGATCCACCCCAGGTGATGGACAGTCTATCCTGAACCACCCCAGGTGCTGGGAGTCTAACCTGATCCTTCCCAGGTGATGAGAGTCTATCCTGATCCACACCAGGTGATGGACAGTCTATCCTGATCCACCCCAGGTGATGGGAGTCTATCCTGATCCACCCCAGGTGATGGGAGTCTATCCTGATCCACCCCAGATGATGGATAGTCTATCCTGATCCACCCCAGGTGATGGGGCACAATCCTGATCCACCCCAGGTGTTTGACAGTCTATCCTGATCCACCCCAGGCGATGGGAATCTATCCTGATCCACCCCAGGTGATAGGAGTCTATCCTGATCCACCCTAGGTGATAGGGGTCTATCCTGATCCATCCCAGGTGTTGGGAGTCTATCCTGATCCATCCCAGGTGATGGGGGTCAATCCTGATCCCCCAGGTGATGGGAGTCTATCGTTATCCACCCTAGGTGATAGTGGTCCATCCTGATCCACCCCAGGTGATGGGAGTCTATCCTGATCCACCCCAGGTGATGGACAGTCTAACCTGATCTACCCCAGGTGATGGGAGTCTATCCTGATCCACTGCAGGTGATGGAAGTCTATCCTGATCCACCCCACGTGATGGGGGTCTATCCTGATCCATCCCAGGTGATGGACAGTCTATCCTGAACCATCCCAGGTGATGGACCGTCTATCCTGATCCATCCCAGGTGATGCGTAATCTATCCTGATCCATCCCAGGTGATGGAAGTCTATCCTGATCCACGCCAGGTGATGGACAATCTATCCTGATCCACCCCAGGTGATGGGAGTCTATCCTGATCCACCCCAGATGATGGATAGTCTATCCTGATCCACCCCAGGTGATGGGGCACAATCCTGATCCACCCCAGGTGATTGACAGTCTATCCTGATCCACCCCAGGCGATGGGAATCTATCCTGATCCACCACTTGTGATGGGAGTCTATCCTGATCCACCCTAGGTGATGGGAGTCTATCCTGATCCACCCCAGGTGATGGGAGATTATCCTCATCCACGCCAGGTGTTGGGAGTCTATCCTGATCCACCCCAGGTGATGGGAGTCTATCCTGATCCATCCCAGGTGATGGGAGTCTATCCTGATCCACCCCAGGTGTTGGGGGTCTATCCTGATCCATCCCAGGTGATGGACAGTCTATCCTGATCCACCCCAGGTGTTGGGGGTCTATCCTGATCCACGCCAGGTGATGGGAGTCTATCCTGATCCACCCCAGGTGATGGACAGTCTATCCTGATCCATCCCAGTTGCTGGGAGTCTATCCTGATCCACCTCAGGTGATGGGAGTCTATCCTGATCCACCCTAGGTGATGGGAGTCTATCCTGATCCACCCCAGGTGATGGGAGTCTATCCTGATCCACCCCAGATGATGGATAGTCTATCCTGATCCACCCCAGGTGATGGGGCACAATCCTGATCCACCCCAGGTGATTGACAGTCTATCCTGATCCACCCCAATCGATGGGAGTCTATCCTGATCCACCCCAGGTGATGGGAGTCTATCCTGATCCAACCCAGGTGATGGGAGTCTATCCTCATCCAACCCAGGTGTTGGGGGTCTATCCTGATCCACCCCAGGTGGTGGGGCACAATCCTGATCCACCCCAGGTGTTGGGGGTCTATCCTGATCCACCCCAGGTGATGGGAGTCTATCCTGATCCACCCCAGGTGATGGACAGTCTATCCTGATCCATCCCAGTTGTTGGGAGTCTATTCTGATCCACCATAGGTGATGGGAGTCTATCCTGATCCACCCCAGGTGATGGGAGTCTATCCTCATCCACCCCAGGTGATGGGAGTATATCCTGATCCACCCCAGGTGATGGGAGTCTATCCTGATCCACCCCAGATGATGGATAGTCTATCCTGATCCACCCCAGGTGATGGGGCACAATCCTGATCCACCCCAGGTGATTGACAGTCTATCCTGATCCACCCCAGGCGATGGGACTCTATCCTGATCCACCCCAGGTGATGGGAGTCTATTCTGATCCACCCTAGGTGATGGGAGTCTATCCTTATCCACCCCAGGTGATGGGAGTCTATCCTCATCCACCCCAGGTGATGGGAGTCTATCCTGATCCACCCCAGCTGATGGGAGTCTATCCTGATCCACCCCAGGTGTTGGGGATCTATCCTGATCCACGCCAGGTGATGGGAGTCTATCCTGATCCACCCCAGGTGATCGACAGTCTATCCCGATGCATCCCAGTTGTTGGGGGTCTATCCTGATCCACGCCAGGTGATGGGAGTCTATCCTGATCCATCCCAGGTGATGGACAGTCTATCCTGATCCATCCCAGTTGTTGGGAGTCTATCCTGATCCACCCTAGGTGATGGGAGTCTATCCTGATCCACCCCAGGTGATGGGAGTCTATCCTCATCCACCCCAGGTGATGGGAGTATATCCTGATCCACCCCAGGTGATGGGAGTCTATCCTGATCCACCCCAGATGATGGATAGTCTATCCTGATCCACCCCAGGTGATGGGGCACAATCCTGATCCACCCCAGGTGATTGACAGTCTATCCTGATCCACCCCAGGCGATGGAAATCTATCCTGATCCACCCCAGGTGATGGGAGTCTATCCTGATTCACCCTAGGTGATGGGAGTCTATCCTGATCCACCCCAGGTGATGGGAGTCTATCCTGATCCACCCTAGGTGATGGGAGTCTATCCTGATCCACCCCAGGTGAAGGGAGTCTATCCTGATCCACCCCAGGCGATGGAAATCTATCCTGATCCACCCCAGGTGATGGGAGTCTATCCTGATCCACCCTAGGTGATGGGAGTCTATCCTGATCCACCCTAGGTGATGGGAGTCTATCCTGATCCACTCCAGGTGATGGGAGTCTATCCTCATCCACCCCAGGTGATGGGAGTCTATCCTGATCCACCCCAGTTGATGGGAGTCTATCCTGATCCATCCCAGGTGATGGGAGTCTATCCTGATCCACCCCAGGTGTTGGGGGTCTATCCTGATCCATCCCAGGTGATGGGAGACTATCCTGATCCATCCCAGTTGCTGGGAGTCTATCCTGATCCACCTCAGGTGATGGAAGTCTATCCTGATCCACCCTAGGTGATGGGAGTCTATCCTGATCCACCCCAGGTGATGGGAGTCTATCCTGATCCACCCCAGATGATGGATAGTCTATCCTGATCCACCCCAGGTGATGGGGCACAATCCTGATCCACCCCAGGTGATTGACAGTCTATCCTGATCCACCCCAGGCAATGGGAGTCTATCCTGATCCACCCTAGGTGATGTGAGTCTATCCTGATCCACCCCAGGTGATGGGAGTCTATCCTGATCCACCCCAGGTGATGGGAGTGTATCCTGATCCATCCCAGGTGATGGGCGTCTATCCTGATCCACCCCAGGTGTTGGGGGTCTATCCTGATCCATCCCAGGTGATGGACAGGCTATCCTGATCCACCCCAGGTGTTGGGGGTCTATCCTGATCCACGCCAGGTGATGGGAGTCTATCCTGATCCACCCCAGGTGATGGACAGTCTATCCTGATCCATCCCAGTTGTTGGGAGTCTATCCTGATCCACCCTAGGTGATGGGAGTCTGTCCTGATCCACCCCAGGTGATGGGAGTCTATCCTCATCCACCCCAGGTGATGGGAGTATATCCTGATCCACCCCAGGTGATGGGAGTCTATCCTGATCCACACCAGATGATGGATAGTCTATCCTGATCCATCCCAGGTGATGGGGCACAATCCTGATCCACCCCAGGTGATTGACAGTCTATCCTGATCCACCCCAGGCGATGGGACTCTATCCTGATCCACCCCAGGTGATGGGAGTCTATTCTGATCCACCCTAGGTGATGGGAGTCTATCCTGATCCACCCCAGGTGATGGGAGTCTATCCTCATCCACCCCAGGTGATGGGAGTCTATCCTGATCCACCCCAGCTGATGGGAGTCTATCCTGATCCACCCCAGGTGTTGGGGATCTATCCTGATCCACGCCAGGTGATGGGAGTCTATCCTGATGCATCCCAGTTGTTGGGAGTCTATCCTGATCCACCTCAGGTGATGGGAGTCTATCCTGATCCACCTCAGGGGATGGGAGTCTATCCTGATCCACCCTAGGTGATGGGAGTCTAGCCTGATCCACTCCAGGTGATGGACAGTCTATCCTGATACACCCCAGGTGATGGGAGTCTATCCTGATCCACCCCAGGTGATGGGGCACAATCCTGATCTACCCCAGGTGTTGGGGGTCTATCCTGATCCACCCCAGGTGATGGGGCACAATCCTGATCCACCCCAGGTGTTGGGGGTCTATCCTGATCCACCCCAGGTGATGGGAGTCTATCCTGATCCACCCCAGGTGATGGACAGTCTATCCTGATCCATCCCAGTTGTAGGGAGTCTATCCTGATCCACCTAAGGTGATGGGAGTCTATCCTGATCCACCCCAGGTGATGGGAGTCTATCCTGATCCACCCCAGTTGATGGACAGTCTATCCTGAACCACCCCAGGTGCTGGGAGTCTAACCTGTTCCTTCCCAGGTGATGGGAGTCTATCCTGATCCACACCAGGTGATGGACAGTCTATCCTGATCCACCCCAGGTGATTGACAGTCTATCCTGATCCACCCCAAGCGATGGGAGTCTATTCTGATCCACCCCAGGTGATGGGAGTCTATCCTGATCCAACCCAGGTGATGGGAGTCTATCCTCATCCACCCCAGGTGTTGGGGGTCTATCCTGATCCACCCCAGGTGATGGGGCACAATCCTGATCCACCCCAGGTGTTGGGGGTCTATCCTGATCCACCCCAGGTGATGGGAGTCTATCCTGATCCACCCCAGGTGATGGACAGTCTATCCTGATCCATCCCAGTTGTTGGGAGTCTATTCTGATCCACCCTAGGTGATGGGAGTCTATCCTGATCCACCTCAGGTGATGGGAGTCTATCCTCATCCACCCCAGGTGATGGGAGCATATCCTGATCCACCCCAGGTGATGGGAGTCTTTCCTGATCCACCCCAGATGATGGATAGTCTATCCTGATCCACCCCAGGTGATGGGGCACAATCCTGATCCACCCCAGGTGATTGACAGTCTATCCTGATCCACCCCAGGCGATGGGACTCTATCCTGATCCACCCCAGGTGATGGGAGTCTATTCTGATCCACCCCAGGTGATGGGAGTCTATCCTCATCCACCCCAGGTGATGGGAGTCTATCCTGATCCACCCCAGCTGATGGGAGTCTATCCTGATCCACCCCAGGTGTTGGGGATGTATCCTGATCCACGCCAGGTGATGGGAGTCTATCCTGATCCACCCCAGGTGATGGACAGTCTATCCTGATGCATCCCAGTTGTTGGGAGTGTATCCTGATCCACGCCAGGTGATGGGAGTCTATCCTGATCCACCCCAGGTGATGGACAGTCTATCCCGATCCATCCCAGTTGCTGGGAGTCTATCCTGATCCACCTCAGGTGATGGGAGTCTATCCTGATCCACCCCAGGTGATGGGAGTGTATTCTGATCCATCCCAGGTGATGGGAGTCTATCCTGATCCACCCCAGGAGTTGGGGGTCTATCCTGATCCATCCCAGGTGATGGACAGTCTATCCTGATCCACCCCAGGTGATGGACAGTCTATCCTGATCCACGCCAGGTGATGGGAGTCTATCCTGATCTACCCCAGGTGATGGACAGTCTATCCTGAACCATCCCAGTTGTTGGGAGTCTATCCTGATCCACCCTAGGTGATGGGAGTCTATCCTGATCCACCCCAGGTGATGGGAGTCTATCCTCATCCACCCCAGGTGATGGGAGTATATCCTGATCCACCCCAGGTGATGGGAGTCTATCCTGATCCACACCAGATGATGGATAGTCTATCCTGATCCACCCCAGGTGATGGGGCACAATCCTGATCCACCCCAGGTGATTGACAGTCTATCCTGATCCACCCCAGGCGATGGAAATCTATCCTGATCCACCCCAGGTGATGGGAGTCTATCCTGATCCACCCTAGGTGATGGGAGTCTATCCTGATCCAGCCCAGGTGATGGGAGTCTATCCTGATCCACCCTAGGTGATGGGAGTCTATCCTGATCCACCCCAGGCGATGGAAATCTATCCTGATCCACCCCAGGTGATGGGAGTCTATCCTGATCCACCCTAGGTGATGGGAGTGTATCCTGATCCACCCCAGGTGATTGGAGTCTATCCTGATCCACACTAGGTGATGGGAGTCTATCCTGATCCACCCCAGGTGCTGGGAGTCTATCCTCATCCACCCCAGGTGATGGGAGTCTATCCTGATCCACCCCAGGTGATGGGAGTCTATCCTGATCCATCCCAGGTGATGGGAGTCTATCCTGATCCACCCCAGGTGTTGGGGGTCTATCCTGATCCATCCCAGGTGATGGACAGTCTATCCTGATCCATCCCAGTTGCTGGGAGTCTATCCTGATCCCCCTCAGGTGATGGGAGTCTATCCTGATCCAGCCTAGGTGATGGGAGTCTATCCTGATCCACTCCAGGTGATGGGAGTCTATCCTGATCCACCCCAGATGATGGATAGTCTATCCTGATCCACCCCAGGTGATGGGGCACAATCCTGATCCACCCAAGGTGATTGACAGTCTATCCTGATCCACCCCAGGCAATGGGAGTCTATCCTGATCCACCTCAGGTGATGTGAGTCTATCCTGATCCTCCCCAGGTGATGGGAGTCTATCCTGATCCACCCCAGGTGATGGGAGTGTATCCTGATCCATCCCAGTTGTTGGGAGTCTATCCTGATCCACCCTAGGTGATGGGAGTCTGTCCTGATCCACCCCAGGTGATGGGAGTCTATCCTCATCCACCCCAGGTGATGGGAGTATATCCTGATCCACCCCAGGTGATGGGAGTCTATCCTGATCCACCCCAGATGATGGATAGTCTATCCTGATCCACCCCAGGTGATGGGGCACAATCCTGATCCACCCCAGGTGATTGACAGTCTATCCTGATCCACCCCAGGCGATGGGACTCTATCCTGATCCACCCCAGGTGATGGGAGTCTATTCTGATCCACTCTAGGTGATGGGAGTCTATCCTGATCCACCCCAGGTGATGGGAGTCTATCCTCATCCACCCCAGGTGATGGGAGTCTATCCTGATCCACCCCAGCTGATGGGAGTCTATCCTGATCCACCCCAGGTGTTGGGGATCTATCCTGATCCACGCCAGGTGATGGGAGTCTATCCTGATCCACCCCAGGTGATGGACAGTCTATCCTGATGCATCCCAGTTGTTGGGAGTCTATCCTGATCCACCCCAGGTGATAGGTGTCTATCCTGATCCACCCTAGGTGATAGGGGTCTATCCTGATCTATCCCAGGTGTTGGGAGTCTATCCTGATCCACCCCAGTTGATGGACAGTCTATCCTGATCCATCCCGATTGCTGGGAGTCTATCCTGGACCACCTCAGGTGATGGGAGTCTATCCTGATCCTCCCTAGGTGATGGGAGTCTATCCTGATCCACCACAGGTGATGGGAGTCTATCCTGATCCACCCCAGATGATGGATAGTCTATCCTGATCCACCCAAGGTGATGGGGCACAATCCTGATCCACCCCAAGTGATTGACAGTCTATCCTGATCCACCCCAGGCGATGGGAGTCTATCCTGATCCACCCTAGGTGATGGGAGTCTATCCTGATCCACCCCAGGTGTTGGGGGTCTATCCTGATCCATCCCAGGTGATGGACAGTCTATCCTGATCTACCCCAGGTGATGGACAGTCTATCCTGATCCACCCCAGGTGTTGGGGGTCTATCCTGATCCACGCCAGGTGATGGGAGTCTATCCTGATCCACCCCAGGTGATGGACAGTCTATCCTGATCCATCCCGATTGCTGGGAGTCTATCCTGGTCCACCTCAGGTGATGGGAGTCTATCCTGATCCACCCTAGGTGATGGGAATCTATCCTGATCCACCCCAGGTGATGGGAGTCTATCCTGATCCACCCCAGATGATGGATAGTCTATCCTGATCCACCCAAGGTGATGGGGCACAATCCTGATCCACCCCAATTGATTGACAGTCTATCCTGATCCACCCCAGGCGATGGGAGTCTATCCTGATCCACCCCAGATGATGGATAGTCTATCCTGATCCACCCAAGGTGATGGGGCACAATCCTGATCCACCCCAATTGATTGACAGTCTATCCTGATCCACCCCAGGCGATGGGAGTCTATCCTGATCCACCCTAGGTGATGGGAGTCTATCCTGATCCACCCCAGGTGTTGGGGTACAATTCTGAACTACCTCAGGTGATGGGAGTATATCCTGATCCACCCCAGGTGATGGGAGTCTATCCTGATCCACCCCAGATGATGGATAGTCTATCCTGATCCACCCCAGGTGATGGGGCACAATCCTGATCCACCCCAGGTGATTGACAGTCTATCCTGATCCACCGCAGGTGATGGGAGTCTATCCTGATCGACCCCAGGTGATGGGAGTCTATCCTGATCCATCCCAGGTGATGGACAGTCTATCCTGATCCATCCCAGGTGATGGACAGTCTATCCTGATCCACCCCAGGTGATGGGAGTCTATCCTGATCCACCCTAGGTGATAGGGGTCAATCCTGATCCACCCCAGGTGATGGGAGTCTATCCTGATCCACCCCAGGTGATGGGAGTCTATCCCCATCCACCCCAGGTGATGGGAGTCTATCCTGATCCACCCCAGATGATGGATAGTCTATCCTGATCCACCCCAGGTGATGGGGCACAATCCTGATCCACCCCAGGTGATTGACAGTCTATCCTGATCCACCGCAGGTGATGGGAGTCTATCCTGATCGACCCCAGGTGATGGGAGTCTATCCTGATCCATCCCAGGTGATGGACAGTCTATCCTGATCCATCCCAGGTGATGGACAGTCTATCCTGATCCACCCCAGGTGATGGGAGTCTATCCTGATCCACCCTAGGTGATAGGGGTCAATCCTGATCCACCCCAGGTGATGGGAGTCTATCCTGATCCACCCCAGGTGATGGGAGTCTATCCCCATCCACCCCAGGTGATGGGAGTCTATCCTGATCCATCCCAGGTATTGGGAGTCTATCCTGATCCACCCCAGGTGATGGACAGTCTATCCTGATCCATCCCAGGTGATGGGGGTCAATCCTGATCCACCCCAGGTGATGGGAGTCTATCCTGACCCACCCTAGGTGATAGGGGTCAATCCTGATCCACCCCAGGTGATGGGAGTCTATCCTGATCCATCCCAGGTGATGAGAGTCTATCCTGATCCACCCCAGGTGTTGGTGGTCTATCCTGATCCACCCCAGGTGATGGGTGTCTATCCTGATCCACCCCAGGTGATGGGGGTCTATCCTGATCCACCCCAGGTGATGGACATTCTGTCCTGATCCACCCCAGGTAATGGGATTCTGTCCTGATCCACCCCAGTTGATGGACTGTCTGTCCTGATCCACCCCAGGTGATGGGGGCCTATCCTGATCCACCCCAGGTGATGGGATTCTGTCCTGATCCACCCCAGGTGATGGGGGCCTATCCTGATCCACCCCAGGTGATGGGGGCCTATCCTGATCCACCCCAGGTGATGGGATTTTGTCCTGATCCACCCCAGGTGATGGGGTCTATCATGATCCACCCCAGGTGATGGGATTCTGTCATGATCCACCCCAGGTGATGGGGGCCTATCCTGATCCACCCCAGGTGATGGGATTTTGTCCTGATCCACCCCAGGTGATGGGGTCTATCCTGATCCACCCCAGGTGATGGGATTTTGTCCTGATTCACCCCAGGTGATGGGATTCTGTTCTGATCCACCCCAGTTCATGGGGGTCTATCCTGATCCACCCCAGGTGATGGACATTCTGTCCTGATCCACCCCTGGTGATGGGATTCTGTCTTGACCCATCCCAGGTGATGAGAGTCTATCCTGATCCACCCCAGGTGTTGGGGGTCTATCCTGATCCACCCAGGTGATGGGAGTCTATCCTGATCCACCCCAGGTGATGGGAGTCTATCCTGATCCACCCCAGGTATGGGAGTCTATCCTGATCCACCCCAGGTGATGGGAGTCTATCCTGATCCACCCCAGGTGATGGACAGTCTATTCTGATCCACTCCAGGTGATGGGGGTCAATCCTGATCCACCCCAGGTGATGGGAGTCTATCCCGATCCACCCTAGGTGATAGGGGTCTATCCTGATCCATCCCAGGTGTTGGGAGTCTATCCTGATCCACCCCAGGTGATGGACAGTCTATCCTGATCCATCCCAGGTGATGGGGGTCAATCCTGATCCACCCCAGGTGATGGGAGTCTATCCTGATCCACCCCAGGTGATGGGAGTCTATCCTGATCCATTCCAGGTGATGGGAGTCTATCCTGATCCACCCCAGGTGATGGGGTCAACCCTGATCCACCCCAGGTGATGGGAGTCTATCCTGATCCACCCTAGGTGATAGGGGTCTATCCTGATCTATCCCAGGTGGTGGGAGTCTATCCCGAACCACCTCAGCTGATGGACAGTCTATCCTGATCCATCCCAGGTGATGCGGGTCAATCCTAATCCACCCCAGGTGATGGGAGTCTATCCTGATCCACCCCAGGTGATTGACAGTCTATCCTGATCCACCCCAGGTGATGGACAGTCTATCCTGATCCACCCCAGGTGATGGGAGTCTATCCTGATCCACCCCAGGTGATGGGGGTCTATCCTGATCCATCCCAGGTGATGGGGGTCTATCCTGATCCATCCCAGATGTTGGGGGTCTATCCTGATCCATCCCAGGTGATGGACAGTCTATCGTGATCCACCCCAGGTGTTGGGGGTCTATCCTGATCCACCGCAGGTGATGGGAGTCCATCCTGATCCACCCCAGGTGATGGGAGTCTATCCTGATCCACCCCAGGTGATGGGAGTCTATCCCCATCCACCCCAGGTGGTGGAAGTCTCTCCTGATCCACCCCAGGTGATGGGAGTCTATCCTCATCCACCCCAGGTGATGGGAGTCTATCATGATCCACTCTAGGTGATAGGGGTCAATCCTGATCCACCCCAGGTGATGGGAGTCTATCCTGATCCATCCCAGGTGATGGACAGTCTATACTGATCCACCCCAGGTGTTGGGGGTCTATCCTGATCCACCGCAGGTGATGGGAATCCATCCTGATCCACCCCAGGTGATGGGAGTCTATCCTGATCCACCCAAGGTGATGGGGCACAATCCTGATCCACCCCAATTGATTGACAGTCTATCCTGATCCACCCCAGGCGATGGGAGTCTATCCTGATCCACCCCAGGTGATGGATAGTCTATCCTGATCCACCCAAGGTGATGGGGCACAATCCTGATCCACCCCAATTGATTGACAGTCTATCCTGATCCACCCCAGGCGATGGGAGTCTATCCTGATCCACCCTAGGTGATGGGAGTCTATCCTGATCCACCCCAGGTGTTGGGGTACAATCCTGAACTACCTCAGGTGATGGGAGTATATCCTGATCCACCCCAGGTGATGGGAGTCTATCCTGATCCACCCCAGATGATGGATAGTCTATCCTGATCCACCCCAGGTGATGGGGCACAATCCTGATCCACCCCAGGTGATTGACAGTCTATCCTGATCCACCGCAGGTGATGGGAGTCTATCCTGATCCATCCCAGGTGATGGACAGTCTATCCTGATCCATCCCAGGTGATGGACAGTCTATCCTGATCCACCCCAGGTGATGGGAGTCTATCCTGATCCACCCTAGGTGATAGGGGTCAATCCTGATCCACCCCAGGTGATGGGAGTCTATCCTGATCCACCCCAGGTGATGGGAGTCTATCCCCATCCACCCCAGGTGATGGGAGTCTATCCTGATCCACCCCAGATGATGGATAGTCTATCCTGATCCACCCCAGGTGATGGGGCACAATCCTGATCCACCCCAGGTGATTGACAGTCTATCCTGATCCACCGCAGGTGATGGGAGTCTATCCTGATCGACCCCAGGTGATGGGAGTCTATCCTGATCCATCCCAGGTGATGGACAGTCTATCCTGATCCATCCCAGGTGATGGACAGTCTATCCTGATCCACCCCAGGTGATGGGAGTCTATCCTGATCCACCCTAGGTGATAGGGGTCAATCCTGATCCACCCCAGGTGATGGGAGTCTATCCTGATCCACCCCAGGTGATGGGAGTCTATCCCCATCCACCCCAGGTGATGGGAGTCTATCCTGATCCATCCCAGGTATTGGGAGTCTATCCTGATCCACCCCAGGTGATGGACAGTCTATCCTGATCCATCCCAGGTGATGGGGGTCAATCCTGATCCACCCCAGGTGATGGGAGTCTATCCTGACCCACCCTAGGTGATAGGGGTCAATCCTGATCCACCCCAGGTGATGGGAGTCTATCCTGATCCATCCCAGGTGATGAGAGTCTATCCTGATCCACCCCAGGTGTTGGTGGTCTATCCTGATCCACCCCAGGTGATGGGTGTCTATCCTGATCCACCCCAGGTGATGGGGGTCTATCCTGATCCACCCCAGGTGATGGACATTCTGTCCTGATCCACCCCAGGTAATGGGATTCTGTCCTGATCCACCCCAGTTGATGGACTGTCTGTCCTGATCCACCCCAGGTGATGGGGGCCTATCCTGATCCACCCCAGGTGATGGGATTCTGTCCTGATCCACCCCAGGTGATGGGGGCCTATCCTGATCCACCCCAGGTGATGGGGGCCTATCCTGATCCACCCCAGGTGATGGGATTTTGTCCTGATCCACCCCAGGTGATGGGGTCTATCATGATCCACCCCAGGTGATGGGATTCTGTCATGATCCACCCCAGGTGATGGGGGCCTATCCTGATCCACCCCAGGTGATGGGATTTTGTCCTGATCCACCCCAGGTGATGGGGTCTATCCTGATCCACCCCAGGTGATGGGATTTTGTCCTGATCCACCCCAGGTGATGGGATTCTGTTCTGATCCACCCCAGTTCATGGGGGTCTATCCTGATCCACCCCAGGTGATGGACATTCTGTCCTGATCCACCCCTGGTGATGGGATTCTGTCTTGACCCATCCCAGGTGATGAGAGTCTATCCTGATCCACCCCAGGTGTTGGGGGTCTATCCTGATCCACCCAGGTGATGGGAGTCTATCCTGATCCACCCCAGGTGATGGGAGTCTATCCTGATCCACCCCAGGTATGGGAGTCTATCCTGATCCACCCCAGGTGATGGGAGTCTATCCTGATCCACCCCAGGTGATGGACAGTCTATTCTGATCCACTCCAGGTGATGGGGGTCAATCCTGATCCACCCCAGGTGATGGGAGTCTATCCCGATCCACCCTAGGTGATAGGGGTCTATCCTGATCCATCCCAGGTGTTGGGAGTCTATCCTGATCCACCCCAGGTGATGGACAGTCTATCCTGATCCATCCCAGGTGATGGGGGTCAATCCTGATCCACCCCAGGTGATGGGAGTCTATCCTGATCCACCCCAGGTGATGGGAGTCTATCCTGATCCATTCCAGGTGATGGGAGTCTATCCTGATCCACCCCAGGTGATGGGGTCAACCCTGATCCACCCCAGGTGATGGGAGTCTATCCTGATCCACCCTAGGTGATAGGGGTCTATCCTGATCTATCCCAGGTGGTGGGAGTCTATCCCGAACCACCTCAGCTGATGGACAGTCTATCCTGATCCATCCCAGGTGATGCGGGTCAATCCTAATCCACCCCAGGTGATGGGAGTCTATCCTGATCCACCCTAGATGATAGGGGTCAATCCTGATCCACGCCAGGTGATGGGAGTCTATCCTGATCCACTTCAGGTGATGGGAGTCTATCCTGATCCACCCCAGGTGATGGGGCACAATCCTGATCCACCCCAGGTGATTGACAGTCTATCCTGATCCACCCCAGGTGATGGACAGTCTATCCTGATCCACCCCAGGTGATGGGAGTCTATCCTGATCCACCCCAGGTGATGGGGGTCTATCCTGATCCATCCCAGGTGATGGGGGTCTATCCTGATCCATCCCAGATGTTGGGGGTCTATCCTGATCCACCCCAGGTGATGGGGTCAACCCTGATCCACCCCAGGTGATGGGAGTCTATCCTGATCCACCCTAGGTGATAGGGGTCTATCCTGATCTATCCCAGGTGGTGGGAGTCTATCCCGAACCACCTCAGCTGATGGACAGTCTATCCTGATCCATCCCAGGTGATGCGGGTCAATCCTAATCCACCCCAGGTGATGGGAGTCTATCCTGATCCACCCCAGGTGATTGACAGTCTATCCTGATCCACCCCAGGTGATGGACAGTCTATCCTGATCCACCCCAGGTGATGGGAGTCTATCCTGATCCACCCCAGGTGATGGGGGTCTATCCTGATCCATCCCAGGTGATGGGGGTCTATCCTGATCCATCCCAGATGTTGGGGGTCTATCCTGATCCATCCCAGGTGATGGACAGTCTATCGTGATCCACCCCAGGTGTTGGGGGTCTATCCTGATCCACCGCAGGTGATGGGAGTCCATCCTGATCCACCCCAGGTGATGGGAGTCTATCCTGATCCACCCCAGGTGATGGGAGTCTATCCCCATCCACCCCAGGTGGTGGAAGTCTCTCCTGATCCACCCCAGGTGATGGGAGTCTATCCTCATCCACCCCAGGTGATGGGAGTCTATCATGATCCACTCTAGGTGATAGGGGTCAATCCTGATCCACCCCAGGTGATGGGAGTCTATCCTGATCCATCCCAGGTGATGGACAGTCTATACTGATCCACCCCAGGTGTTGGGGGTCTATCCTGATCCACCGCAGGTGATGGGAATCCATCCTGATCCACCCCAGGTGATGGGAGTCTATCCTGATCCACCCAAGGTGATGGGGCACAATCCTGATCCACCCCAATTGATTGACAGTCTATCCTGATCCACCCCAGGCGATGGGAGTCTATCCTGATCCACCCCAGGTGATGGATAGTCTATCCTGATCCACCCAAGGTGATGGGGCACAATCCTGATCCACCCCAATTGATTGACAGTCTATCCTGATCCACCCCAGGCGATGGGAGTCTATCCTGATCCACCCTAGGTGATGGGAGTCTATCCTGATCCACCCCAGGTGTTGGGGTACAATCCTGAACTACCTCAGGTGATGGGAGTATATCCTGATCCACCCCAGGTGATGGGAGTCTATCCTGATCCACCCCAGATGATGGATAGTCTATCCTGATCCACCCCAGGTGATGGGGCACAATCCTGATCCACCCCAGGTGATTGACAGTCTATCCTGATCCACCGCAGGTGATGGGAGTCTATCCTGATCCATCCCAGGTGATGGACAGTCTATCCTGATCCATCCCAGGTGATGGACAGTCTATCCTGATCCACCCCAGGTGATGGGAGTCTATCCTGATCCACCCTAGGTGATAGGGGTCAATCCTGATCCACCCCAGGTGATGGGAGTCTATCCTGATCCACCCCAGGTGATGGGAGTCTATCCCCATCCACCCCAGGTGATGGGAGTCTATCCTGATCCACCCCAGATGATGGATAGTCTATCCTGATCCACCCCAGGTGATGGGGCACAATCCTGATCCACCCCAGGTGATTGACAGTCTATCCTGATCCACCGCAGGTGATGGGAGTCTATCCTGATCGACCCCAGGTGATGGGAGTCTATCCTGATCCATCCCAGGTGATGGACAGTCTATCCTGATCCATCCCAGGTGATGGACAGTCTATCCTGATCCACCCCAGGTGATGGGAGTCTATCCTGATCCACCCTAGGTGATAGGGGTCAATCCTGATCCACCCCAGGTGATGGGAGTCTATCCTGATCCACCCCAGGTGATGGGAGTCTATCCCCATCCACCCCAGGTGATGGGAGTCTATCCTGATCCATCCCAGGTATTGGGAGTCTATCCTGATCCACCCCAGGTGATGGACAGTCTATCCTGATCCATCCCAGGTGATGGGGGTCAATCCTGATCCACCCCAGGTGATGGGAGTCTATCCTGACCCACCCTAGGTGATAGGGGTCAATCCTGATCCACCCCAGGTGATGGGAGTCTATCCTGATCCATCCCAGGTGATGAGAGTCTATCCTGATCCACCCCAGGTGTTGGTGGTCTATCCTGATCCACCCCAGGTGATGGGTGTCTATCCTGATCCACCCCAGGTGATGGGGGTCTATCCTGATCCACCCCAGGTGATGGACATTCTGTCCTGATCCACCCCAGGTAATGGGATTCTGTCCTGATCCACCCCAGTTGATGGACTGTCTGTCCTGATCCACCCCAGGTGATGGGGGCCTATCCTGATCCACCCCAGGTGATGGGATTCTGTCCTGATCCACCCCAGGTGATGGGGGCCTATCCTGATCCACCCCAGGTGATGGGGGCCTATCCTGATCCACCCCAGGTGATGGGATTTTGTCCTGATCCACCCCAGGTGATGGGGTCTATCATGATCCACCCCAGGTGATGGGATTCTGTCATGATCCACCCCAGGTGATGGGGGCCTATCCTGATCCACCCCAGGTGATGGGATTTTGTCCTGATCCACCCCAGGTGATGGGGTCTATCCTGATCCACCCCAGGTGATGGGATTTTGTCCTGATCCACCCCAGGTGATGGGATTCTGTTCTGATCCACCCCAGTTCATGGGGGTCTATCCTGATCCACCCCAGGTGATGGACATTCTGTCCTGATCCACCCCTGGTGATGGGATTCTGTCTTGACCCATCCCAGGTGATGAGAGTCTATCCTGATCCACCCCAGGTGTTGGGGGTCTATCCTGATCCACCCAGGTGATGGGAGTCTATCCTGATCCACCCCAGGTGATGGGAGTCTATCCTGATCCACCCCAGGTATGGGAGTCTATCCTGATCCACCCCAGGTGATGGGAGTCTATCCTGATCCACCCCAGGTGATGGACAGTCTATTCTGATCCACTCCAGGTGATGGGGGTCAATCCTGATCCACCCCAGGTGATGGGAGTCTATCCCGATCCACCCTAGGTGATAGGGGTCTATCCTGATCCATCCCAGGTGTTGGGAGTCTATCCTGATCCACCCCAGGTGATGGACAGTCTATCCTGATCCATCCCAGGTGATGGGGGTCAATCCTGATCCACCCCAGGTGATGGGAGTCTATCCTGATCCACCCCAGGTGATGGGAGTCTATCCTGATCCATTCCAGGTGATGGGAGTCTATCCTGATCCACCCCAGGTGATGGGGTTCTATCCTGATCCACCCCAGGTGATGGACATTCTGTCCTGATCCACCCCAGGTAACGGGATTCTGTCCTGATCCACTCCAGTTGATGGACTGTCTGTCCTGATCCACCCCAGGTGATGGGGGCCTATCCTGATCCACCCCAGGTGATGGGGTCTATCCTGATCCACCCCAGGTGATGGGATTTTGTCCTGATCCACCCCAGGTGATGGGATTCTGTTCTGATCCACCCCAGTTCATGGGGGTCTATCCTGATCCACCCCAGGTGATGGACATTCTGTCCTGATCCACCCCTGGTGATGGGATTCTGTCTTGACCCATCCCAGGTGATGAGAGTCTATCCTGATCCACCCCAGGTGTTGGGGGTCTATCCTGATCCACCCAGGTGATGGGAGTCTATCCTGATCCACCCCAGGTGATGGGAGTCTATCCTGATCCACCCCAGGTATGGGAGTCTATCCTGATCCACCCCAGGTGATGGGAGTCTATCCTGATCCACCCCAGGTGATGGACAGTCTATTCTGATCCACTCCAGGTGATGGGGGTCAATCCTGATCCACCCCAGGTGATGGGAGTCTATCCCGATCCACCCTAGGTGATAGGGGTCTATCCTGATCCATCCCAGGTGTTGGGAGTCTATCCTGATCCACCCCAGGTGATGGACAGTCTATCCTGATCCATCCCAGGTGATGGGGGTCAATCCTGATCCACCCCAGGTGATGGGAGTCTATCCTGATCCACCCCAGGTGATGGGAGTCTATCCTGATCCATTCCAGGTGATGGGAGTCTATCCTGATCCACCCCAGGTGATGGGGTCAACCCTGATCCACCCCAGGTGATGGGAGTCTATCCTGATCCACCCTAGGTGATAGGGGTCTATCCTGATCTATCCCAGGTGGTGGGAGTCTATCCCGAACCACCTCAGCTGATGGACAGTCTATCCTGATCCATCCCAGGTGATGCGGGTCAATCCTAATCCACCCCAGGTGATGGGAGTCTATCCTGATCCACCCTAGATGATAGGGGTCAATCCTGATCCACGCCAGGTGATGGGAGTCTATCCTGATCCACTTCAGGTGATGGGAGTCTATCCTGATCCACCCCAGGTGATGGGGCACAATCCTGATCCACCCCAGGTGATTGACAGTCTATCCTGATCCACCCCAGGTGATGGACAGTCTATCCTGATCCACCCCAGGTGATGGGAGTCTATCCTGATCCACCCCAGGTGATGGGGGTCTATCCTGATCCATCCCAGGTGATGGGGGTCTATCCTGATCCATCCCAGATGTTGGGGGTCTATCCTGATCCATCCCAGGTGATGGACAGTCTATCGTGATCCACCCCAGGTGTTGGGGGTCTATCCTGATCCACCGCAGGTGATGGGAGTCCATCCTGATCCACCCCAGGTGATGGGAGTCTATCCTGATCCACCCCAGGTGATGGGAGTCTATCCCCATCCACCCCAGGTGGTGGAAGTCTCTCCTGATCCACCCCAGGTGATGGGAGTCTATCCTCATCCACCCCAGGTGATGGGAGTCTATCCTGATCCACTCTAGGTGATAGGGGTCAATCCTGATCCACCCCAGGTGATGGGAGTCTATCCTGATCCATCCCAGGTGATGGACAGTCTATACTGATCCACCCCAGGTGTTGGGGGTCTATCCTGATCCACCGCAGGTGATGGGAATCCATCCTGATCCACCCCAGGTGATGGGAGTCTATCCTGATCCACCGCAGGTCATGGGAGTCTATCTTGAACCACCCCAGGGGATGGGAGTCTATCCTGATCCAGCCCAGGTGATGGACAGTCTATCCTGATCCACCCCAGATGTTGGGAGTCTATCCTGATCCACCCCAGGTGATGGGTGTCTATCCTGATCCACCCCAGGTGATGGGGGTCTATCCTGATCCACCCCAGGTGATGGACAGTCTATCGTGATCTACCCGAGGTGATGGGGGCCTATTCTGATCCACCCCAGGTGTTGGGAGTCTATCCTGATCCACCCCAGGTGATGGGAGCCTATCCTGATCCACCCCAGGTGATGGGGGTCTATCCTCATCCACCCCAGGTGATCGACATTCTGTCCTGATCCACCCCAGTTGATGGACTCTCTGTCCTGATCCACCCCAGGTGATGGTATTCTGTCCTGATCCACCCCAGGTGATGGGGGCCTATCCTGATCCACCCCAGGTGATGGGGACCTATCCTGATCCACCCCAGGTGATGGGATTTTGTCCTGATCCACCCCAGGTGATGGGGGCCTATCCTGATCCACCCCAGGTGATGGGATTTTGTCCTGATCCACCCCAGGTGATGGGATTCTGTCCTGATCCACCCCAGGTCATGGGGGTCTATCCTGATCCACCCCAGGCGATGGACATTCTGTCCTGATCCACCCAAGGTGATGGGATTCTGTCCTGCTCCATCCCAGGTGATGAGAGTCTATCCTGATCCACCCCAGGTGTTGGGGGTCTATCCTGATCCACCCCAGGTGATGGGTGTCTATCCTGATCCACCCCAGGTGATGGGGTTCTATCCTGATCCACCCCAGGTGATGGACATTCTGTCCTGATCCACCCCAGGTAACGGGATTCTGTCCTGATCCACTCCAGTTGATGGACTGTCTGTCCTGATCCACCCCAGGTGATGGGGGCCTATCCTGATCCACCCCAGGTGATGGGGGCCTATCCTGATCCACCCCAGGTGATGGGATTCTGTCCTGATCCACCCCAGGTGATGGGGTCTATCATGATCCACCCCAGGTGATGGGGGCCTATCCTGATCCACCCCAGGTGATGGGATTCTGTCCTGATCCACCCCAGGTGATGGGGTCTATCATGATCCACCCCAGGTGATGGGGGCCTATCCTGATCCACCCCAGGTGATGGGGGCCTATCCTGATCCACCCCAGGTGATGGGATTTTGTCCTGATCCACCCCAGGTGATGGGGTCTATCATGATCCACCCCAGGTGATGGGATTCTGTCCTGATCCACCCCAGGTGATGGGGTCTATCATGATCCACCCCAGGTGATGGGATTCTGTCCTGATCCACCGCAGGTGATGGGGGTCTCTCCTGATCCACCCCAGGTGATGGGATTTTGTCCTGGTCCACCCCAGGTGATGGGATTCTGTCCTGATCCACCCCAGGTCATGGGGGTCTATCCTGATCCACCCCAGGTGATGGACATTCTGTCCTGATCCACCCCAGGTGATGGGATTCTGTCCTGATCCATCCCAGGTGATGAGAGTCTATCCTGATCCACCCCAGGTGATGGACATTCTGTCCTGATCCACCCCAGGTGATGGGATTCTGTCCTGATCCATCCCAGGTGATGAGAGTCTATCCTGATCCACCCCAGGTGTTGGGGGACTATACTGATCCATCCCAGGTGATGGACAGTCTATCCTGATCCACCCCAGGTGTTGGGGGTCTATCGTGATCGACCCCAGGTGATGGGAGTCTATCCTGATCCAACCCAGGTGATGGGAGTCTATCCTGATCCACCCCAGGTGATGGGAGTCTATCCTGATCCACCCCAGGTGATGGGATTTTGTCCTGATCCACCCCAGGTGATGGGGGTCTCTCCTGATCCACCCCAGGTGATGGGATTTTGTCCTGGTCCACCCCAGGTGATGGGAGTCTCTCCTGATCCACCCTAGGTGTTGGGGGTCTATCCTGATCCATCCCAGGTGATGGGAGTCTATCCTGATCCAGCCCAGGTGATGGACAGTCTATCCTGATCCACCCCAGGTGTTGGGAGTCTATCCTGATCCACCCCAGGTGATGGGAGTCTATCTTGATCCACCCCAGGTGATGGGGGTCTATCCTGATCCACCCCATGTGATGGACAGTCTATCCTGATCCACCCTAGGTGATGGGGGCCTATCCTGATCCACCACAGGTGTTGGGAGTCTATACTGATCCACCCCAGGTGATGGGAGCCTATCCTGATCCACCCCAGGTGATGGGGGTCTATCCTCATCCACCCCAGGTGATGGACATTCTGTCCTGATCCACCACAGGGAATGGGATTCTGTCCTGAGCCACCCCAGTAGATGGGGGCCTATCCTGATCCACCTCAGGTGATGGGATTCTGTCCTGATCCACTCCAGGTGATGGGGGCCAATCCTGATCCACCCCAGGTGATGGGGGCCTATCCTGATCCAACCCAGGTGATGGGATTTTGTCCTGATCCACCCCAGGTGATGGGGGCCTATCCTGATCCACCCCAGGTGATGGGATTTTGTCCTGATCCAACCCAGGTGATGGGGGTCTATCCTGATCCACCGCAGGTGATGGGATTTTGTCCTGATCCACCCCAGGTGATGGGATTCTGTCCTGCTCCATCCCAGGTGATGAGAGTCTATCCTGATCCACCCCAGGTGTTGGGGGCCTATCCTGATCCACCCCAGGTGATGGGTGTCTATCCTGATCCACCCCAGGTGATGGGGGTCTATCCTGATCCACCCCAGGTGATGGACATTTTGTCCTGATCCACCCCAGGTAATGGGATTCTGTCCTGATCCACCCCAGTTGATGGACTGTCTCTCCTGATCCACCCCAGGTGATGGGGGCCTATCCTGATCCACGCCAGGTGATGGGATTCTGTCCTGATCCACCCCAGGTGATGGGGGCCTATCCTGATCCACCCCAGGTGATGGGACTTTGTCCTGATCCACCCCAGGTGATGGGTTCTATCATGATCCACCCCAGGTGATGGGATTCTGTCCTGATCCACCCCAGGTGATGGGGGCCTATCCTGATCCACCCCAGGTGATGGGGGCCTATCCTGATCCACCCCAGGTGATGGGATTTTGTCCTGATCCACCCCAGGTGATGGGATTCTGTTCTGATCCACCCCAGTTCATGGGGGTCTATCCTGATCCACCCCAGGTGATGGACATTCTGTCCTGATCCACCCCTGGTGATGGGATTCTGTCTTGATCCATCCCAGGTGATGAGAGTCTATCCTGATCCACTCCAGGTGTTGGGGGTCTATCCTGATCCACCCAGGTGATGGGAGTCTATCCTGATCCACCCCAGGTGATGGGAGTCTATCCTGATCCACCCCAGGTGATGGTAGTCTATCCTGATCCACCCCAGGTGAAGGGAGTCTATCCTGATCCACCCCAGGTGATGGACAGTCTATTCTGATCCACCCCAGGTGATGGACAGTCTATCCTGATCCATCCCAGGTGATGGGGGTCAATCCTGGTCCACCCCAGGTGATGGGAGTCTATCCTGATCCACCCTAGGTGATAGGGGTCAATCCTGATCCACCCCAGGTGATGGGAGTCTATCCTGATCCACCCCAGGTGATGGGAGTCTATCCCCATCCACCCCAGGTGATGGGAGTCTATCCTGATCCATCCCATGTGTTGGGAGTCTATCCTGATCCACCCCAGGTGATGGACAGTCTATCCTGATCCATCCCAGGTGATGGGGGTCAATCCTGATCCACCCCAGGTGATGGGAGTCTATCCTGACCCACCCTAGGTGATAGGGGTCAATCCTGATCCACCCCAGGTGATGGGAGTCTATCCTGATCCATCCCAGGTGTTGGGGGTCTATCCTGATCCACCCCAGGTGATGGGTGTCTATCCTGATCCAGCCCAGGTGATGGGGGTCTATCCTGATCCACCCCAGGTGATGGACATTCTGTCCTGATCCACCCCAGGTAATGGCATTCTGTCCTGATCCACCCCAGTTGATGGACTGTCTCTCCTGATCCACCCCAGGTGATGGGGGCCTATCCTGATCCACCCCAGGTGATTGGATTCTGTCCTGATCCACCCCAGGTGATGGGGGCCTATCCTGATCCACCCCAGGTGATGGGATTTTGTCCTGATCCACCCCAGGTGATGGGTTCTATCATGATCCACCCCAGGTGATGGGATTCTGTCATGATCCACCCCAGGTGATGGGGGCCTATCCTGATCCACCCCAGGTGATGGGATTTTGTCCTGATCCACCCCAGGTGATGGGGTCTATCCTGATCCACCCCAGGTGATGGGATTTTGTCCTGATCCACCCCAGGTGATGGGATTCTGTTCTGATCCACCCAAGTTCATGGGGGTCTATCCTGATCCACCCCAGGTGATGGACATTCTGTTCTGATCCACCCCTGGTGATGGGATTCTGTCTTGATCCATCCCAGGTGATGAGAGTCTATCCTGATCCACCCCAGGTGTTGGTGGTCTATCCTGATCCACCCAGGTGATGGGAGTCTATCCTGATCCACCCCAGGTGATGGGAGTCTATCCTGATCCACCCCAGGTATGGGAGTCTATCCTGATCCACCCCAGGTGATGGGAGTCTATCCTGATCCACCCCAGGTGATGGACAGTCTATTCTGATCCACTCCAGGTGATGGGGGTCAATCCTGATCCACACCAGGTGATGGGAGTCTATCCCGATCCACCCTAGGTGATAGGGGTCTATCCTGATCCATCCCAGGTGTTGGGAGTCTATCCTGATCCACCCCAGGTGATGGGCAGTCTATCCTGATCCATCCCAGGTGATGGGGGTCAATCCTGATCCACCGCAGGTGATGGGAGTCTATCCTGATCCACCCTAGGTGATAGGGGTCAATCCTGATCCATCCCAGGTGATGGGAGTCTATCCTGATCCACCCTAGGTGATAGGGGTCAATCCTGATCCACCCCAGGTGATGGGAGTCTATCCTGATCCACCCCAGGTGTTGGTGGTCTATCCTGATCCACCCAGGTGATGGGAGTCTATCCTGATCCACCCCAGGTGATGGGAGTCTATCCTGATCCACCCCAGGTGATGGGAGTCTATCCTGATCCACCCCAGGTGATGGGAGTCTATCCTGATCCACCCCAGGTGATGGACAGTCTATTCTGATCCACTCCAGGTGATGGGGGTCAATCCTGATCCACACCAGGTGATGAGAGTCTATTCTGATCCACTCCAGGTGATGGGGGTCAATCCTGATTCACCCCAGGTGATGGGAGTCTATCCCGATCCACCCTCGGTGATAGGGGTCTATCCTGATCCATCCCAGGTGTTGGGAGTCTATCCTGATCCACCCCAGGTGATGGACAGTCTATCCTGATCCATCCCAGGTGATGGGGGTCAATCCTGGTCCACCCCAGGTGATGGGAGTCTATCCTGATCCACCCTAGGTGATAGGGGTCAATCCTGATCCACCCCAGGTGATGGGAGTCTATCCTGATCCACCCCAGGTGATGGGAGTCTATCCCCATCCACCCCAGGTGATGGGAGTCTATCCTGATCCATCCCATGTGTTGGGAGTCTATCCTGATCCACCCCAGGTGATGGACAGTCTATCTTGATCCATCCCAGGTGATGGGGGTCAATCCTGATCCACCCCAGGTGATGGGAGTCTATCCTGACCCACCCTAGGTGATAGGGGTCAATCCTGATCCACCCCAGGTGATGGGAGTCTATCCTGATCCATCCCAGGTGTTGGGGGTCTATCCTGATCCACCCCAGGTGATGGGTGTCTATCCTGATCCAGCCCAGGTGATGGGGGTCTATCCTGATCCACCCCAGGTGATGGACATTCTGTCCTGATCCACCCCAGGTAATGGGATTCTGTCCTGATCCACCCCAGTTGATGGACTGTCTCTCCTGATCCACCCCAGGTGATGGGGGCCTATCCTGATCCACCCCAGGTGATTGGATTCTGTCCTGATCCACCCCAGGTGATGGGGGCCTATCCTGATCCACCCCAGGTGATGGGATTTTGTCCTGATCCACCCCAGGTGATGGGTTCTATCATGATCCACCCCAGGTGATGGGATTCTGTCATGATCCACCCCAGGTGATGGGGGCCTATCCTGATCCACCCCAGGTGATGGGATTTTGTCCTGATCCACCCCAGGTGATGGGGTCTATCCTGATCCACCCCAGGTGATGGGATTTTGTCCTGATCCACCCCAGGTGATGGGATTCTGTTCTGATCCACCCAAGTTCATGGGGGTCTATCCTGATCCACCCCAGGTGATGGACATTCTGTTCTGATCCACCCCTGGTGATGGGATTCTGTCTTGATCCATCCCAGGTGATGAGAGTCTATCCTGATCCACCCCAGGTGTTGGTGGTCTATCCTGATCCACCCAGGTGATGGGAGTCTATCCTGATCCACCCCAGGTGATGGGAGTCTATCCTGATCCACCCCAGGTATGGGAGTCTATCCTGATCCACCCCAGGTGATGGGAGTCTATCCTGATCCACCCCAGGTGATGGACAGTCTATTCTGATCCACTCCAGGTGATGGGGGTCAATCCTGATCCACACCAGGTGATGGGAGTCTATCCCGATCCACCCTCGGTGATAGGGGTCTATCCTGATCCATCCCAGGTGTTGGGAGTCTATCCTGATCCACCCCAGGTGATGGGCAGTCTATCCTGATCCATCCCAGCTGATGGGGGTCAATCCTGATCCACCCCAGGTGATGGGAGTCTATCCTGATCCACCCTAGGTGATAGGGGTCAATCCTGATCCATCCCAGGTGATGGGAGTCTATCCTGATCCACCCCAGGTGATGGGAGTCTATCCCCATCCACCCCAGGTGATGGGAGTCTATCCTGATCCACCCCAGGTGATGGGGGTCTATCCTGATCCATCCCAGGTGATGGGAGTCTATCCTGATCCACCCCAGGTGTTGGGTATCTATCCTGATCCATCCCAGGTGATGGACTGTCTAATCTGATCCACCACAGGTGTTGGGGGTCTATCCTGATCCACCCCAGGTGATGGGAGTCTATCCTGATCCACCCCAGGTGATGGCGCACAATCCTGATCCACCCCAGGTGATGGGAGTCTATCCTGATCCACCCCAGGTGATGGGGTCAATCCTGATCCACCCCAGGTGATGGGAGTCTATCCTGATCCACCCCAGGTGATGGGAGTCTATCCTGATCCACCCCAGGTGATGGGAGTCTATCCTGATCCACCCCAGGTGATGGGAGTCTATCCTGATCCACCCCAGGTGATGGGGTCAATCCTGATCCACCCCAGGTGATGGGAGTCTATCCTGATCCACCCCAGGTGATGGGAGTCTATCCTGATCCACCCCAGGTGATGGGAGTCTATCCTGATCCACCCCAGGTGATGGGAGTCTATCCAGATCCACCGCAGGTGATGGGGGTCTATCCTGATCCATTCCAGGTGATGGGGGTCTATCCTGATCCATTCCAGGTGATGGGAGTCTATCCTGATCCACCCCAGGTGATGGGGTCAACCCTGATCCACCCCAGATGTTGGGAGTCTATCCTGATCCACCCTAGGTGATAGGGGTCTATCCTGATCTATCCCAGGTGGTGGGAGTCTATCCTGAACCACCTCAGCTGATGGACAGTCTATCCTGATCCATCCCAGGTGATGCGGGTCAATCCTAATCCACCCCAGGTGATGGGAGTCTATCCTGATCCACCCTAGATGATAGGGGTCAATCCTGATCCACGCCAGGTGATGGGAGTCTATCCTGATCCACCCCAGGTGATGGGAGTCTATCCTGATCCACCCCAGGTGATGGGGCACGATCCTGATCCACCCCAGGTGATTGACAGTCTATCCTGATCCACCCCAGGTGATGGGAGTCTATCCTGATCCACCCCAGGTGATGGACAGTCTATCCTGATCCACCCCAGGTGATGGGAGTCTATCCTGATCCACCCCAGGTGATGGGGGTCTATCCTGATCCATCCCAGGTGATGGGAGTCTATCCTGATCCACCCCAGATGTTGGGGGTCTATCCTGATCCATCCCAGGTGATGGACAGTCTACCGTGATCCACCCCAGGTGTTGGGGGTCTATCCTGATCCCCCGCAGGTGATGGGAGTCCATCCTGATCCACCCCAGGTGATGGGAGTCTATCCTGATCCACCCCAGGTGATGGGAGTCTATCCCCATCCACCCCAGGTGGTGGAAGTCTCTCCTGATCCACCCCAGGTGATGGGAGTCTATCCTCATCCACCCCAGGTGATGGGAGTCTATCCTGATCCACCCTAGGTGATAGGGGTCAATCCTGATCCACCCCAGGTGATGGGAGTCTATCCTGATCCATCCCAGGTGATGGACAGTCTATACTGATCCACCCCAGGTGTTGGGGGTCTATCCTGATCCACCGCAGGTGATGGGAGTCCATCCTGATCCACCCCAGGTGATGGGAGTCTATCCTGATCCACCGCAGGTCATGGGAGTCTATCCTGAACCACCCCAGGGGATGGGAGTCTATCCTGATCCAGCCCAGGTGATGGACAGTCTATCCTGATCCACCCCAGATGTTGGGAGTCTATCCTGATCCACCCCAGGTGATGGGGGCCTATCCTGATCCACCCCAGGTGATGGGGACCTATCCTGATCCACCCCAGGTGATGGGATTTTGTCCTGATCCACCCCAGGTGATGGGGGCCTATCCTGATCCACCCCAGGTGATGGGATTTTGTCCTGATCCACCCCAGGTGTTGGGGGCCTATCCTGATCCCCCCAGGTGATGGGATTTTGTCCTGATCCACCCCAGGTGATGGGGGTATATCCTGATCCACCCCAGGTGATGGGGGCCTATCCTGATCCACCCCAGGTGATGGGATTTTGTCCTGATCCACCCCAGGTGATGGGATTCTGTCCTGCTCCATCCCAGGTGATGAGAGTCTATCCTGATCCACCCCAGGTGATGGGGGTCTATCCTGATCCACCCCAGGTGATGGGTGTCTATCCTGATCCACCCCAGGTGATGGGGTTCTATCCTGATCCACCCCAGGTGATGGACATTCTGTCCTGATCCACCCCAGGTAACGGGATTCTGTCCTGATCCACCCCAGTTGATGGACTGTCTGTCCTGATCCACCCCAGGTGATGGGGGCCTATCCTGATCCACCCCAGGTGATGGGATTCTGTCCTGATCCACCCCAGGTGATGGGGGCCTATCCTGATCCACCCCAGGTGATGGGGGCCTATCCTGATCCACCCCAGGTGATGGGATTTTGTCCTGATCCACCCCAGGTGATGGGGTCTATCATGATCCACCGCAGGTGATGGGATTCTGTCCTGATCCACCCCAGGTGATGGGGGCCTATCCTGATCCACCCCAGGTGATGGGATTTTGTCCTGATCCACCGCAGGTGATGGGGGTCTCTCCTGATCCACCCCAGGTGATGGGATTTTGTCCTGGTCCACCCCAGGTGATGGGATTCTGTCCTGATCCACCCCAGGTCATGGGGGTCTATCCTGATCCACCCCAGCTGATGGACATTCTGTCCTGTTCCACCCCAGGTGATGGGATTCTGTCCTGCTCCATCCCAGGTGATGGGTGTCTATCCTGATCCACCCCAGGTGATGGGGGCCTATCCTCATCCACCCCAGGTGATGGGATTCTGTCCTGATCCACCCCAGGTGATGGGGGCCTATCCTGATCCACCCCAGGTGATGGGGGCCTATCCTGATCCACCCCAGGTGATGGGATTTTGTCCTGATCCACCCCAGGTGATGGGGTCTATCATGATCCACCCCAGGTGATGGGATTCTGTCCTGATCTACCCCAGGTGATGGGGGCCTATCCTGATCCACCCCAGGTGATGGGATATTGTCCTGATCCACCGCAGATGATGGGGGTCTCTCCTGATCCACCCCAGGTGATGGGATTTTGTCCTGGTCCACCCCAGGTGATGGGATTCTGTCCTGATCCACCCCAGGTCATGGGGGTCTATCCTGATCCACCCCAGGTGATGGACATTCTGTCCTGATCCACCCCAGGTGATGGGATTCTGTCCTGATCCATCCCAGGTAATGAGAGTCTATCCTGATCCACCCCAGGTGATGGACATTCTGTCCTCATCCACCGCAGGTGATGGGAGTCTATCCTGATCCACCCCAGGTGATGGGAGTCTATCCTGATCCATCCCAGGTGATGGACCGTCTATCCTGATCCATCCCAGGTGATGGATAATCTATCCTGATCCATCCCAGGTGATGGGAGTCTATCCTGATCCACACCAGGTGATGGACAATCTATCCTGATCCACCCCAGGTGATGGGAGTCTATCCTGATCCACCCCAGATGATGGATAGTCTATCCTGATCCACCCCAGGTGATGGGGCACAATCCTGATCCACCCCAGGTGACTGACAGTCTATCCTGATCCACCCCAGGCGATGGGAATCTATCCTGATCCACCCCAGGTGATGGGAGTCTATCCTGATCCACCCTAGGTGATGGGAGTCTATCCTGATCCACCCCAGGTGATGGGAGACTATCCTCATCCACCCCAGGTGTTGGGAGTCTATCCTGATCCACCCCAGGTGATGGGAGTCTATCCTGATCCACCCCAGGTGTTGGGGATCTATCCTGATCCACCCCCGGTGTTGGGGGTCTATCCTGATCCATCCCAGGTGATGGACAGTCTAACCTGATCCACCCCAGGTGTTGGGGGTCTATCCTGATCCACGCCAGGTGATGGGAGTCTATCCTGATCCACCCCAGGTGATGGACAGTCTATCCTGATCCATCCCCTTTGCTGGGAGTCTATCCTGATCCACCTCAGGTGATGGGAGTCTATCCTGATCCACCCTAGGTGATGGGAGTCTATCCTGATCCACCCCAGGTGATGGGAGTCTATCCTGATCCACCCCAGATGATGGATAGTCTATCCTGATCCACCCCAGGTGATGGGGCACAATCCTGATCCACCCCAGGTGATTGACAGTCTATCCTGATCCACCCCAAGCGATGGGAGTCTATCCTGATCCACCCCAGGTGATGGGAGTCTATCCTGATCCAACCCAGGTGATGGGAGTCTATCCTCATCCACCCCAGGTGTTGGGGGTCTATCCTGATCCACCCCAGGTGATGGGAGTCTATCCTGATCCACCCCAGGTGATGGACAGTCTATCCTGATCCATCCCAGTTGTTGGGAGTCTATTCTGATCCACCATAGGTGATGGGAGTCTATCCTGATCCACCCCAGGTGATGGGAGTCTATCCTCATCCATCCCAGGTGATGGGAGTCTATCCTAATCCACCCCAGGTGATGGGAGTCTATCCTGATCCACCCCAGATGATGGATAGTCTATCCTGATCTACCCCAGGTGATGGGGCACAATCCTGATCCACCCCAGGTGATTGACAGTCTATCCTGATCCACCCCAGGCGATGGGACTCTATCCTGATCCACCCCAGGTGATGGGAGTCTATTCTGATCCACCCTAGGTGATGGGAGTCTATCCTGATCCACCCCAGGTGATGGGAGTCTATCCTCATCCACCCCAGGCGATGGGAGTCTATCCTGATCCATCCCAGTTGTTGGGAGTCTATCCTGATCCACCCTAGGTGATGGGAGTCTATCCTGATCCACCCCAGGTGATGGGAGTCTATCCTCATCCACCCCAGGTGATGGGAGTATATCCTGATCCACCCCAGGTGATGGGAGTCTATCCTGATCCACACCAGATGATGGATAGTCTATCCTGATCCACCCCAGATGATGGGGCACAATCCTGATCCACCCCAGGTGATTGACAGTCTATCCTGATCCACCCTAGGTGATGGGAGTCTATCCTGATCCACCCTAGGTGATGGGAGTCTATCCTGATCCACTCCAGGTGTTGGGGGTCTATGCTGATCCACCCCAGGTGATGGGAGTCTATCCTGATCCACCCCAGGTGATGGGAGTCTATCCTGATCCACCCCAGGTGATGGGAGTCTATCCTGATCCATCCCAGGTGATGGGAGTCTATTCTGATCCACCCCAGGTGTTGGGGGTCTATCCTGATCCATCCCAGGTGCTGGACAGTCTATCCTGATCCATCCCAGTTGCTGGGAGTATATCCTGATCCACCTCAGGTGATGGGAGTCTATCCTGATCCACCCTAGGTGATGGGAGTCTATCCTGATCCACCCCAGGTGATGAGAGTCTATCCTGATCCACTCCAGATGATGGGTAGTCTATCCTGATCCATCCCAGGTGATGGGGCACAATGCTGATCCACCCCAGGTGATTGACAGTCTATCCTGATCCACACCAGGCGATGGGAGTCTATCCTGATCCACCCCAGGTGTTGGGGGTCTATCCTGATCCACGCCAGGTGATGGGAGTCTATCCTGATCCACCCCAGGTGATGGACAGTCTATCCTGATCCATCCCAGTTGTTGGGAGTCTATTCTGATCCACCCTAGGTGATGGGAGTCTATCCTGATCCACCCCAGGTGATGGGAGTCTATCCTCATCCACCCCAGGTGATGGGAGTATATCCTGATCCACCCCAGGTGATGGGAGTCTATCCTGATCCACCCCAGATGATGGATAGTCTATCCTGATCCACCCCAGGTGATGGGGCACAATCCTGATCCACCCCAGGTGATTGACAGTCTATCCTGATCCACCCCAGGCGATGGGACTCTATCCTGATCCACCCCAGGTGATGGGAGTCTATTCTGATCCACCCTCGGTGATGGGAGTCTATCCTGATCCACCCCAGGCGATGGGACTCTATCCTGATCCACCCCAGGTGATGGGAGTGTATCCTGATCCACCCTCGGTGATGGGAGTCTATCCTGATCCACCCCAGGTGATGGACAGTCTATCCTGATCCATCCCAGTTGCTGGGAGTCTATCCTGATCCACCTCAGGTGATGGGAGTCTATCCTGATCCACCCCAGGTGATGGGAGTCTATCCTGATCCATCCCAGGTGATGGGAGTCTATCCTGATCCACCCCAGGAGTTGGGGGTCTATCCTGATCCATCCCAGGTGATGGACAGTCTATCCTGATCCACCCCAGGTGTTGGGGGTCTATCCTGATCCACGCCAGGTGATGGGAGTCTATCCTGATCCACCCCAGGTGATGGACAGTCTATCCTGATGCATCCCAGTTGTTGGGGGTCTATCCTGATCCACGCCAGGTGATGGGAGTCTATCCTGATCCACCCCAGGTGATGGGAGTCTATCCTGATCCATCCCAGTTGTTGGGAGTCTATCCTGATCCACCCTAGGTGATGGGAGTCTATACTGATCCACCCCAGGTGATGGGAGTCTATCCTCATCCACCCCAGGTGATGGGAGTATATCCTGATCCACCCCAGGTGATGGGAGTCTATCCTGATCCACACCAGATGATGGATAGTCTATCCTGATCCACCCCAGATGATGGGGCACAATCCTGATCCACCCCAGGTGATTGACAGTCTATCCTGATCCACCCTAGGTGATGGGAGTCTATCCTGATCCACCCTAGGTGATGGGAGTCTATCCTGATCCACTCCAGGTGTTGGGGGTCTATGCTGATCCACCCCAGGTGATGGGAGTCTATCCTGATCCATCCCAGGTGATGGGAGTCTATCCTGATCCACCCCAGGTGATGGGAGTCTATCCTGATCCATCCCAGGTGATGGGAGTCTATTCTGATCCACCCCAGGTGTTGGGGGTCTATCCTGATCCATCCCAGGTGATGGACAGTCTATCCTGATCCATCCCAGTTGCTGGGAGTATATCCTGATCCACCTCAGGTGATGGGAGTCTATCCTGATCCACCCTAGGTGATGGGAGTCTATCCTGATCCACCCCAGGTGATGAGAGTCTATCCTGATCCACTCCAGATGATGGGTAGTCTATCCTGATCCATCCCAGGTGATGGGGCACAATGCTGATCCACCCCAGGTGATTGACAGTCTATCCTGATCCACACCAGGCGATGGGAGTCTATCCTGATCCACCCCAGGTGTTGGGGGTCTATCCTGATCCACGCCAGGTGATGGGAGTCTATCCTGATCCACCCCAGGTGATGGACAGTCTATCCTGATCCATCCCAGTTGTTGGGAGTCTATTCTGATCCACCCTAGGTGATGGGAGTCTATCCTGATCCACCCCAGGTGATGGGAGTCTATCCTCATCCACCCCAGGTGATGGGAGTATATCCTGATCCACCCCAGGTGATGGGAGTCTATCCTGATCCACCCCAGATGATGGATAATCTATCCTGATCCACCCCAGGTGATGGGGCACAATCCTGATCCACCCCAGGTGATTGACAGTCTATCCTGATCCACCCCAGGCGATGGGACTCTATCCTGATCCACCCCAGGTGATGGGAGTCTATTCTGATCCACCCTCGGTGATGGGAGTCTATCCTGATCCACCCCAGGCGATGGGACTCTATCCTGATCCACCCCAGGTGATGGGAGTCTATTCTGATCCACCCTCGGTGATGGGAGTCTATCCTGATCCACCCCAGGTGATGGGAGTCTATCCTCATCCACCCCAGGTGATGGGAGTCTATCCTGATCCACCCCAGCTGATGGGAGTCTATCCCGATCCACCCCAGGTGTTGGGGATCTATCCTGATCCACGCCAGGTGATGGGAGTCTATCCTGATCCACCCCAGGTGATGGACAGTCTATCCTGATGCATCCCAGTTGTTGGGAGTGTATCGTGATCCACGCCAGGTGATGGGAGTCTATCCTGATCCACCCCAGGTGATGGACAGTCTATCCTGATCCATCCCAGTTGCTGGGAGTCTATCCTGATCCACCTCAGGTGATGGGAGTCTATCCTGATCCACCCCAGGTGATGGGAGTGTATCCTGATCCATCCCAGGTGATGGGAGTCTATCCTGATCCACCCCAGGAGTTGGGGGTCTATCCTGATCCATCCCAGGTGATGGACAGTCTATCCTGATCCACCCCAGGTGTTGGGGGTCTATCCTGATCCACGCCAGGTGATGGGAGTCTATCCTGATCCACCCCAGCTGATGGACAGTCTATCCTGATCCATCCCAGTTGTTGGGAGTCTATCCTGATCCACCCGAGGTGATGGGAGTCTATCCTGATCCACCCCAGGTGATGGGAGTCTATCCTCATCCACCCCAGGTGATGGGAGTATATCCTGATCCACCCCAGGTGATGGGAGTCTATCCTGATCCAGACCAGATGATGGATAGTCTATCCTGATCCACCCCAGGTGATGGGACACAATCCTGATCCACCCCAGGTGATTGACAGTCTATCCTGATCCACCCCATGCGATGGAAATCTATCTTGATCCACCCCAGGTGATGGGAGTCTATCCTGATCCACCCTAGGTGATGGGAGTCTATCCTGATACACCCCCGGTGATGGGAGTCTATCCTGATCCACCCTAGGTGATGGGAGTCTATCCTGATCCACCCCAGGTGATGGGAGTCTATCCTGATCCACCCTAGGTGATGGGAGTCTATGCTGATCCACCCCAGGTGATGGGAGTCTATCCTGATCCACCCTAGGTGATGGGAGTCTATCCTGATCCACCCCAGGTGATGGGAGTCTATCCTCATCCACCCCAGGTGATGGGAGTCTATCCTGATCCACCCCAGGTGATGGGAGTCTATCCTGATCCATCCCAGGTGATGGGAGTCTATCCTGATCCACCCCAGGTGTTGGGGGTCTATCCTGATCCATCCCAGGTGATGGACAGTCTATCCTGATCCATCCCAGTTGCTGGGAGTCTATCCTGATCCACCTCAGGTGATGGGAGTCTATCCTGATCCACCCTAGGTGATGGGAGTCTATCCTGATCCACCCCAGGTGATGGGAGTCTATCCTGATCCACCCCAGATGATGGATAGTCTATCCTGATCCACCCCAGGTGATGGGGCACAATCCTGATCCACCCCAGGTGATTGACAGTCTAACCTGATCCACCCCAGGTGATGGGAGTCTATCCTGATCCACCCTAGGTGATGGGAGTCTATCCTGATCCACCCCAGGTGATGGACAGTCTATCCTGATCCACCCAGGTGATGGACAGTCTATCCTGATGCATCCCAGTTGTTGGGAGTCTATCCTGATCCACCTCAGGTGATGGGAGTCTATCCTGATCCACCTCAGGGGATGGGAGTCTATCCTGATCCACCCTAGGTGATGGGAGTCTAGCCTGATCCACTCCAGGTGATGGACAGTCTATCCTGATACACCCCAGGTGATGGGAGTCTATCCTGATCCACCCCAGGTGATGGGGCACAATCCTGATCTACCCCAGGTGTTGGGGGTCTATCCTGATCCACCCCAGGTGATGGGGCACAATCCTGATCCACCCCAGGTGTTGGGGGTCTATCCTGATCCACCCCAGGTGTTGGGAGTCTATCCTGATCCACCCCAGGTGATGGACAGTCTATCCTGATCCATCCCAGTTGTAGGGAGTCTATTCTGATCCTTCCCAGGTGATGGGAGTCTATCCTGATCCACACCAGGTGATGGACAGTCTATCCTGATCCACCCCAGGTGATGGGAGTCTATCCTGATCCACCCCAGGTGATGGGAGTCTATCCTGATCCACCCCAGATGATGGATAGTCTATCCTGATCCACCCCAGGTGATGGGGCACAATCCTGATCCACCCCAGGTGTTTGACAGTCTATCCTGATCCACCCCAGGCGATGGGAATCTATCCTGATCCACCCCAGGTGATAGGAGTCTATCCTGATCCACCCTAGGTGATGGGGGTCTATCCTGATCCATCCCAGGTGTTGGGAGTCTATCCTGATCCATCCCAGGTGATGGGGGTCAATCCTGATCCCCCAGGTGATGGGAGTCTATCGTTATCCACCCTAGGTGATAGTGGTCCATCCTGATCCACCCCAGGTGATGGGAGTCGATCCTGATCCACCCCAGGTGATGGACAGTCTAACCTGATCTACCCCAGGTGATGGGAGTCTATCCTGATCCACTGCAGGTGATGGAAGTCTATCCTGATCCACCTCACGTGATGGGGGTCTATCCTGATCCATCCCAGGTGATGGACAGTCTATCCTGAACCATCCCAGGTGATGGACAGTCTATCCTGATCTAGCCCAGGTGATGGACAGTCTATCCCGATCCATTCCAGGTGATGGGGGTCAATCCTGATCCACCCCAGGTGATGGGACTCTATCCTGATCCACCGCAGGTGATGGGAGTCTGTCCTGATCCACCCCAGCTGATGGGAGTCTATCCTGATCCATCCCAGGTGATGGACCGTCTATCCTGATCCATCCCAGGTGATGGATAATCTATCCTGTTCCATCCCAGGTGATGGGAGTCTATCCTGATCCACCCCAGGTGATGGACAATCTATCCTGATCCACCCCAGGTGATGGGAGTCTATCCTGATCCACCCCAGGTGATGGCAGACTATCCTCATCCACCCCAGGTGTTGGGAGTCTATCCTGATCCACCCCAGGTGATGGGAGTCTATCCTGATCCATCACAGGTGATGGGAGTCTATCCTGATCCACCCCAGGTGTTGGGGGTCTATCCTGATCCATCCCAGGTGATGGACAGTCTATCCTGATCCACCCCAGGTGTTGGGGGTCTATCCTGATCCACGCCAGGTGATGGGAGTCTATCCTGATCCACCCCAGGTGATGGACAGTCTATCCTGATCCATCCCAGATGATGGATAGTCTATCCTGATCCACCCCAGGTGATGGGGCACAATCCTGATCCACCCCAGGTGATTGACAGTCTATCCTGATCCACCCCAAGCGATGGGAGTCTATCCTGATCCACCCCAGGTGATGGGAGTCTATCCTGATCCAACCCAGGTGATGGGAGTCTATCCTCATCCACCCCAGGTGTTGGGGGTCTATCCTGATCCACCCCAGGTGATGGGGCACAATCCTGATCCACCCCAGGTGTTGGGGGTCTATCCTGATCCACCCCAGGTGATGGGAGTCTATCCTGATCCACCCCAGGTGATGGACAGTCTATCCTGATCCATCCCAGTTGTTGGGAGTCTATTCTGATCCACCATAGGTGATGGGAGTCTATCCTGATCCACCCCAGGTGATGGGAGTCTATCCTCATCCATCCCAGGTGATGGGAGTATATCCTGATCCACCCCAGGGGATGGGAGTCTATCCTGATCCACCCCAGATGATGGATAGTCTATCCTGATCCACCCCAGGTGATGGGGCACAATCCTGATCCACCCCAGGTGATTGACAGTCTATCCTGATCCACCCCAGGCGATGGGACTCTATCCTGATCCACCCCAGGTGATGGGAGTCTATTCTGATCCACCCCAGATGATGGGAGTCTATCCTGATCCACCCCAGGTGATGGGAGTCTATCCTCATCCACCCCAGGTGATGGGAGTCTATCCTGGTCCACCCCAGCTGATGGGAGTCTATCCTGATCCACCCCAGGTGTTGGGGATCTATCCTGATCCACGCCAGGTGATGGGAGTCTATCCTGATCCACCCCAGGTGATGGACAGTCTATCCTGATGCATCCCAGTTGTTGGAGGTCTATTCTGATCCACGCCAGGTGATGGGAGTCTATCCTGATCCACCCCAGGTGATGGACAGTCTATCCTGATCCATCCCAGTTGTTGGGAGTCTATCCTGATCCACCCTAGGTGATGGGAGTCTATCCTGATCCACCCCAGGTGATGGGAGTCTATCCTCATCCACCCCAGGTGATGGGAGTATATCCTGATCCACCCCAGGTGATGGGAGTCTATCCTGATCCACACCAGATGATGGATAGTCTATCCTGATCCACCCCAGGTGATGGGGCACAATCCTGATTCTCCCCAGGTGATTGACAGTCTATCCTGATCCACCCCAGGCGATGGAAATCTATCCTGATCCACCCCAGGTGATGGGAGTCTATCCTGATCCACCCTAGGTGATGGGAGTCTATCCTGATCCACCCCAGGTGATGGGAGTCTATCCTGATCCACCCTAGGTGATGGGAGTCTATCCTGATCCACCCCAGGTGATGGGAGTCTATCCTGATCCACCCCAGGCGATCAAAATCGATCCTGATCCACCCCAGGTGATGGGAGTCTATCCTGATCCACCCTAGGTGATGGGAGTCTATCCTGATCCACCCCAGGTGATGGGAGTCTATCCTCATCCATCCCAGGTGATGGGAGTCTATCCTGATCCACCCCAGGTGTTGGGGGTCTATCCTGATCCATCCCTGGTGATGGGAGTCTATCCTGATCCATCCCAGTTGCTGGGAGTCTATCCTGATCCACCTCAGGTGATGGAAGTCTATCCTGATCCACCCTAGGTGATGGGAGTCTATCCTGATCCACCCCAGGTGATGGGAGTCTATCCTGATCCACCCCAGAGGATGGATAGTCTATCCTGATCCACCCCAGGTGATGGGGCACAATCCTGATCCACCCCAGGTGATTGACAGACTATCCTGATCCACCCCAGGCAATGGGAGTCTATCCTGATCCACCCTAGGTGATGTGAGTCTATCCTGATCCACCCCAGGTGATGGGAGTCTATCCTGATCTACCCCAGGTGATGGGAGTGTATCCTGATCCATCCCAGGTGGTGGGCGTCTGTCCTGATCCACCCCAGGTGTTGGGGGTCTATCCTGATCCATCCCAGGTGATGGACAGGCTATCCTGATCCACCCCAGGTGTTGGGGGTCTATCCTGATCCACGCCAGGTGATGGGAGTCTATCCTGATCCACCCCAGGTGATGGACAGTCTATCCTGATCCATCCCAGTTGTTGGGAGTCTATCCTGATCCACCCGAGGTGATGGGAGTCTATCCTGATCCACCTCAGGTGATGGGAGTCTATCCTCATCCACCCCAGGTGATGGGAGTATATCCTGATCCACCCCAGGTGATGGGAGTCTATCCTGATCCACCCCAGATGATGGATAGTCTATCCTGATCCACCCCAGGTGATGGGGCACAATCCTGATCCACCCCAGGTGATTGACAGTCTATCCTGATCCACCCCAGGCGATGGGACTCTATCCTGATCCACCCCAGGTGATGGGAGTCTATTCTGATCCACCCTAGGTGATGGGAGTCTATCCTGATCCACCCCAGGTGATGGGAGTCTATCCTCATCCACCCCAAGTGATGGGAGTCTATCCTGATCCACCCCAGCTGATGGGAGTCTATCCTGATCCACCCCAGGTGTTGGGGATCTATCCTGATCCACCCCAGCTGATGGGAGTCTATCCTGATCCACCCCAGGTGTTGGGGATCTATCCTGATCCACGCCAGGTGATGGGAGTCTATCCTGATCTACCCCAGGTGATGGACAGTCTATCCTGATGCATCCCAGTTGTTGGGAGTCTACCCTGATCCACCTCAGGTGATGGGAGTCTATCCTGATCCACCTCAGGGGATGGGAGTCTATCCTGATCCACCCTAGGTGATGGGAGTCTAGCCTGATCCACTCCAGGTGATGGACAGTCTATCCTGATACACTCCAGGTGATGGGAGTCTATCCTGATCCACCCCAGGTGATGGGGCACAATCCTGATCTACCCCAGGTGTTGGGGGTCTATCCTGATCCACCCCAGGTGATGGGGCACAATCCTGATCCACCCCAGGTGTTGGGGGTCTATCCTGATCCACCCCAGGTGATGGGAGTCTATCCTGATCCACACCAGGTGATGGACAGTCTATCCTGATCTATCCCAGTTGTAGCGAGTCTATCCTGATCCACCTCAGGTGATCGGAGTCTATCCTGATCCACCCTAGGTGAAGGGAGTCTATCCTGATCCACCCCAGGTGATGGACAGTCTATCCTGATCCACCCCAAGCGATGGGAGTCTATCCTGATCCACCACAGGTGATGGGAGTCTATCCTGATCCAACCCAGGTGATGGGAGTCTATCCTCATCCACCCCAGGTGTTGGGGGTCTATCCTGATCCACCCCAGTTGATGGGGCACAATCCTGATCCACCCCAGGTGTTGGGGGTCTATCGTGATCCACCCCAGGTGATTTGAGTCTATCCTGATCCACCCCAGGTGATGGACAGTCTATACTGATCCATCCCAGTTGTTGTTAGTCTATTCTGATCCACCCTAGGTGATGGGAGTCTATCCTGATCCACCCCAGGTGATGGGAGTCTATCCTCATCCACCCCAGGTGATGGGAGTATATCCTGATCCACCCCAGCTGATGGGAGTCTATCCTGATCCACCCCAGATGATGGATAGTCTATCCTGATCCACCCCAGGTGATGGGGCACAATCCTGATCCACCCCAGGTGATTGACAGTCTATCCTGATCCACCCCAGGTGATGGGAGTCTATTCTGATCCATCCCAGGTGATGGGAGTCTATCCTGATCCACGCCAGGTGATGGGAGTCTATCCTGATCCACCCCAGGTGATGGACAGTCTATCCTGATGCATCCCAGTTGTTGGGAATGTATCCTGATCCACGCCAGGTGATGGGAGTCTATCCTGATCCACCCCAGGTGATGGACAGTCTATCCTGATCCATCCCAGTTGCTGGGAGTCTATCCTGATCCACCTCAGGTGATGGGAGTCTATCCTGATCCACCCCAGGTGATGGGAGTGTATCCTGATCCATCCCAGGTGATGGGAGTCTATCCTGATCCACCCCAGGAGTTGGGGGTCTATCCTGATCCATCCCAGGTGATGGACAGTCTATCCTGATCCACCCCAGGTGTTGGGGGTCTATCCTGATCCACGCCAGGTGATGGGAGTCTATCCTGATCCACCCCAGCTGATGGACAGTCTATCCTGATCCATCCCAGTTGTTGGGAGTCTATCCTGATCCACCCTAGGTGATGGGAGTCTATCCTGATCCACCCCAGGTGATGGGAGTCTATCCTCATCCACCCCAGGTGATGGGAGTATATCCTGATCCACCCCAGGTGATGGGAGTCTATCCTGATCCACACCAGATGATGGATAGTCTATCCTGATCCACCCCAGGTGATGGGGCACAATCCTGATCCACCCCAGGTGATTGACAGTCTATCCTGATCCACCCCAGGCAATGGGAGTCTATCCTGATCCACCCTAGGTGATGTGAGTCTATCCTGATCCACCCCAGGTGATGGGAGTCTATCCTGATCCACCCCAGGTGATGGGAGTGTATCCTGATCCATCCCAGGTGATGGGCGTCTATCCTGATCCACCCCAGGTGTTGGGGGTCTATCCTGATCCATCCCAGGTGATGGACAGGCTATCCTGATCCACCCCAGGTGTTGGGGGTCTATCCTGATCCACGCCAGGTGATGGGAGTCTATCCTGATCCACCCCAGGTGATGGACAGTCTATCCTGATCCATCCCAGTTGTTGGGAGTCTATCCTGATCCACCATAGGTGATGGGAGTCTATCCTGATCCACCCCAGGTGATGGGAGTCTATCCTCATCCACCCCAGGTGATTGACAGTCTATCCTGATCCACCCCAGGCGATGGGACTCTATCCTGATCCACCACAGGTGATGGGAGTCTATTCTGATCCACCCTAGGTGATGGGAGTCTATCCTGATCCACCCCAGGTGATGGGAGTCTATCCTCATCCACCCCAGGTGATGGGAGTCTATCCTGATCCACCCCAGCTGATGGGAGTCTATCCTGATCCACCCCAGGTGTTGGGGATCTATCCTGATCCACGCCAGGTGATGGGAGTCTATCCTGATCTACCCCAGGTGATGGACAGTCTATCCTGATGCATCCCAGTTGTTGGGAGTCTATCCTGATCCACCTCAGGTGATGGGAGTCTATCCTGATCCACCTCAGGTGATGGGAGTCTATCCTGATCCACCCTAGGTGATGGGAGTCTATCCTGATCCACCCCAGGTGATGGACAGTCTATCCTGATCCACCCCAGATGATGGATAGTCTATCCTGATCCACCCCAGGTGATGGGGCACAATCCTGATCCACCCCAGGTGATTGACAGTCTATCCTGATCCACCCCAAGCGATGGGAGTCTATCCTGATCCACCCCAGGTGATGGGAGTCTATCCTGATCCAACCCAGGTGATGGGAGTCTATCCTCAGCCACCCCAGGTGATGGGATTATATCCTGATCCACCCCAGGTGATGGGAATCTATCCTGATCCACCTCATATGATGGATAGTCTATCCTGATCCACCCCAGGTGATGGGAATCTATCCTGATCCACCCCATATGATGGATAGTCTATCCTGATCCATCCCAGGTGATGGACAATCTATCCTGATCCATCCCAGGTGATGGGAGTCTATCCTGATCCACCCCAGGTGATGAACAGTCTATCCTGATCCACCCCAGGTGATGGGAGTCTATCCTGATCCACCCCAGATGATGGATAGTCTATCCTGATCCACCCCAGGTGATGGGGCACAATCCTGATCCACCCCAGGTGATTGACAGTCTATCCTGATCCACCCCAGGCGATGGTAATCTATCCTGATCCACCCCAGGTGAGGGGAGTCTATCCTGATCCACCCTAGGTGAAGGGAGTCTATCCTGATCCACCCCAGGTGATGGGAGTCTATCCTCATCCACCCCAGGTGTTGGGGATCTATCCTGATCCATCCCAGGTGATGGACAGTCTATCCTGATCCACCCCAGGTGTTGGGGGTCTATCCTGATCCACGCCAGGTGATGGGAGTCTATCCTGATCCACCCCAGGTGATGGACAGTCTATCCTGATCCATCCCGATTGCTGGGAGTCGATCCTGGCCCACCCCAGGTGATGGGAGTCTATCCTGATCCACCCTAGGTGATGGGAGTCTATACTGATCCACCCCAGGTGATGGGAGTCTATCCTGATCCACCCCAGATGATGGATAGTCTATCCTGATACACCCAAGGTGATGGGGCACAATCCTGATCCACCCCAAGTGATTGACAGTCTATCCTGATCCACCCCAGGCGATGGGAGTCTATCCTGATCCACCCTAGGTGATGGGAGTCTATCCTGATCCACTCCAGGTGATGGGAGTCTATCCTGATCCACCCCAGGTGATGGGATTCTATCCTGATCCACCCCAGATGATGGATAGTCTATCCTGATCCACCCAAGGTGATGGGGCACAATCCTGATCCACCCCAAGTGATTGACAGTCTATCCTGATCCACCCCAGGCGATGGGGCACAATCCTGATCCACCTCAAGTGATTGACAGTCTATCCTGATCCACCCCAGGCGATGGGAGTCTATCCTGATCCACCCCAGGTGATGGGAGTCCATCCTGATCCACCCTAGGTGATGGGAGTCTATCCTGATCCACCCCAGGTGATGGGAGTCTATCCTGATCCACCCCAGATGATGGATAGTCTATCCTGATCCACCCAAGGTGATGGGGCACAATCCTGATCCACCCCAAGTGATTGACAGTCTATCCTGATCCAGCCCAGGCGATGGGAGTCTATCCTGAACCACCCCAGGTGATGGGAGTCTATCCTGATCCTCTCCAGGTGATGGGAGTCTATTCTGATCCACCCCAGGTGATGGGAGTGTATCCTGACCCATCCCAGGTGATGGGAGTCTATCCTGATCCACCCCAGGTGTTGGAGGTCTACCCTGATCCATCCCAGGTGATGGACAGTCTATCCTGATCTACCCCAGGTGATGGACAGTCTATCCTGATCCATCCCAAGTGATGGGAGTCTATCCTGATCCACCCCAGGTGTTGGGGATCTATCCTGATCCATCCCAGGTGATGGACAGTCTATCCTGATCCACCCCAGGTGTTGGGGGTCTATCCTGATCCACGCCAGGTGATGGGAGTCTATCCTGATCCACCCCAGGTGATGGACAGTCTATCCTGATCCATCCCGATTGCTGGGAGTCTATCCTGATCCACCTCAGGTGATGGGAGTCTATCCTGATCCACCCTAGGTGATGGGAGTCTATCCTGATCCACCCCAGGTGATGGGAGTCTATCCTGATCCACCCCAGATGATGGATAGTCTATCCTGATCCACCCAAGGTGATGGGGCACAATCCTGATCCACCCCAAGTGATTGACAGTCTATCCTGGTCCACCTCAGGTGATGGGAGTCTATCCTGATCCACCCTTGGTGTTGGGAGTCTATCCTGAGCCACCCTAGGTGATGGGAGTCTATCCTGATCCACCCCAGATGATGGATAGTCTATCCTGATCCACCCGAGGTGATGGGAGTCTATCCTGATCCACCCCAGGTGATAGGGCACAATCCTGATCTACCCCAGGTGATGGGAGTCTATCCTGATCCACCCCAGGTGTTGGGGGTCTATCCTGATCCACGCCAGGTGATGGGAGTCTATCCTGATCCACCCCAGGTGATGGACAGTCTATCCTGATCCATCCCAGTTGTTGGGAGTCTATCCTGATCCACCTCAGGTGATGGGAGTCTATCCTGATCCACCTCAGGGGATGGGAGTCTATCCTGATCCACCCAAGGTGATGGGAGTCTATCCTGATCCACTCCAGGTGATGGACAGTCTATCCTGATACACCCCAGGTGATGGGAGTCTATCCTGATCCACCCCAGGTGATGGGGCACAATTCTGATCTACCCCAGGTGATGGGAGTCTATCCTGATCCACCCCAGGTGTTGGGGGTCTTTCCTGATCCACCCCAGGTGATGGGAGTCTATCCTGATCCACCCCAGGTGTTGGGGGTCTATCCTGATCCACCCCAGGTGATGGGGCACAATCCTGATCCACCCCAGGTGTTGGGGGTCTATCCTGATCCACCCCTGGTGATGGGAGTCTATCCTGATCCACCCCAGGTGATGGACAGTCTATCATGATCCATCCCAGTTGTTGGGAGTCTATCCTGATCCACCTCAGGTGATGGGAGTCTATCCTGATCCACCCCAGGTGATGGACAGTCTATCCTGAACCACCCCAGGTGATGGGAGTCTAACCTGATCCTTCCCAGGTGATGGGAGTCTGTCCTGATCCACCCCAGGTGATGGACAGTCTATCCTGATCCACCCCAGGTGATGGGAGTCTATCCTGATCCACCCCAGGTGATGGGAGTCTATCCTGATCCACCCCAGATGATGGATAGTCTATCCTGATCCACCCCAGGTGATGGGAGTCTATCCTGATCCACCCCAGATGATGGATAGTCTATCCTGATCCACCCCAGGTGATGGGGCACAATCCTGATCCGCCCCAGGTGATTGACAGTCTATCCTGATCCACCCCAGGCGATGGGAATCTATCCTGATCCATCCCAGGTGATGGGAGTCTATCCTGATCCACCCTAGGTGATAGGGGTCTATCCTGATCCATCCCAGGTGTTGGGAGTCTATCCTGATCCACCCCAGGTGATGGACAGTCTATCGTGATCCATCCCAGGTGATGGGGTCAATCCTGATCCGCCCCAGGTGATGGGAGTCTATCGTTATCCACCCTAGGTGATAGGGGTCAATCCTGATCGACCCCAGGTGTTGGGAGTCTATCCTGATCCATCCCAGGTGATGGACAGTCTATCCTGATCCATCCCAGGTGATGGACAGTCTATATTGATCCACCCTAGGTGATGGACAGTCTATCCTGATCCATCCCAGGTGATGGGGGTCAATCCTGATCCACCCCAGGTAATGGGAGTTTATCCTGATCCACCGCAGGTGATGGACAGTCTATCCTTATTCACCCCAGGTGATGGACAATCTGTCCTGATCCATCCCAGGTGATGGGAGTCTATCCTGATCCACCCCAGGTGATGGACAGTCTATCCTGATCCATCCCAGGTGATGGGAGTCTATCCTGATCCACCCCAGATGATGGATAGTCTATCCTGATCCACCCCAGGTGATGGGAGTCTCTCCTGATCCACCCCAGATGATGGATAGTCTATCCTGATCCACCCCAGGTGATGGGGCACAATCCTGATCCACCCCAGGTGATTGACAGTCTATCCTGATCCACCCCAGGCGATGGGAATCTATCCTGATCCACCCCAGGTGATGGGAGTCTATCCTGATCCACCCTAGGTGATGGGAGTCTATCCTGATCCACCCCAGGTGATGGGAGTCTATCCTCATCCACCCCAGGTGATGGGAGTCTATCCTGAACCACCCCAGGTGATGGGAGTCTATCCTGATCCATGCCAGGTGATGGGAATCTATCCTGATCCACCCCAGGTGTTGGGGATCTATCCTGATCCATCCCAGGTGATGGGCAGTCTATCCTGATCCACCCCAGGTGTTGGGGGTCTATCCTGATCCACGCCAGGTGATGGGAGTCTATCCTGATCCACCCCAGGTGATGGACAGTCTATCCTGATCCATCCCGATTGCTGGGAGTCTATCCTGGTCCACCTCAGGTGATGGGTGTCGATCCTGATCCACCCTAGGTGATGGGAGTCTATCCTGATCCACCACAGGTGATGGGAGTCTATCCTGATCCACCCCAGATGATGGATAGTCTATCCTGATCCACCCAAGGTGATGGAGCACAATCCTGATCCACCCCAAGTGATTGACAGTCTATCCTGATCCACCCCAGGCGATGGGAGTCTATCCTGATCCACCCTAGGTGATGGGAGTCTATCCTGATCCACCCCAGGTGTTGGGGGTCTATCCTGATCCATCCCAGGTGATGGACAGTCTATCCTGATCTACCCCAGGTGATGGACAGTCTATCCTGATCCACCCCAGGTGTTGGGGGTCTATCCTGATCCACGCCAGGTGATGGGAGTCTATCCTGATCCACCCCAGGTGATGGACAGTCTATCCTGATCCATCCCGATTGCTGGGAGTCTATCCTGGTCCACCTCAGGTGATGGGAATCTATCCTGATCCACCCCAGGTGATGGGAGTCTATCCTGATCCACCCCAGATGATGGATAGTCTATCCTGATCCACCCCAGGTAATGGGAGTCTATCCTGATCCATCGCAGGTGATGGACAGTCTATCCTGATCCACCCCAGGTGATGGACAATCTATCCTGATCCATCCCAGGTGATGGGAGTCTATCCTGATCCACCCCAGGTGATGGACAGTCTATCCTGATCCACCCCAGGTGATGGGAGTCTATCCTGATCCACCCCAGATGATGGATAGTCTATCCTGATCCACCCCAGGTGATGGGGCATAATCCTGATCCACCCCAGGTGATTGACAGTCTATCCTGATCCACCCCAGGCGATGGGAATCTATCCTGATCCACCCCAGGTGATGGGAGTCTATCCTGATCCACCCCAGGTGATGGGAGTTTATCCTGATCCACCCCAGGTGATGGGAGTCTATCCTCATCCACCCCAGGTGATTGGAGTCTATCCTGATCCACCCCAGGTGATGGGAGTCTATCCTGATCCACCCCAGGTGTTGGGGATCTATCCTGATCCATCCCAGGTGATGGACAGTCTATCCTGATCCACCCTAGGTGATGGGAGTCTATCCTGATCCATCCCAGGTGATGGGAGTCTATCCTGATCCACCCCAGGTGTTGGGGATCTATCCTGATCCATCCCAGGTGATGGACAGTCTATCCTGATCCACCCCAGGTGATGGGAGTCTATCCTGATCCACCCCAGATGATGGATAGTCTATCCTGATCCACCCAAGGTGATGGGGCACAATCCTGATCCACCCCAAGTGATTGACAGTCTATCCTGATCCACCCCAGGCGATGGGAGTCTATCCTGATCCACCCTAGGTGATGGGAGTCTATCCTGAACCACTCCAGGTGATGGGAGTCTATCCTGATCCACCCCAGGTGATGGGAGTGTATCCTGGTCCATCCCAGGTGATTGGAGTCTATCCTGATCCACCCCAGGTGTTGGGGGTCTATCCTGATCCATCCCAGGTGATGGACAGTCTATCCTGATCTACCCCAGGTGATGGACAGTCAATCCTGATCCACCCCAGGTGTTGGGGGTCTATCCTGATCCACGCCAGGTGATGGGAGTCTATCCTGATCCACCCCAGGTGATGGACAGTCTATCCTGATCCATCCCGATTGCTGGGAGTCTATCCTGGTCCACCTCAGGTGATGGGAGTCTATCGTGATCCACCCTAGGTGATGGTAGTCTATCCTGATCCACCCCAGATGATGGATAGTCTATCCTAATCCACCCAAGGTGATGGGGCACAATCCTGATCCACCCCAAGTGATTGACAGTCTATCCTGATCCACCCCAGGCGATGGGAGTCTATCCTGATCCACCCTAGGTGATGGGAGTCTATCCTGATCCACCCCAGGTGATGGGAGTGTATCCTGATCCATCCCAGGTGATGGGAGTCTATCCTGATCCACCCCAGGTGTTGGGGGTCTATCCTGATCCATCCCAGGTGATGGGCAGTCTATCCTGATCTACCCCAGGTGTTGTTGTCTATCCTGATCCACGCCAGATGATGGGAGTCTATCCTGATCCACCCCAGGTGATGGACAGTCTATCCTGATCCATCCCAGTTGTTGGGAGTTTATCCTGATCCACCCTAGGTGATGGGAGTCTATCCTCATCCACCCCAGGTGATGGGGTACAATCCTGAACTACCCCAGGTGATGGGAATATATCCTGATCCACCCCAGGTGATGGGAGTCTATCCTGATCCACCCCAGATGATTGACAGTCTATCCTGATCCACCCCAGGCGATGGGAATCTATCCTGATCCACCCCAGGTGATGGGAGTCTATCCTGATCCACCCTAGGTGATGGGAGCCTATCCTGATCCACCCCAGGTGATGGGAGTCTATCCTCATCCACCCCAGATGATGGGAGTCTATCCTGATCCACTCCAGCTGATGGGAGTCTATCCTGATTCATCCCAGGTGATGTGAGTCTATCCTGGTCCACCCCAGGTGATGGGGATCTATCCTGATCCACGCCAGGTGATGGGAGTCTATCCTGATCCACCCCAGGTGATGGACAGTCTATCCTGATCCATCCCAGGTGATGGACAGTCTATCCTGATCCATCCCAGGTGATGGACCGTCTATCCTGATCCACCCCAGGTGATGGACAGTCTATCGTGATCCATCCCAGGTGATGGGGGTCAATCCTGATCCACCCCAGGTAATGGGAGTCTATCCTGATCCACCGCAGGTGATGGACAGTCTATCCTGATCCACCCCAGGTGATGGACAATCTATCCTGATCCATCCCAGGTGATGGGAGTCTATCCTGATCCACCCCAGGTGATGGACAGTCTATCCTAATCCACCCCAGGTGATGGGAGTCTATCCTGATCCACCCCAGATGATGGATAGTCTATCCTGATCCACCCCAGGTGATGGACAGTCTATCCTGATCCATCCCAGTTGTTGGGAGTCTATCCTGATCCACCTCATGTGATGGGAGTCTATCCTGATCCACCCCAGGTGATTGACAGTCTATCCTGATCCACTCCAGGTGATGGACAGTCTATCCTGATACACCCCCGGTGACGTGAGTCTATCCTGATCCACCCCAGGTGATGGGGTACAATCCTGATCTACCACAGGTGATGGGAGTTTATCCTGATCCACCCCAGGTGTTGGCGGTCTATCCTGATCCTCCCCAGGTGATGGGAGTCTATCCTGATCCACCCCAGGTGTTGGGGGTCTATCCTGATCCACCCCAGGTGATGGGGCACAATCCTGATCCACCCCAGGTGTTGGGGGTCTATCCTGATCCATCCCAGGTGATGGGGGTCATTCCTGATCCACCCCAGGTGATGGGAGTCTATCCTGATCCACACTAGGTGATAGGGGTCTATCCTGATCTATCCCAGGTGTTGGGAGTCTATCCTGATCCACCCCAGGTGATGTACAGTCTATCCTGATCCATCCCAGGTAATACGGGTCAATCCTGATCCACGCCAGGTGATGGGAGTCTATCCTGATCCACCCCAGGTGATGGGAGTCTATCCTGATCTACCCCAGGTGATGGGAGTCTATCCTCATCCACCCCAGGTGATGGGAGTCTATCCTGATCCACCCCAGCTGATGGGAGTCTATCCTGATTTATCCCAGGTGATGGGAGTCTATCCTGATACACCCCAGGTGTTGGGGATCTATCCGGACCCACGCCAGGTGATGGGAGTCTATCCTGATCCACCCCAGGTGATGGACAGTCTATCCTGATCCATCCCAGTTGTTGGGAGTCTATCCTGATCCACCTCAGGTGATGGGAGTCTATCCTGATCCACCTCAGGTGATGGGAGTCTATCCTGATCCACCCTAGGTGATGGGAGTCTATCCTGATCCACTACAGGTGATGGACAGTCTATCCTGATACACCCCAGGTGATGGGAGTCTATCCTGATCCACCCCAGGTGATGGGGTACAATCCTGAACTACCCCAGGTGATGGGAGTCTATCCTGATCCACCCCAGGTGTTGGGGGTCTATCCTGATCCATCCCAGGTAATGCGGGTCAATTCTAATCCACCCCAGTTGATGGGAGTCTATCCTGATCCACCCTAGGTGATAGGGGTCAATCCTGATCCACGCCAGGTGATGGGAGTCTATCCTGATCCACCCCAGGTAATGGGAGTCTAGCCTGATCCACCCCAGGTGATGCGGCACAATCCTGATCCACTCCAGGTGATGGGAGTCTATCCTGATCCACCCCAGGTGATGGGAGTCTATCCTGATCCAACCCAGATGATGGATAGTCTATCCTGATCCACCCAAGGTGATGGGGCACAATCCTGATCCACCCCAAGTGATTGACAGTCTATCCTGATCCACCCCAGGCGATGGGAGTCTATCCTGATCCACCCTAGGTGATGGGAGTCTATCCTGATCCACTCCAGGTGATGGGAGTCTATCCTGATACACCCCAGGTGATGGGAGTGTATCCTGATCCATCCCAGGTGATGGGAGTCTATCCTGATCCGCCCCAGGTGTTGGGGGTCTATCCTGATCCATCCCAGGTGATGGACAGTCTATCCTGATCGACCCCAGGTGTTGGGTGTCTAACCTGATCCACGCCAGGTGATGGGAGTCTATCCTGTTCCACCGCAGGTGATGGACAGTCTATCCTGATCTATCACAGTTGTTGGCAGTTTATCCTGATCCACCCTAGGTGATGGGAGTCTATCCTGATCCACCCCAGGTGTTGGGGTACAATCCTGAACTACCTCAGGTGATGGGAGTATATCCTGATCCACCCCAGGTGATGGGAGTCTATCCTGATCCACCCCAGATGATGGATAGTCTATCCTGATCCACCCCAGGTGATGGGGCACAATCCTGATCCACCCCAGGTGATTGACAGTCTATCCTGATCCACCGCAGGTGATGGGAATCTATCCTGATCGACCCCAGGTGATGGGAGTCTATCCTCATCCATCCCAGGTGATGGGAGTCTATCCTGATCCACCCCAGGTGATGGGGTACAATCCTGAACTACCCCAGGTGATGGGAGTCTATCCTGATCCACCCCAGGTGTTGGGGGTCTATCCTGATCCATCCCAGGTAATGCGGGTCAATTCTAATCCACCCCAGTTGATGGGAGTCTATCCTGATCCACCCTAGGTGATAGGGGTCAATCCTGATCCACGCCAGGTGATGGGAGTCTATCCTGATCCACCCCAGGTGATGGGTGTCTAGCCTGATCCACCCCAGGTGATGCGGCACAATCCTGATCCACTCCAGGTGATGGGAGTCTATCCTGATCCACCCCAGGTGATGGGAGTCTATCCTGATCCACCCCAGATGATGGATAGTCTATCCTGATCCACCCAAGGTGATGGGGCACAATCCTGATCCACCCCAAGTGATTGACAGTCTATCCTGATCCACCCCAGGCGATGGGAGTCTATCCTGATCCACCCTAGGTGATGGGAGTCTATCCTGATCCACTCCAGGTGATGGGAGTCTATCCTGATACACCCCAGGTGATGGGAGTGTATCCTGATCCATCCCAGGTGATGGGAGTCTATCCTGATCCGCCCCAGGTGTTGGGGCTCTATCCTGATCCATCCCAGGTGATGGACAGTCTATCCTGATCGACCCCAGGTGTTGGGTGTCTAACCTGATCCACGCCAGGTGATGGGAGTCTATCCTGTTCCACCGCAGGTGATGGACAGTCTATCCTGATCTATCCCAGTTGTTGGCAGTTTATCCTGATCCACCCTAGGTGATGGGAGTCTATCCTGATCCACCCCAGGTGTTGGGGTACAATCCTGAACTACCTCAGGTGATGGGAGTATATCCTGATCCACCCCAAGTGATTGACAGTCTATCCTGATCCACCCCAGGCGATGGGAGTCTATCCTGATCCACCCTAGGTGATGGGAGTCTATCCTGATCCACCCCAGGTGATTGGAGTCTATCCTGATCCACCCCAGGCGATGGGAATCTATCCTGATCCACCCCAGGTGATGGGAGTCTATCCTGATCCACCCAAGGTAATGGGAGTCTATCCTGATCCACCCCAGGTGATGGGAGTCTATCCTCATCCACCCCAGGTGATTGGAGTCTATCCTGATCCACCCCAGGTGATGGGAGTCTATCCTGATCCACCCCAGGTGTTGGGGGTCTATCCTGATCCACGCCAGGTGATGGGAGTCTATCCTGATCCACCCCAGGTGATGGACAGTCTATCCTGATCCATCCCGATTGCTGGGAGTCTATCCTGGTCCACCTCAGGTGATGGGAGTCTATCGTGATCCACCCTAGGTGATGGTAGTCTATCCTGATCCACCCCAGATGATGGATAGTCTATCCTAATCCACCCAAGGTGATGGGGCACAATCCTGATCCACCCCAAGTGATTGACAGTCTATCCTGATCCACCCCAGGCGATGGGAATCTATCCTGATCCACCCTAGGTGATGGGAGTCTATCCTGATCCACCCCAGGTGATGGGAGTGTATCCTGATCCATCCCAGGTGATGGGAGTCTATCCTGATCCACCCCAGGTGTTGGGGGTCTATCCTGATCCATCCCAGGTGATGGGCAGTCTATCCTGATCTACCCCAGGTGTTGTTGTCTATCCTGATCCACGCCAGATGATGGGAGTCTATCCTGATCCACCCCAGGTGATGGACAGTCTATCCTGATCCATCCCAGTTGTTGGGAGTTTATCCTGATCCACCCTAGGTGATGGGAGTCTATCCTCATCCACCCCAGGTGATGGGGTACAATCCTGAACTACCCCAGGTGATGGGAATATATCCTGATCCACCCCAGGTGATGGGAGTCTATCCTGATCCACCCCAGATGATTGACAGTCTATCCTGATCCACCCCAGGCGATGGGAATCTATCCTGATCCACCCCAGGTGATGGGAGTCTATCCTGATCCACCCTAGGTGATGGGAGCCTATCCTGATCCACCCCAGGTGATGGGAGTCTATCCTCATCCACCCCAGATGATGGGAGTCTATCCTGATCCACTCCAGCTGATGGGAGTCTATCCTGATTCATCCCAGGTGATGTGAGTCTATCCTGGTCCACCCCAGGTGATGGGGATCTATCCTGATCCACGCCAGGTGATGGGAGTCTATCCTGATCCACCCCAGGTGATGGACAGTCTATCCTGATCCATCCCAGGTGATGGACAGTCTATCCTGATCCATCCCAGGTGATGGACCGTCTATCCTGATCCACCCCAGGTGATGGACAGTCTATCGTGATCCATCCCAGGTGATGGGGGTCAATCCTGATCCACCCCAGGTAATGGGAGTCTATCCTGATCCACCGCAGGTGATGGACAGTCTATCCTGATCCACCCCAGGTGATGGACAATCTATCCTGATCCATCCCAGGTGATGGGAGTCTATCCTGATCCACCCCAGGTGATGGACAGTCTATCCTAATCCACCCCAGGTGATGGGAGTCTATCCTGATCCACCCCAGATGATGGATAGTCTATCCTGATCCACCCCAGGTGATGGACAGTCTATCCTGATCCATCCCAGTTGTTGGGAGTCTATCCTGATCCACCTCATGTGATGGGAGTCTATCCTGATCCACCCCAGATGATGGATAGTCTATCCTGATCCACCCAAGGTGATGGGGCACAATCCTGATCCACCCCAAGTGATTGACAGTCTATCCTGATCCACCCCAGTTGTTGGGAGTCTATCCTGATCCACCTCAGGTGATGGGAGTCTATCCTGATCCACCTCAGGTGATGGGAGTCTATCCTGATCCACCGTAGGTGATGGGAGTCTATCCTGATCCACTCCAGGTGATGGACAGTCTATCCTGATACACCCCAGGTGATGGGAGTCTATCCTGATCCACCCCAGGTGATGGGAGTCTATCCTGATCCACCCCAGGTGTTGGGGATCTATCCTGATCCATCCCAGGTGATGGACAGTCTATCCTGATCCACCCTAGGTGATGGGAGTCTATCCTGATCCATCCCAGGTGATGGGAGTCTATCCTGATCCACCCCAGGTGTTGGGGATCTATCCTGATCCATCCCAGGTGATGGACAGTCTATCCTGATCCACCCTAGGTGATGGGAGCCTATCCTGATCCACCCCAGGTGATGCGGCACAATCCTGATCCACTCCAGGTGATGGGAGTCTATCCTGATCCACCCCAGGTGATGGGAGTCTATCCTGATCCACCCCAGATGATGGATAGTCTATCCTGATCCACCCAAGGTGATGGGGCACAATCCTGATCCACCCCAAGTGATTGACAGTCTATCCTGATCCACCCCAGGCGATGGGAGTCTATCCTGATCCACCCTAGGTGATGGGAGTCTATCCTGATCCACTCCAGGTGATGGGAGTCTATCCTGATACACCCCAGGTGATGGGAGTGTATCCTGATCCATCCCAGGTGATGGGAGTCTATCCTGATCCGCCCCAGGTGTTGGGGGTCTATCCTGATCCATCCCAGGTGATGGACAATCTATCCTGATCCATCCCAGGTGATGGGAGTCTATCCTGATCCACCCCAGGTGATGGACAGTCTATCCTGGTCCACCCCAGGTGATGGGAGTCTATCCTGATCCACCCCAGATGATGGATAGTCTATCCTGATCCACCCCAGGTGATGGACAGTCTATCCTGATCCATCCCAGTTGTTGGGAGTCTATCCTGATCCACCTCATGTGATGGGAGTCTATCCTGATCCACCCCAGGTGATTGACAGTCTATCCTGATCCACTCCAGGTGATGGACAGTCTATCCTGATACACCCCCGGTGACGTGAGTCTATCCTGATCCACCCCAGGTGACGGGGTACAATCCTGATCTACCACAGGTGATGGGAGTTTATCCTGATCCACCCCAGGTGTTGGCGGTCTATCCTGATCCTCCCCAGGTGATGGGAGTCTATCCTGATCCACCCCAGGTGTTGGGGGTCTATCCTGATCCACCCCAGGTGATGGGGCACAATCCTGATCCACCCCAGGTGATGGACAATCTATCCTGATCCATCCCAGGTGATGGGAGTCTATCCTGATCCACCCCAGGTGATGGACAGTCTATCCTGGTCCACCCCAGGTGATGGGAGTCTATCCTGATCCACCCCAGATGATGGTTAGTCTATCCTGATCCACCCCAGGTGATGGACAGTCTATCCTGATCCATCCCAGTTGTTGGGAGTCTATCCTGATCCACCTCATGTGATGGGAGTCTATCCTGATCCACCCCAGGTGATTGACAGTCTATCCTGATCCACTCCAGGTGATGGACAGTCTATCCTGATACACCCCCGGTGACGTGAGTCTATCCTGATCCACCCCAGGTGACGGGGTACAATCCTGATCTACCACAGGTGATGGGAGTTTATCCTGATCCACCCCAGGTGTTGGCGGTCTATCCTGATCCTCCCCAGGTGATGGGAGTCTATCCTGATCCACCCCAGGTGTTGGGGGTCTATCCTGATCCACCCCAGGTGATGGGGCACAATCCTGATCCACCCCAGGTGTTGGGGGTCTATCCTGATCCATCCCAGGTGATGGGGGTCATTCCTGATCCACCCCAGGTGATGGGAGTCTATCCTGATCCACACTAGGTGATAGGGGTCTATCCTGATCTATCCCAGGTGTTGGGAGTCTATCCTGATCCACCCCAGGTGATGGACAATCTATCCTGATCCATCCCAGGTGATGGGAGTCTATCCTGATCCACCCCAGGTGATGGACAGTCTATCCTGGTCCACCCCAGGTGATGGGAGTCTATCCTGATCCACCCCAGATGATGGTTAGTCTATCCTGATCCACCCCAGGTGATGGACAGTCTATCCTGATCCATCCCAGTTGTTGGGAGTCTATCCTGATCCACCTCATGTGATGGGAGTCTATCCTGATCCACCCCAGGTGATTGACAGTCTATCCTGATCCACTCCAGGTGATGGACAGTCTATCCTGATACACCCCCGGTGACGTGAGTCTATCCTGATCCACCCCAGGTGACGGGGTACAATCCTGATCTACCACAGGTGATGGGAGTTTATCCTGATCCACCCCAGGTGTTGGCGGTCTATCCTGATCCTCCCCAGGTGATGGGAGTCTATCCTGATCCACCCCAGGTGTTGGGGGTCTATCCTGATCCACCCCAGATGATGGATAGTCTATCCTGATCCACCCCAGGTGATGGACAGTCTATCCTGATCCATCCCAGTTGTTGGGAGTCTATCCTGATCCACCTCATGTGATGGGAGTCTATCCTGATCCACCCCAGGTGATTGACAGTCTATCCTGATCCACTCCAGGTGATGGACAGTCTATCCTGATACACCCCCGGTGACGTGAGTCTATCCTGATCCACCCCAGGTGACGGGGTACAATCCTGATCTACCACAGGTGATGGGAGTTTATCCTGATCCACCCCAGGTGTTGGCGGTCTATCCTGATCCTCCCCAGGTGATGGGAGTCTATCCTGATCCACCCCAGGTGTTGGGGGTCTATCCTGATCCACCCCAGGTGATGGGGCACAATCCTGATCCACCCCAGGTGATGGACAATCTATCCTGATCCATCCCAGGTGATGGGAGTCTATCCTGATCCACCCCAGGTGATGGACAGTCTATCCTGGTCCACCCCAGGTGATGGGAGTCTATCCTGATCCACCCCAGATGATGGTTAGTCTATCCTGATCCACCCCAGGTGATGGACAGTCTATCCTGATCCATCCCAGTTGTTGGGAGTCTATCCTGATCCACCTCATGTGATGGGAGTCTATCCTGATCCACCCCAGGTGATTGACAGTCTATCCTGATCCACTCCAGGTGATGGACAGTCTATCCTGATACACCCCCGGTGACGTGAGTCTATCCTGATCCACCCCAGGTGACGGGGTACAATCCTGATCTACCACAGGTGATGGGAGTTTATCCTGATCCACCCCAGGTGTTGGCGGTCTATCCTGATCCTCCCCAGGTGATGGGAGTCTATCCTGATCCACCCCAGGTGTTGGGGGTCTATCCTGATCCACCCCAGGTGATGGGGCACAATCCTGATCCACCCCAGGTGTTGGGGGTCTATCCTGATCCATCCCAGGTGATGGGGGTCATTCCTGATCCACCCCAGGTGATGGGAGTCTATCCTGATCCACACTAGGTGATAGGGGTCTATCCTGATCTATCCCAGGTGTTGGGAGTCTATCCTGATCCACCCCAGGTGATGTACAGTCTATCCTGATCCATCCCAGGTAATACGGGTCAATCCTGATCCACGCCAGGTGATGGGAATCTATCCTGATCCACCCCAGGTGATGGGAGTCTATCCTGATCTACCCCAGGTGATGGGAGTCTATCCTCATCCACCCCAGGTGATGGGAGTCTATCCTGATCCACCCCAGCTGATGGGAGTCTATCCTGATTCATCCCAGGTGATGGGAGTCTATCCTGATACACCCCAGGTGTTGGGGATCTATCCGGACCCACGCCAGGTGATGGGAGTCTATCCTGATCCACCCCAGGTGATGGACAGTCTATCCTGATCCATCCCAGTTGTTGGGAGTCTATCCTGATCCACCTCAGGTGATGGGAGTCTATCCTGATCCACCTCAGGTGATGGGAGTCTATCCTGATCCACCCTAGGTGATGGGAGTCTATCCTGATCCATCCCAGGTGATGGACAGTCTATCCTGATCCACCCTAGGTGATGGGAGTCTATCCTGATCCATCCCAGGTGATGGGAGTCTATCCTGATCCACCCCAGGTGTTGGGGATCTATCCTGATCCATCCCAGGTGATGGACAGTCTATCCTGATCCACCCTAGGTGATGGGAGCCTATCCTGATCCACCCCAGGTGATGGGAGTCTATCCTGATCCACCCCAGATGATGGATAGTCTATCCTGATCCACCCAAGGTGATGGGGCACAATCCTGATCCACCCCAAGTGATTGACAGTCTATCCTGATCCACCCCAGGCGATGGGAGTCTATCCTGATCCACCCTAGGTGATGGGAGTCTATCCTGATCCACTCCAGGTGATGGGAGTCTATCCTGATCCACCCCAGGTGATGGACCGTCTATCCTGATCCACCCCAGGTGATGGACAGTCTATCCTGATCCATCCCAGTTGTTGGGAGTCTATCCTGATCCACCTCAGGTGATGGGAGTCTATCCTGATCCACCTCAGGTGATGGGAGTCTATCCTGATCCACCCTAGGTGATGGGAGTCTATCCTGATCCATCCCAGGTGATGGACAGTCTATCCTGATCCACCCTAGGTGATGGGAGTCTATCCTGATCCATCCCAGGTGATGGGAGTCTATCCTGATCCACCCCAGGTGTTGGGGATCTATCCTGATCCATCCCAGGTGATGGACAGTCTATCCTGATCCACCCTAGGTGATGGGAGCCTATCCTGATCCACCCCAGGTGATGGGAGTCTATCCTGATCCACCCCAGATGATGGATAGTCTATCCTGATCCACCCAAGGTGATGGGGCACAATCCTGATCCACCCCAAGTGATTGACAGTCTATCCTGATCCACCCCAGGCGATGGGAGTCTATCCTGATCCACCCTAGGTGATGGGAGTCTATCCTGATCCACTCCAGGTGTTGGGGGTCTATCCTGATCCACCCCAGGTGATGGGGCACAATCCTGATCCACCCCAGGTGATGGACAATCTATCCTGATCCATCCCAGGTGATGGGAGTCTATCCTGATCCACCCCAGGTGATGGACAGTCTATCCTGGTCCACCCCAGCTGATGGGAGTCTATCCTGATCCACCCCAGATGATGGTTAGTCTATCCTGATCCACCCCAGGTGATGGACAGTCTATCCTGATCCATCCCAGTTGTTGGGAGTCTATCCTGATCCACCTCATGTGATGGGAGTCTATCCTGATCCACCCCAGGTGATTGACAGTCTATCCTGATCCACTCCAGGTGATGGACAGTCTATCCTGATACACCCCCGGTGACGTGAGTCTATCCTGATCCACCCCAGGTGACGGGGTACAATCCTGATCTACCACAGGTGATGGGAGTTTATCCTGATCCACCCCAGGTGTTGGCGGTCTATCCTGATCCTCCCCAGGTGATGGGAGTCTATCCTGATCCACCCCAGGTGTTGGGGGTCTATCCTGATCCACCCCAGGTGATGGGGCACAATCCTGATCCACCCCAGGTGTTGGGGGTCTATCCTGATCCATCCCAGGTGATGGGGGTCATTCCTGATCCACCCCAGGTGATGGGAGTCTATCCTGATCCACACTAGGTGATAGGGGTCTATCCTGATCTATCCCAGGTGTTGGGAGTCTATCCTGATCCACCCCAGGTGATGTACAGTCTATCCTGATCCATCCCAGGTAATACGGGTCAATCCTGATCCACGCCAGGTGATGGGAATCTATCCTGATCCACCCCAGGTGATGGGAGTCTATCCTGATCTACCCCAGGTGATGGGAGTCTATCCTCATCCACCCCAGGTGATGGGAGTCTATCCTGATCCACCCCAGCTGATGGGAGTCTATCCTGATTCATCCCAGGTGATGGGAGTCTATCCTGATACACCCCAGGTGTTGGGGATCTATCCGGACCCACGCCAGGTGATGGGAGTCTATCCTGATCCACCCCAGGTGATGGACAGTCTATCCTGATCCATCCCAGTTGTTGGGAGTCTATCCTGATCCACCTCAGGTGATGGGAGTCTATCCTGATCCACCTCAGGTGATGGGAGTCTATCCTGATCCACCCTAGGTGATGGGAGTCTATCCTGATCCATCCCAGGTGATGGACAGTCTATCCTGATCCACCCTAGGTGATGGGAGTCTATCCTGATCCATCCCAGGTGATGGGAGTCTATCCTGATCCACCCCAGGTGTTGGGGATCTATCCTGATCCATCCCAGGTGATGGACAGTCTGTCCTGATCCACCCTAGGTGATGGGAGCCTATCCTGATCCACCCCAGGTGATGGGAGTCTATCCTGATCCACCCCAGATGATGGATAGTCTATCCTGATCCACCCAAGGTGATGGGGCACAATCCTGATCCACCCCAAGTGATTGACAGTCTATCCTGATCCACCCCAGGCGATGGGAGTCTATCCTGATCCACCCTAGGTGATGGGAGTCTATCCTGATCCACTCCAGGTGATGGGAGTCTATCCTGATCCACCCCAGGTGATGGACCGTCTATCCTGATCCACCCCAGGTGATGGACAGTCTATCGTGATCCATCCCAGGTGATGGGGGTCAATCCTGATCCACCCCAGGTAATGGGAGTCTATCCTGATCCACCGCAGGTGATGGGGGTCTATCCTGATCCATCCCAGGTGATGGACAGTCTATCCTGATCGACCCCAGGTGTTGGGTGTCTAACCTGATCCACGCCAGGTGATGGGAGTCTATCCTGTTCCACCGCAGGTGATGGACAGTCTATCCTGATCTATCCCAGTTGTTGGCAGTTTATCCTGATCCACCCTAGGTGATGGGAGTCTATCCTGATCCACCCCAGGTGTTGGGGTACAATCCTGAACTACCTCAGGTGATGGGAGTATATCCTGATCCACCCCAGGTGATGGGAGTCTATCCTGATCCACCCCAGATGATGGATAGTCTATCCTGATCCACCCCAGGTGATGGGGCACAATCCTGATCCACCCCAGGTGATTGACAGTCTATCCTGATCCACCGCAGGTGATGGGAATCTATCCTGATCGACCCCAGGTGATGGGAGTCTATCCTGATCCATCCCAGGTGATGGGAGTCTATCCTGATCCACCCCAGGTGATGGGGTACAATCCTGAACTACCCCAGGTGATGGGAGTCTATCCTGATCCACCCCAGGTGTTGGGGGTCTATCCTGATCCATCCCAGGTAATGCGGGTCAATTCTAATCCACCCCAGTTGATGGGAGTCTATCCTGATCCACCCTAGGTGATAGGGGTCAATCCTGATCCACGCCAGGTGATGGGAGTCTATCCTGATCCACCCCAGGTGATGGGAGTCTAGCCTGATCCACCCCAGGTGATGCGGCACAATCCTGATCCACTCCAGGTGATGGGAGTCTATCCTGATCCACCCCAGGTGATGGGAGTCTATCCTGATCCACCCCAGATGATGGATAGTCTATCCTGATCCACCCAAGGTGATGGGGCACAATCCTGATCCACCCCAAGTGATTGACAGTCTATCCTGATCCACCCCAGGCGATGGGAGTCTATCCTGATCCACCCTAGGTGATGGGAGTCTATCCTGATCCACTCCAGGTGATGGGAGTCTATCCTGATACACCCCAGGTGATGGGAGTGTATCCTGATCCATCCCAGGTGATGGGAGTCTATCCTGATCCGCCCCAGGTGTTGGGGCTCTATCCTGATCCATCCCAGGTGATGGACAGTCTATCCTGATCGACCCCAGGTGTTGGGTGTCTAACCTGATCCACGCCAGGTGATGGGAGTCTATCCTGTTCCACCGCAGGTGATGGACAGTCTATCCTGATCTATCCCAGTTGTTGGCAGTTTATCCTGATCCACCCTAGGTGATGGGAGTCTATCCTGATCCACCCCAGGTGTTGGGGTACAATCCTGAACTACCTCAGGTGATGGGAGTATATCCTGATCCACCCCAGGTGATGGGAGTCTATCCTGATCCACCCCAGATGATGGATAGTCTATCCTGATCCACCCCAGGTGATGGGGCACAATCCTGATCCACCCCAGGTGATTGACAGTCTATCCTGATCCACCGCAGGTGATGGGAATCTATCCTGATCGACCCCAGGTGATGGGAGTCTATCCTGATCCATCCCAGGTGATGGACAGTCTATCCTGATCCATCCCAGGTGAGTGACAGTCTATCCTGATCCACCCCAGGTGATGGACAGTCTATCGTGATCCATCCCAGGTGATGGGGGTCAATCCTGATCCACTCCAGGTAATGGGAGTCTATCCTGATCCACCGCAGGTGATGGACAGTCTATCCTGATCCACCCCAGGTGATGGACAATCTATCCTGATCCATCCCAGGTGATGGGAGTCTATCCTGATCCACCCCAGGTGATGGACAGTCTATCCTGATCCACCCCAGGTGATGGGAGTCTATCCTGATCCACCCCAGATGATGGATAGTCTATCCTGATCCACCCCAGGTGATGGGGCACAATCCTGATCCACCCCAGGTGATTGACAGTCTATCCTGATCCACCCCAGGCGATGGGAATCTATCCTGATCCACCCCAGGTGATGGGAGTCTATCCTGATCCACCCAAGGTAATGGGAGTCTATCCTGATCCACCCCAGGTGATGGGAGTCTATCCTCATCCACCCCAGGTGATTGGAGTCTATCCTGATCCACCCCAGGTGATGGGAGTCTATCCTGATCCACCCCAGGTGTTGGGGATCTATCCTGATCCATCCCAGGTGATGGACAGTCTATCCTGATCCACCCTAGGTGATGGGAGTCTATCCTGATCCATCCCAGGTGATGGGAGTCTATCCTGATCCGCCCCAGGTGTTGGGGATCTATCCTGATCCATCCCAGGTGATGGACAGTCTATCCTGATCCACCCTAGGTGATGGGAGCCTATCCTGATCCACCCCAGGTGATGGGAGTCTATCCTGATCCAGTCCAGGTGATGGGAATCTATCCTGATACACCCCAGGTGATGGGAGTGTATCCTGATCCATCCCAGGTGATGGGAGTCTATCCTGATCCGCCCCAGGTGTTGGGGCTCTATCCTGATCCACCCCAGGTGATGGGAGTCTATCCTGATCCACTCCAGGTGATGCGGCACAATCCTGATCCACTCCAGGTGATGGGAGTCTATCCTGATCCACCCCAGGTGATGGGAGTCTATCCTGATCCACCCCAGATGATGGATAGTCTATCCTGATCCACCCAAGGTGATGGGGCACAATCCTGATCCACCCCAAGTGATTGACAGTCTATCCTGATCCACCCCAGGCGATGGGAGTCTATCCTGATCCACCCTATGTGATGGGAGTCTATCCTGATCCACTCCAGGTGATGGGAGTCTATCCTGATACACCCCAGGTGATGGGAGTGTATCCTGATCCATCCCAGGTGATGGGAGTCTATCCTGATCCGCCCCAGGTGTTGGGGCTCTATCCTGATCCATCCCAGGTGATGGACAGTCTATCCTGATCGACCCCAGGTGTTGGGTGTCTAACCTGATCCACGCCAGGTGATGGGAGTCTATCCTGTTCCACCGCAGGTGATGGACAGTCTATCCTGATCTATCCCAGTTGTTGGCAGTTTATCCTGATCCACCCTAGGTGATGGGAGTCTATCCTGATCCACCCCAGGTGTTGGGGTACAATCCTGAACTACCTCAGGTGATGGGAGTATATCCTGATCCACCCCAGGTGATGGGAGTCTATCCTGATCCACCCCAGATGATGGATAGTCTATCCTGATCCACCCCAGGTGATGGGGCACAATCCTGATCCACCCCAGGTGATTGACAGTCTATCCTGATCCACCGCAGGTGATGGGAATCTATCCTGATCGACCCCAGGTGATGGGAGTCTATCCTGATCCATCCCAGGTGATGGACAGTCTATCCTGATCCATCCCAGGTGAGTGACAGTCTATTCTGATCCACCCCAGGTGATGGACAGTCTATCGTGATCCATCCCAGGTGATGGGGGTCAATCCTGATCCACCCCAGGTAATGGGAGTCTATCCTGATCCACCGCAGGTGATGGACAGTCTATCCTGATCCACCCCAGGTGATGGACAATCTATCCTGATCCATCCCAGGTGATGGGAGTCTATCCTGATCCACCCCAGGTGATGGACAGTCTATCCTGATCCACCCCAGGTGATGGGAGTCTATCCTGATCCACCCCAGATGATGGATAGTCTATCCTGATCCACCCCAGGTGATGGGGCACAAACCTGATCCACCCCAGGTGATTGACAGTCTATCCTGATCCACCCCAGGCGATGGGAATCTATCCTGATCCACCCCAGGTGATGGGAGTCTATCCTGATCCACCCAAGGTAATGGGAGTCTATCCTGATCCACCCCAGGTGATGGGAGTCTATCCTCATCCACCCCAGGTGATTGGAGTCTATCCTGATCCACCCCAGGTGATGGGAGTCTATCCTGATCCACCCCAGGTGTTGGGGATCTATCCTGATCCATCCCAGGTGATGGACAGTCTATCCTGATCCACCCTAGGTGATGGGAGTCTATCCTGATCCATCCCAGGTGATGGGAGTCTATCCTGATCCACCCCAGGTGTTGGGGATCTATCCTGATCCATCCCAGGTGAAGGACAGTCTATCCTGATCCACCCTAGGTGATGGGAGCCTATCCTGATCCACCCCAGGTGATGGGAGTCTATCCTGATCCACCCCAGATGATGGATAGTCTATCCTGATCCACCCAAGGTGATGGGGCACAATCCTGATCCACCCCAAGTAATTGACAGTCTATCCTGATCCACCCCAGGCGATGGGAGTCTATCCTGATCCACCCTAGGTGATGGGAGTCTATCCTGATCCACTCCAGGTGATGGGAGTCTATCCTGATCCACCCCAGGTGTTGGGGGTCTATCCTGATCCATCCCAGGTGATGGACGGTCTATCCTGATCTACCCCAGGTGATGGACAGTCTATCCTGATCCACCCCAGGTGTTGGGGGTCTATCCTGATCCACGCCAGGTGATGGGAGTCTATCCTGATCCACCCCAGGTGATGGACAGTCTATCCTGATCCATCCCGATTGCTGGGAGTCTATCCTGGTCCACCTCAGGTGATGGGAGTCTATCCTGATCCACCCTAGGTGATGGTAGTCTATCCTGATCCACCCCAGATGATGGATAGTCTATCCTGATCCACCCAAGGTGATGGGGCACAATCCTGATCCACCCCAAGTGATTGACAGTCTATCCTGATCCACCCCAGGCGATGGGAGTCTATCCTGATCCACCCTAGGTGATGGGAGTCTATCCTGATCCACCCCAGGTGATGGGAGTCTATCCTGATCCATCCCAGGTGATGGGAGTCTATCCTGATCCACCCCAGGTGTTGGGGGTCTATCCTGATCCATCCCAGGTGATGGGCAGTCTATCCTGATCTACCCCAGGTGTTGGGAGTCTATCCTGATCCACGCCAGGTGATGGGAGTCTATCCTGATCCACCCCAGGTGATGGACAGTCTATCCTGATCCATCCCAGTTGTTGGGAGTTTATCCTGATCCACCCTAGGTGATGGGAGTCTATCCTCATCCACCCCAGGTGATGGGGTACAATCCTGAACTACCCCAGGTGATGGGAATATATCCTGATCCACCCCAGGTGATGGGAGTCTATCCTGATCCACCCCAGATGATTGACAGTCTATCCTGATCCACCCCAGGCGATGGGAATCTATCCTGATCCACCCCAGGTGATGGGAGTCTATCCTGATCCACCCTAGGTGATGGGAGTCTATCCTGATCCACCCCAGGTGATGGGAGTCTATCCTCATCCACCCCAGGTGATGGGAGTCTATCCTGATCCACTCCAGCTGATGGGAGTCTATCCTGATTCATCCCAGGTGATGTGAGTCTATCCTGATCCACCCCAGGTGTTGGGGATCTATCCTGATCCACGCCAGGTGATGGGAGTCTATCCTGATCCACCCCAGGTGATGGACAGTCTATCCTGATCCATCCCAGTTGTTGGGAGTCTATCCTGATCCACCTCATGTGATGGGAGTCTATCCTGATCCACCCCAGGTGATTGACAGTCTATCCTGATCCACTCCAGGTGATGGACAGTCTATCCTGATACACCCCCGGTGACGTGAGTCTATCCTGATCCACCCCAGGTGATGGGAGTCTATCCTGATCCACCCTAGGTGATGGGAGTCTATCCTGATCCACCCCAGGTGATGGGAGTCTATCCTCATCCACTATAGGTGATGGGAGTCTATCCTGATCCACCCCAAGTGATTGACAGTTTATCCTGATCCATCCCAGGTGATGGGAGTCTATCCTGATCCACCCCAGGTGTTGGGGGTCTATCCTGATCCATCCCAGGTGGTGGACAGTCTATCCTGATCCACCCCAGGTGTTGGGGGTCTATCCTGATCCATCCCAGGTGATGGACAGTCTATCCTGATCCACCCCAGGTGTTGGGGGTCTATCCTGATCCACGCCAGGTGATGGGAGTCTATCCTGATCCACCCCAGGTGATAGACAGTCTATCTTGATCCATCTCAGTTGCTGGGAGTCTATCCTGATCCACCTCAGGTGATGGGAGTCTATCCTGATCCACCCCAGGTGATGGGAGTCTATCCTCATCCACCCCAGGTGATGGGAGTGTATCCTGATCCACCCCAGGTGATGGGAATCTATCCTGATCCATCCCAGGTGATGGGGGTCATTCCTGATCCACCCCAGGTGATGGGAGTCTATCCTGATCCACACTAGGTGATAGGGGTCTATCCTGATCTATCCCAGGTGTTGGGAGTCTATCCTGATCCACCCCAGGTGATGTACAGTCTATCCTGATCCATCCCAGGTAATACGGGTCAATCCTGATCCACGCCAGGTGATGGGAATCTATCCTGATCCACCCCAGGTGATGGGAGTCTATCCTGATCTACCCCAGGTGATGGGAGTCTATCCTCATCCACCCCAGGTGATGGGAGTCTATCCTGATCCACCCCAGCTGATGGGAGTCTATCCTGATTCATCCCAGGTGATGGGAGTCTATCCTGATACACCCCAGGTGTTGGGGATCTATCCGGACCCACGCCAGGTGATGGGAGTCTATCCTGATCCACCCCAGGTGATGGACAGTCTATCCTGATCCATCCCAGTTGTTGGGAGTCTATCCTGATCCACCCAAGGTGATGGGGCACAATCCTGATCCACCCCAAGTGATTGACAGTCTATCCTGATCCACCCCAGGCGATGGGAGTCTATCCTGATCCACCCTAGGTGATGGGAGTCTATCCTGATCCACTCCAGGTGATGGGAGTCTATCCTGATACACCCCAGGTGATGGGAGTGTATCCTGATCCATCCCAGGTGATGGGAGTCTATCCTGATCCGCCCCAGGTGTTGGGGCTCTATCCTGATCCATCCCAGGTGATGGACAGTCTATCCTGATCGACCCCAGGTGTTGGGTGTCTAACCTGATCCACGCCAGGTGATGGGAGTCTATCCTGTTCCACCGCAGGTGATGGACAGTCTATCCTGATCTATCCCAGTTGTTGGCAGTTTATCCTGATCCACCCTAGGTGATGGGAGTCTATCCTGATCCACCCCAGGTGTTGGGGTACAATCCTGAACTACCTCAGGTGATGGGAGTATATCCTGATCCACCCCAGGTGATGGGAGTCTATCCTGATCCACCCCAGATGATGGATAGTCTATCCTGATCCACCCCAGGTGATGGGGCACAATCCTGATCCACCCCAGGTGATTGACAGTCTATCGTGATCCATCCCAGGTGATGGGGGTCAATCCTGATCCACCCCAGGTAATGGGAGTCTATCCTGATCCACCGCAGGTGATGGACAGTCTATCCTGATCCACCCCAGGTGATGGACAATCTATCCTGATCCATCCCAGGTGATGGGAGTCTATCCTGATCCACCCCAGGTGATGGACAGTCTATCCTGATCCACCCCAGGTGATGGGAGTCTATCCTGATCCACCCCAGATGATGGATAGTCTATCCTGATCCACCCCAGGTGATGGGGCACAATCCTGATCCACCCCAGGTGATTGACAGTCTATCCTGATCCACCCCAGGCGATGGGAATCTATCCTGATCCACCCCAGGTGATGGGAGTCTATCCTGATCCACCCAAGGTGATGGGAGTCTATCCTGATCCACCCCAGGTGATGGGAGTCTATCCTCATCCACCCCAGGTGATTGGAGTCTATCCTGATCCACCCCAGGTGATGGGAGTCTATCCTGATCCACCCCAGGTGTTGGGGATCTATCCTGATCCATCCCAGGTGATGGACAGTCTATCCTGATCCACCCTAGGTGATGGGAGTCTATCCTGATCCATCCCAGGTGATGGGAGTCTATCCTGATCCGCCCCAGGTGTTGGGGATCTATCCTGATCCATCCCAGGTGATGGACAGTCTATCCTGATCCACCCTAGGTGATGGGAGCCTATCCTGATCCACCCCAGGTGATGGGAGTCTATCCTGATCCAGTCCAGGTGATGGGAGTCTATCCTGATACACCCCAGGTGATGGGAGTGTATCCTGATCCATCCCAGGTGATGGGAGTCTATCCTGATCCGCCCCAGGTGTTGGGGCTCTATCCTGATCCACCCCAGGTGATGGGAGTCTATCCTGATCCACTCCAGGTGATGCGGCACAATCCTGATCCACTCCAGGTGATGGGAGTCTATCCTGATCCACCCCAGGTGATGGGAGTCTATCCTGATCCACGCCAGATGATGGATAGTCTATCCTGATCCACCCAAGGTGATGGGGCACAATCCTGATCCACCCCAAGTGATTGACAGTCTATCCTGATCCACCCCAGGCGATGGGAGTCTATCCTGATCCACCCTATGTGATGGGAGTCTATCCTGATCCACTCCAGGTGATGGGAGTCTATCCTGATACACCCCAGGTGATGGGAGTGTATCCTGATCCATCCCAGGTGATGGGAGTCTATCCTGATCCGCCCCAGGTGTTGGGGCTCTATCCTGATCCATCCCAGGTGATGGACAGTCTATCCTGATCGACCCCAGGTGTTGGGTGTCTAACCTGATCCACGCCAGGTGATGGGAGTCTATCCTGTTCCACCGCAGGTGATGGACAGTCTATCCTGATCTATCCCAGTTGTTGGCAGTTTATCCTGATCCACCCTAGGTGATGGGAGTCTATCCTGATCCACCCCAGGTGTTGGGGTACAATCCTGAACTACCTCAGGTGATGGGAGTATATCCTGATCCACCCCAGGTGATGGGAGTCTATCCTGATCCACCCCAGATGATGGATAGTCTATCCTGATCCACCCCAGGTGATGGGAGTCTATCCTGATCCATCCCAGTTGTTGGGAGTCTATCCTGATCCACCCCAGTTGATGGGAGTCTATTCTGATCCACCCTAGGTGATGGGAGTCTATCCTGATCCACCCCAGGTGATGGGAGTCTATCCTCATCCACCCCAGGTGATGGGAGCTGATCCTGATCCACCCCAGCTGATGGGAGTCTATCCTGATCCACCCCAGGTGTTGGCGATCTATCCTGATCCACGCCAGGTGATGGGAGTCTATCCTGATCCATCCCAGTTGTTGGGAGTCTATCCTGATCCACCTCAGGTGATGGGAGTCTATCCTGATCCACCTCAGGGGATGGGAGTCTATCCTGATCCACCCTAGGTGATGGGAGTCTAGCCTGATCCACTCCAGGTGATGGACAGTCTATCCTGATACACCCCAGGTGATGGGAGTCTATCCTGATCCACCCCAGGTGATGGGGCACAATCCTGATCTACCCCAGGTGTTGGGGGTCTATCCTAGTCCACCCCAGGTGATGGGGCACAATCCTGATCCACCCCAGGTGTTGGGGGTCTATCCTGATCCACCCCAGGTGATGGGAGTCTATCCTGATCCACCCCAGGTGATGGACAGTCTATCCTGATCCATCCCATTTGTAGGGAGTCTATCCTGATCCACCTCAGGTGATGTGAGTCTATCCTGATCCACCCTAGGTGATGGGAGTCTATCCTGATCCACCCCAGGTGATGGACAGTCTATCCTGAACCACCCCAGGTGCTGGGAGTCTAACCTGATCCTTCCCAGGTGATGAGAGTCTATCCTGATCCACACCAGGTGATGGACAGTCTATCCTGATCCACCCCAGGTGATGGGAGTCTATCCTGATCCACCCCAGGTGATGGGAGTCTATCCTGATCCACCCCAGATGATGGATAGTCTATCCTGATCCACCCCAGGTGATGGGGCACAATCCTGATCCACCCCAGGTGTTTGACAGTCTATCCTGATCCACCCCAGGCGATGGGAATCTATCCTGATCCACCCCAGGTGATAGGAGTCTATCCTGATCCACCCTAGGTGATAGGGGTCTATCCTGATCCATCCCAGGTGTTGGGAGTCTATCCTGATCCATCCCAGGTGATGGGGGTCAATCCTGATCCCCCAGGTGATGGGAGTCTATCGTTATCCACCCTAGGTGATAGTGGTCCATCCTGATCCACCCCAGGTGATGGGAGTCTATCCTGATCCACCCCAGGTGATGGACAGTCTAACCTGATCTACCCCAGGTGATGGGAGTCTATCCTGATCCACTGCAGGTGATGGAAGTCTATCCTGATCCACCCCACGTGATGGGGGTCTATCCTGATCCATCCCAGGTGATGGACAGTCTATCCTGAACCATCCCAGGTGATGGACCGTCTATCCTGATCCATCCCAGGTGATGCGTAATCTATCCTGATCCATCCCAGGTGATGGAAGTCTATCCTGATCCACGCCAGGTGATGGACAATCTATCCTGATCCACCCCAGGTGATGGGAGTCTATCCTGATCCACCCCAGATGATGGATAGTCTATCCTGATCCACCCCAGGTGATGGGGCACAATCCTGATCCACCCCAGGTGATTGACAGTCTATCCTGATCCACCCCAGGCGATGGGAATCTATCCTGATCCACCACTTGTGATGGGAGTCTATCCTGATCCACCCTAGGTGATGGGAGTCTATCCTGATCCACCCCAGGTGATGGGAGATTATCCTCATCCACGCCAGGTGTTGGGAGTCTATCCTGATCCACCCCAGGTGATGGGAGTCTATCCTGATCCATCCCAGGTGATGGGAGTCTATCCTGATCCACCCCAGGTGTTGGGGGTCTATCCTGATCCATCCCAGGTGATGGACAGTCTATCCTGATCCACCCCAGGTGTTGGGGGTCTATCCTGATCCACGCCAGGTGATGGGAGTCTATCCTGATCCACCCCAGGTGATGGACAGTCTATCCTGATCCATCCCAGTTGCTGGGAGTCTATCCTGATCCACCTCAGGTGATGGGAGTCTATCCTGATCCACCCTAGGTGATGGGAGTCTATCCTGATCCACCCCAGGTGATGGGAGTCTATCCTGATCCACCCCAGATGATGGATAGTCTATCCTGATCCACCCCAGGTGATGGGGCACAATCCTGATCCACCCCAGGTGATTGACAGTCTATCCTGATCCACCCCAATCGATGGGAGTCTATCCTGATCCACCCCAGGTGATGGGAGTCTATCCTGATCCAACCCAGGTGATGGGAGTCTATCCTCATCCAACCCAGGTGTTGGGGGTCTATCCTGATCCACCCCAGGTGGTGGGGCACAATCCTGATCCACCCCAGGTGTTGGGGGTCTATCCTGATCCACCCCAGGTGATGGGAGTCTATCCTGATCCACCCCAGGTGATGGACAGTCTATCCTGATCCATCCCAGTTGTTGGGAGTCTATTCTGATCCACCATAGGTGATGGGAGTCTATCCTGATCCACCCCAGGTGATGGGAGTCTATCCTCATCCACCCCAGGTGATGGGAGTATATCCTGATCCACCCCAGGTGATGGGAGTCTATCCTGATCCACCCCAGATGATGGATAGTCTATCCTGATCCACCCCAGGTGATGGGGCACAATCCTGATCCACCCCAGGTGATTGACAGTCTATCCTGATCCACCCCAGGCGATGGGACTCTATCCTGATCCACCCCAGGTGATGGGAGTCTATTCTGATCCACCCTAGGTGATGGGAGTCTATCCTTATCCACCCCAGGTGATGGGAGTCTATCCTCATCCACCCCAGGTGATGGGAGTCTATCCTGATCCACCCCAGCTGATGGGAGTCTATCCTGATCCACCCCAGGTGTTGGGGATCTATCCTGATCCACGCCAGGTGATGGGAGTCTATCCTGATCCACCCCAGGTGATCGACAGTCTATCCCGATGCATCCCAGTTGTTGGGGGTCTATCCTGATCCACGCCAGGTGATGGGAGTCTATCCTGATCCATCCCAGGTGATGGACAGTCTATCCTGATCCATCCCAGTTGTTGGGAGTCTATCCTGATCCACCCTAGGTGATGGGAGTCTATCCTGATCCACCCCAGGTGATGGGAGTCTATCCTCATCCACCCCAGGTGATGGGAGTATATCCTGATCCACCCCAGGTGATGGGAGTCTATCCTGATCCACCCCAGATGATGGATAGTCTATCCTGATCCACCCCAGGTGATGGGGCACAATCCTGATCCACCCCAGGTGATTGACAGTCTATCCTGATCCACCCCAGGCGATGGAAATCTATCCTGATCCACCCCAGGTGATGGGAGTCTATCCTGATCCACCCTAGGTGATGGGAGTCTATCCTGATCCACCCCAGGTGATGGGAGTCTATCCTGATCCACCCTAGGTGATGGGAGTCTATCCTGATCCACCCCAGGTGAAGGGAGTCTATCCTGATCCACCCCAGGCGATGGAAATCTATCCTGATCCACCCCAGGTGATGGGAGTCTATCCTGATCCACCCTAGGTGATGGGAGTCTATCCTGATCCACCCTAGGTGATGGGAGTCTATCCTGATCCACTCCAGGTGATGGGAGTCTATCCTCATCCACCCCAGGTGATGGGAGTCTATCCTGATCCACCCCAGTTGATGGGAGTCTATCCTGATCCATCCCAGGTGATGGGAGTCTATCCTGATCCACCCCAGGTGTTGGGGGTCTATCCTGATCCATCCCAGGTGATGGGAGACTATCCTGATCCATCCCAGTTGCTGGGAGTCTATCCTGATCCACCTCAGGTGATGGAAGTCTATCCTGATCCACCCTAGGTGATGGGAGTCTATCCTGATCCACCCCAGGTGATGGGAGTCTATCCTGATCCACCCCAGATGATGGATAGTCTATCCTGATCCACCCCAGGTGATGGGGCACAATCCTGATCCACCCCAGGTGATTGACAGTCTATCCTGATCCACCCCAGGCAATGGGAGTCTATCCTGATCCACCCTAGGTGATGTGAGTCTATCCTGATCCACCCCAGGTGATGGGAGTCTATCCTGATCCACCCCAGGTGATGGGAGTGTATCCTGATCCATCCCAGGTGATGGGCGTCTATCCTGATCCACCCCAGGTGTTGGGGGTCTATCCTGATCCATCCCAGGTGATGGACAGGCTATCCTGATCCACCCCAGGTGTTGGGGGTCTATCCTGATCCACGCCAGGTGATGGGAGTCTATCCTGATCCACCCCAGGTGATGGACAGTCTATCCTGATCCATCCCAGTTGTTGGGAGTCTATCCTGATCCACCCTAGGTGATGGGAGTCTGTCCTGATCCACCCCAGGTGATGGGAGTCTATCCTCATCCACCCCAGGTGATGGGAGTATATCCTGATCCACCCCAGGTGATGGGAGTCTATCCTGATCCACACCAGATGATGGATAGTCTATCCTGATCCATCCCAGGTGATGGGGCACAATCCTGATCCACCCCAGGTGATTGACAGTCTATCCTGATCCACCCCAGGCGATGGGACTCTATCCTGATCCACCCCAGGTGATGGGAGTCTATTCTGATCCACCCTAGGTGATGGGAGTCTATCCTGATCCACCCCAGGTGATGGGAGTCTATCCTCATCCACCCCAGGTGATGGGAGTCTATCCTGATCCACCCCAGCTGATGGGAGTCTATCCTGATCCACCCCAGGTGTTGGGGATCTATCCTGATCCACGCCAGGTGATGGGAGTCTATCCTGATGCATCCCAGTTGTTGGGAGTCTATCCTGATCCACCTCAGGTGATGGGAGTCTATCCTGATCCACCTCAGGGGATGGGAGTCTATCCTGATCCACCCTAGGTGATGGGAGTCTAGCCTGATCCACTCCAGGTGATGGACAGTCTATCCTGATACACCCCAGGTGATGGGAGTCTATCCTGATCCACCCCAGGTGATGGGGCACAATCCTGATCTACCCCAGGTGTTGGGGGTCTATCCTGATCCACCCCAGGTGATGGGGCACAATCCTGATCCACCCCAGGTGTTGGGGGTCTATCCTGATCCACCCCAGGTGATGGGAGTCTATCCTGATCCACCCCAGGTGATGGACAGTCTATCCTGATCCATCCCAGTTGTAGGGAGTCTATCCTGATCCACCTAAGGTGATGGGAGTCTATCCTGATCCACCCCAGGTGATGGGAGTCTATCCTGATCCACCCCAGTTGATGGACAGTCTATCCTGAACCACCCCAGGTGCTGGGAGTCTAACCTGTTCCTTCCCAGGTGATGGGAGTCTATCCTGATCCACACCAGGTGATGGACAGTCTATCCTGATCCACCCCAGGTGATTGACAGTCTATCCTGATCCACCCCAAGCGATGGGAGTCTATTCTGATCCACCCCAGGTGATGGGAGTCTATCCTGATCCAACCCAGGTGATGGGAGTCTATCCTCATCCACCCCAGGTGTTGGGGGTCTATCCTGATCCACCCCAGGTGATGGGGCACAATCCTGATCCACCCCAGGTGTTGGGGGTCTATCCTGATCCACCCCAGGTGATGGGAGTCTATCCTGATCCACCCCAGGTGATGGACAGTCTATCCTGATCCATCCCAGTTGTTGGGAGTCTATTCTGATCCACCCTAGGTGATGGGAGTCTATCCTGATCCACCTCAGGTGATGGGAGTCTATCCTCATCCACCCCAGGTGATGGGAGCATATCCTGATCCACCCCAGGTGATGGGAGTCTTTCCTGATCCACCCCAGATGATGGATAGTCTATCCTGATCCACCCCAGGTGATGGGGCACAATCCTGATCCACCCCAGGTGATTGACAGTCTATCCTGATCCACCCCAGGCGATGGGACTCTATCCTGATCCACCCCAGGTGATGGGAGTCTATTCTGATCCACCCCAGGTGATGGGAGTCTATCCTCATCCACCCCAGGTGATGGGAGTCTATCCTGATCCACCCCAGCTGATGGGAGTCTATCCTGATCCACCCCAGGTGTTGGGGATGTATCCTGATCCACGCCAGGTGATGGGAGTCTATCCTGATCCACCCCAGGTGATGGACAGTCTATCCTGATGCATCCCAGTTGTTGGGAGTGTATCCTGATCCACGCCAGGTGATGGGAGTCTATCCTGATCCACCCCAGGTGATGGACAGTCTATCCCGATCCATCCCAGTTGCTGGGAGTCTATCCTGATCCACCTCAGGTGATGGGAGTCTATCCTGATCCACCCCAGGTGATGGGAGTGTATTCTGATCCATCCCAGGTGATGGGAGTCTATCCTGATCCACCCCAGGAGTTGGGGGTCTATCCTGATCCATCCCAGGTGATGGACAGTCTATCCTGATCCACCCCAGGTGATGGACAGTCTATCCTGATCCACGCCAGGTGATGGGAGTCTATCCTGATCTACCCCAGGTGATGGACAGTCTATCCTGAACCATCCCAGTTGTTGGGAGTCTATCCTGATCCACCCTAGGTGATGGGAGTCTATCCTGATCCACCCCAGGTGATGGGAGTCTATCCTCATCCACCCCAGGTGATGGGATTATATCCTGATCCACCCCAGGTGATGGGAGTCTATCCTGATCCACACCAGATGATGGATAGTCTATCCTGATCCACCCCAGGTGATGGGGCACAATCCTGATCCACCCCAGGTGATTGACAGTCTATCCTGATCCACCCCAGGCGATGGAAATCTATCCTGATCCACCCCAGGTGATGGGAGTCTATCCTGATCCACCCTAGGTGATGGGAGTCTATCCTGATCCAGCCCAGGTGATGGGAGTCTATCCTGATCCACCCTAGGTGATGGGAGTCTATCCTGATCCACCCCAGGCGATGGAAATCTATCCTGATCCACCCCAGGTGATGGGAGTCTATCCTGATCCACCCTAGGTGATGGGAGTGTATCCTGATCCACCCCAGGTGATTGGAGTCTATCCTGATCCACACTAGGTGATGGGAGTCTATCCTGATCCACCCCAGGTGCTGGGAGTCTATCCTCATCCACCCCAGGTGATGGGAGTCTATCCTGATCCACCCCAGGTGATGGGAGTCTATCCTGATCCATCCCAGGTGATGGGAGTCTATCCTGATCCACCCCAGGTGTTGGGGGTCTATCCTGATCCATCCCAGGTGATGGACAGTCTATCCTGATCCATCCCAGTTGCTGGGAGTCTATCCTGATCCCCCTCAGGTGATGGGAGTCTATCCTGATCCAGCCTAGGTGATGGGAGTCTATCCTGATCCACTCCAGGTGATGGGAGTCTATCCTGATCCACCCCAGATGATGGATAGTCTATCCTGATCCACCCCAGGTGATGGGGCACAATCCTGATCCACCCAAGGTGATTGACAGTCTATCCTGATCCACCCCAGGCAATGGGAGTCTATCCTGATCCACCTCAGGTGATGTGAGTCTATCCTGATCCTCCCCAGGTGATGGGAGTCTATCCTGATCCACCCCAGGTGATGGGAGTGTATCCTGATCCATCCCAGGTGATGGGCGTCTATCCTGATCCACCCCAGGTGTTGGAGGTCTATCCTGATCCATCCCAGGTGATGGACAGTCTATCCTGATCCATCCCAGTTGTTGGGAGTCTATCCTGATCCACCCTAGGTGATGGGAGTCTGTCCTGATCCACCCCAGGTGATGGGAGTCTATCCTCATCCACCCCAGGTGATGGGAGTATATCCTGATCCACCCCAGGTGATGGGAGTCTATCCTGATCCACCCCAGATGATGGATAGTCTATCCTGATCCACCCCAGGTGATGGGGCACAATCCTGATCCACCCCAGGTGATTGACAGTCTATCCTGATCCACCCCAGGCGATGGGACTCTATCCTGATCCACCCCAGGTGATGGGAGTCTATTCTGATCCACTCTAGGTGATGGGAGTCTATCCTGATCCACCCCAGGTGATGGGAGTCTATCCTCATCCACCCCAGGTGATGGGAGTCTATCCTGATCCACCCCAGCTGATGGGAGTCTATCCTGATCCACCCCAGGTGTTGGGGATCTATCCTGATCCACGCCAGGTGATGGGAGTCTATCCTGATCCACCCCAGGTGATGGACAGTCTATCCTGATGCATCCCAGTTGTTGGGAGTCTATCCTGATCCACCCCAGGTGATAGGTGTCTATCCTGATCCACCCTAGGTGATAGGGGTCTATCCTGATCTATCCCAGGTGTTGGGAGTCTATCCTGATCCACCCCAGTTGATGGACAGTCTATCCTGATCCATCCCGATTGCTGGGAGTCTATCCTGGACCACCTCAGGTGATGGGAGTCTATCCTGATCCTCCCTAGGTGATGGGAGTCTCTCCTGATCCACCACAGGTGATGGGAGTCTATCCTGATCCACCCCAGATGATGGATAGTCTATCCTGATCCACCCAAGGTGATGGGGCACAATCCTGATCCACCCCAAGTGATTGACAGTCTATCCTGATCCACCCCAGGCGATGGGAGTCTATCCTGATCCACCCTAGGTGATGGGAGTCTATCCTGATCCACCCCAGGTGTTGGGGGTCTATCCTGATCCATCCCAGGTGATGGACAGTCTATCCTGATCTACCCCAGGTGATGGACAGTCTATCCTGATCCACCCCAGGTGTTGGGGGTCTATCCTGATCCACGCCAGGTGATGGGAGTCTATCCTGATCCACCCCAGGTGATGGACAGTCTATCCTGATCCATCCCGATTGCTGGGAGTCTATCCTGGTCCACCTCAGGTGATGGGAGTCTATCCTGATCCACCCTAGGTGATGGGAATCTATCCTGATCCACCCCAGGTGATGGGAGTCTATCCTGATCCACCCCAGATGATGGATAGTCTATCCTGATCCACCCAAGGTGATGGGGCACAATCCTGATCCACCCCAATTGATTGACAGTCTATCCTGATCCACCCCAGGCGATGGGAGTCTATCCTGATCCACCCCAGATGATGGATAGTCTATCCTGATCCACCCAAGGTGATGGGGCACAATCCTGATCCACCCCAATTGATTGACAGTCTATCCTGATCCACCCCAGGCGATGGGAGTCTATCCTGATCCACCCTAGGTGATGGGAGTCTATCCTGATCCACCCCAGGTGTTGGGGTACAATTCTGAACTACCTCAGGTGATGGGAGTATATCCTGATCCACCCCAGGTGATGGGAGTCTATCCTGATCCACCCCAGATGATGGATAGTCTATCCTGATCCACCCCAGGTGATGGGGCACAATCCTGATCCACCCCAGGTGATTGACAGTCTATCCTGATCCACCGCAGGTGATGGGAGTCTATCCTGATCGACCCCAGGTGATGGGAGTCTATCCTGATCCATCCCAGGTGATGGACAGTCTATCCTGATCCATCCCAGGTGATGGACAGTCTATCCTGATCCACCCCAGGTGATGGGAGTCTATCCTGATCCACCCTAGGTGATAGGGGTCAATCCTGATCCACCCCAGGTGATGGGAGTCTATCCTGATCCACCCCAGGTGATGGGAGTCTATCCCCATCCACCCCAGGTGATGGGAGTCTATCCTGATCCACCCCAGATGATGGATAGTCTATCCTGATCCACCCCAGGTGATGGGGCACAATCCTGATCCACCCCAGGTGATTGACAGTCTATCCTGATCCACCGCAGGTGATGGGAGTCTATCCTGATCGACCCCAGGTGATGGGAGTCTATCCTGATCCATCCCAGGTGATGGACAGTCTATCCTGATCCATCCCAGGTGATGGACAGTCTATCCTGATCCACCCCAGGTGATGGGAGTCTATCCTGATCCACCCTAGGTGATAGGGGTCAATCCTGATCCACCCCAGGTGATGGGAGTCTATCCTGATCCACCCCAGGTGATGGGAGTCTATCCCCATCCACCCCAGGTGATGGGAGTCTATCCTGATCCATCCCAGGTATTGGGAGTCTATCCTGATCCACCCCAGGTGATGGACAGTCTATCCTGATCCATCCCAGGTGATGGGGGTCAATCCTGATCCACCCCAGGTGATGGGAGTCTATCCTGACCCACCCTAGGTGATAGGGGTCAATCCTGATCCACCCCAGGTGATGGGAGTCTATCCTGATCCATCCCAGGTGATGAGAGTCTATCCTGATCCACCCCAGGTGTTGGTGGTCTATCCTGATCCACCCCAGGTGATGGGTGTCTATCCTGATCCACCCCAGGTGATGGGGGTCTATCCTGATCCACCCCAGGTGATGGACATTCTGTCCTGATCCACCCCAGGTAATGGGATTCTGTCCTGATCCACCCCAGTTGATGGACTGTCTGTCCTGATCCACCCCAGGTGATGGGGGCCTATCCTGATCCACCCCAGGTGATGGGATTCTGTCCTGATCCACCCCAGGTGATGGGGGCCTATCCTGATCCACCCCAGGTGATGGGGGCCTATCCTGATCCACCCCAGGTGATGGGATTTTGTCCTGATCCACCCCAGGTGATGGGGTCTATCATGATCCACCCCAGGTGATGGGATTCTGTCATGATCCACCCCAGGTGATGGGGGCCTATCCTGATCCACCCCAGGTGATGGGATTTTGTCCTGATCCACCCCAGGTGATGGGGTCTATCCTGATCCACCCCAGGTGATGGGATTTTGTCCTGATTCACCCCAGGTGATGGGATTCTGTTCTGATCCACCCCAGTTCATGGGGGTCTATCCTGATCCACCCCAGGTGATGGACATTCTGTCCTGATCCACCCCTGGTGATGGGATTCTGTCTTGACCCATCCCAGGTGATGAGAGTCTATCCTGATCCACCCCAGGTGTTGGGGGTCTATCCTGATCCACCCAGGTGATGGGAGTCTATCCTGATCCACCCCAGGTGATGGGAGTCTATCCTGATCCACCCCAGGTATGGGAGTCTATCCTGATCCACCCCAGGTGATGGGAGTCTATCCTGATCCACCCCAGGTGATGGACAGTCTATTCTGATCCACTCCAGGTGATGGGGGTCAATCCTGATCCACCCCAGGTGATGGGAGTCTATCCCGATCCACCCTAGGTGATAGGGGTCTATCCTGATCCATCCCAGGTGTTGGGAGTCTATCCTGATCCACCCCAGGTGATGGACAGTCTATCCTGATCCATCCCAGGTGATGGGGGTCAATCCTGATCCACCCCAGGTGATGGGAGTCTATCCTGATCCACCCCAGGTGATGGGAGTCTATCCTGATCCATTCCAGGTGATGGGAGTCTATCCTGATCCACCCCAGGTGATGGGGTCAACCCTGACCCACCCCAGGTGATGGGAGTCTATCCTGATCCACCCTAGGTGATAGGGGTCTATCCTGATCTATCCCAGGTGGTGGGAGTCTATCCCGAACCACCTCAGCTGATGGACAGTCTATCCTGATCCATCCCAGGTGATGCGGGTCAATCCTAATCCACCCCAGGTGATGGGAGTCTATCCTGATCCACCCCAGGTGATTGACAGTCTATCCTGATCCACCCCAGGTGATGGACAGTCTATCCTGATCCACCCCAGGTGATGGGAGTCTATCCTGATCCACCCCAGGTGATGGGGGTCTATCCTGATCCATCCCAGGTGATGGGGGTCTATCCTGATCCATCCCAGATGTTGGGGGTCTATCCTGATCCATCCCAGGTGATGGACAGTCTATCGTGATCCACCCCAGGTGTTGGGGGTCTATCCTGATCCACCGCAGGTGATGGGAGTCCATCCTGATCCACCCCAGGTGATGGGAGTCTATCCTGATCCACCCCAGGTGATGGGAGTCTATCCCCATCCACCCCAGGTGGTGGAAGTCTCTCCTGATCCACCCCAGGTGATGGGAGTCTATCCTCATCCACCCCAGGTGATGGGAGTCTATCATGATCCACTCTAGGTGATAGGGGTCAATCCTGATCCACCCCAGGTGATGGGAGTCTATCCTGATCCATCCCAGGTGATGGACAGTCTATACTGATCCACCCCAGGTGTTGGGGGTCTATCCTGATCCACCGCAGGTGATGGGAATCCATCCTGATCCACCCCAGGTGATGGGAGTCTATCCTGATCCACCCAAGGTGATGGGGCACAATCCTGATCCACCCCAATTGATTGACAGTCTATCCTGATCCACCCCAGGCGATGGGAGTCTATCCTGATCCACCCCAGGTGATGGATAGTCTATCCTGATCCACCCAAGGTGATGGGGCACAATCCTGATCCACCCCAATTGATTGACAGTCTATCCTGATCCACCCCAGGCGATGGGAGTCTATCCTGATCCACCCTAGGTGATGGGAGTCTATCCTGATCCACCCCAGGTGTTGGGGTACAATCCTGAACTACCTCAGGTGATGGGAGTATATCCTGATCCACCCCAGGTGATGGGAGTCTATCCTGATCCACCCCAGATGATGGATAGTCTATCCTGATCCACCCCAGGTGATGGGGCACAATCCTGATCCACCCCAGGTGATTGACAGTCTATCCTGATCCACCGCAGGTGATGGGAGTCTATCCTGATCCATCCCAGGTGATGGACAGTCTATCCTGATCCATCCCAGGTGATGGACAGTCTATCCTGATCCACCCCAGGTGATGGGAGTCTATCCTGATCCACCCTAGGTGATAGGGGTCAATCCTGATCCACCCCAGGTGATGGGAGTCTATCCTGATCCACCCCAGGTGATGGGAGTCTATCCCCATCCACCCCAGGTGATGGGAGTCTATCCTGATCCACCCCAGATGATGGATAGTCTATCCTGATCCACCCCAGGTGATGGGGCACAATCCTGATCCACCCCAGGTGATTGACAGTCTATCCTGATCCACCGCAGGTGATGGGAGTCTATCCTGATCGACCCCAGGTGATGGGAGTCTATCCTGATCCATCCCAGGTGATGGACAGTCTATCCTGATCCATCCCAGGTGATGGACAGTCTATCCTGATCCACCCCAGGTGATGGGAGTCTATCCTGATCCACCCTAGGTGATAGGGGTCAATCCTGATCCACCCCAGGTGATGGGAGTCTATCCTGATCCACCCCAGGTGATGGGAGTCTATCCCCATCCACCCCAGGTGATGGGAGTCTATCCTGATCCATCCCAGGTATTGGGAGTCTATCCTGATCCACCCCAGGTGATGGACAGTCTATCCTGATCCATCCCAGGTGATGGGGGTCAATCCTGATCCACCCCAGGTGATGGGAGTCTATCCTGACCCACCCTAGGTGATAGGGGTCAATCCTGATCCACCCCAGGTGATGGGAGTCTATCCTGATCCATCCCAGGTGATGAGAGTCTATCCTGATCCACCCCAGGTGTTGGTGGTCTATCCTGATCCACCCCAGGTGATGGGTGTCTATCCTGATCCACCCCAGGTGATGGGGGTCTATCCTGATCCACCCCAGGTGATGGACATTCTGTCCTGATCCACCCCAGGTAATGGGATTCTGTCCTGATCCACCCCAGTTGATGGACTGTCTGTCCTGATCCACCCCAGGTGATGGGGGCCTATCCTGATCCACCCCAGGTGATGGGATTCTGTCCTGATCCACCCCAGGTGATGGGGGCCTATCCTGATCCACCCCAGGTGATGGGGGCCTATCCTGATCCACCCCAGGTGATGGGATTTTGTCCTGATCCACCCCAGGTGATGGGGTCTATCATGATCCACCCCAGGTGATGGGATTCTGTCATGATCCACCCCAGGTGATGGGGGCCTATCCTGATCCACCCCAGGTGATGGGATTTTGTCCTGATCCACCCCAGGTGATGGGGTCTATCCTGATCCACCCCAGGTGATGGGATTTTGTCCTGATCCACCCCAGGTGATGGGATTCTGTTCTGATCCACCCCAGTTCATGGGGGTCTATCCTGATCCACCCCAGGTGATGGACATTCTGTCCTGATCCACCCCTGGTGATGGGATTCTGTCTTGACCCATCCCAGGTGATGAGAGTCTATCCTGATCCACCCCAGGTGTTGGGGGTCTATCCTGATCCACCCAGGTGATGGGAGTCTATCCTGATCCACCCCAGGTGATGGGAGTCTATCCTGATCCACCCCAGGTATGGGAGTCTATCCTGATCCACCCCAGGTGATGGGAGTCTATCCTGATCCACCCCAGGTGATGGACAGTCTATTCTGATCCACTCCAGGTGATGGGGGTCAATCCTGATCCACCCCAGGTGATGGGAGTCTATCCCGATCCACCCTAGGTGATAGGGGTCTATCCTGATCCATCCCAGGTGTTGGGAGTCTATCCTGATCCACCCCAGGTGATGGACAGTCTATCCTGATCCATCCCAGGTGATGGGGGTCAATCCTGATCCACCCCAGGTGATGGGAGTCTATCCTGATCCACCCCAGGTGATGGGAGTCTATCCTGATCCATTCCAGGTGATGGGAGTCTATCCTGATCCACCCCAGGTGATGGGGTCAACCCTGATCCACCCCAGGTGATGGGAGTCTATCCTGATCCACCCTAGGTGATAGGGGTCTATCCTGATCTATCCCAGGTGGTGGGAGTCTATCCCGAACCACCTCAGCTGATGGACAGTCTATCCTGATCCATCCCAGGTGATGCGGGTCAATCCTAATCCACCCCAGGTGATGGGAGTCTATCCTGATCCACCCTAGATGATAGGGGTCAATCCTGATCCACGCCAGGTGATGGGAGTCTATCCTGATCCACTTCAGGTGATGGGAGTCTATCCTGATCCACCCCAGGTGATGGGGCACAATCCTGATCCACCCCAGGTGATTGACAGTCTATCCTGATCCACCCCAGGTGATGGACAGTCTATCCTGATCCACCCCAGGTGATGGGAGTCTATCCTGATCCACCCCAGGTGATGGGGGTCTATCCTGATCCATCCCAGGTGATGGGGGTCTATCCTGATCCATCCCAGATGTTGGGGGTCTATCCTGATCCATCCCAGGTGATGGACAGTCTATCGTGATCCACCCCAGGTGTTGGGGGTCTATCCTGATCCACCGCAGGTGATGGGAGTCCATCCTGATCCACCCCAGGTGATGGGAGTCTATCCTGATCCACCCCAGGTGATGGGAGTCTATCCCCATCCACCCCAGGTGGTGGAAGTCTCTCCTGATCCACCCCAGGTGATGGGAGTCTATCCTCATCCACCCCAGGTGATGGGAGTCTATCCTGATCCACTCTAGGTGATAGGGGTCAATCCTGATCCACCCCAGGTGATGGGAGTCTATCCTGATCCATCCCAGGTGATGGACAGTCTATACTGATCCACCCCAGGTGTTGGGGGTCTATCCTGATCCACCGCAGGTGATGGGAATCCATCCTGATCCACCCCAGGTGATGGGAGTCTATCCTGATCCACCGCAGGTCATGGGAGTCTATCTTGAACCACCCCAGGGGATGGGAGTCTATCCTGATCCAGCCCAGGTGATGGACAGTCTATCCTGATCCACCCCAGGTGATGGGGGTCTATCCTGATCCACCCCAGGTGATGGACAGTCTATCCTGATCTACCCGAGGTGATGGGGGCCTATTCTGATCCACCCCAGGTGTTGGGAGTCTATCCTGATCCACCCCAGGTGATGGGAGCCTATCCTGATCCACCCCAGGTGATGGGGGTCTATCCTCATCCACCCCAGGTGATCGACATTCTGTCCTGATCCACCCCAGTTGATGGACTCTCTGTCCTGATCCACCCCAGGTGATGGTATTCTGTCCTGATCCACCCCAGGTGATGGGGGCCTATCCTGATCCACCCCAGGTGATGGGGACCTATCCTGATCCACCCCAGGTGATGGGATTTTGTCCTGATCCACCCCAGGTGATGGGGGCCTATCCTGATCCACCCCAGGTGATGGGATTTTGTCCTGATCCACCCCAGGTGATGGGATTCTGTCCTGATCCACCCCAGGTCATGGGGGTCTATCCTGATCCACCCCAGGCGATGGACATTCTGTCCTGATCCACCCAAGGTGATGGGATTCTGTCCTGCTCCATCCCAGGTGATGAGAGTCTATCCTGATCCACCCCAGGTGTTGGGGGTCTATCCTGATCCACCCCAGGTGATGGGTGTCTATCCTGATCCACCCCAGGTGATGGGGTTCTATCCTGATCCACCCCAGGTGATGGACATTCTGTCCTGATCCACCCCAGGTAACGGGATTCTGTCCTGATCCACTCCAGTTGATGGACTGTCTGTCCTGATCCACCCCAGGTGATGGGGGCCTATCCTGATCCACCCCAGGTGATGGGGGCCTATCCTGATCCACCCCAGGTGATGGGATTCTGTCCTGATCCACCCCAGGTGATGGGGTCTATCATGATCCACCCCAGGTGATGGGGGCCTATCCTGATCCACCCCAGGTGATGGGATTCTGTCCTGATCCACCCCAGGTGATGGGGTCTATCATGATCCACCCCAGGTGATGGGGGCCTATCCTGATCCACCCCAGGTGATGGGGGCCTATCCTGATCCACCCCAGGTGATGGGATTTTGTCCTGATCCACCCCAGGTGATGGGGTCTATCATGATCCACCCCAGGTGATGGGATTCTGTCCTGATCCACCCCAGGTGATGGGGTCTATCATGATCCACCCCAGGTGATGGGATTCTGTCCTGATCCACCGCAGGTGATGGGGGTCTCTCCTGATCCACCCCAGGTGATGGGATTTTGTCCTGGTCCACCCCAGGTGATGGGATTCTGTCCTGATCCACCCCAGGTCATGGGGGTCTATCCTGATCCACCCCAGGTGATGGACATTCTGTCCTGATCCACCCCAGGTGATGGGATTCTGTCCTGATCCATCCCAGGTGATGAGAGTCTATCCTGATCCACCCCAGGTGATGGACATTCTGTCCTGATCCACCCCAGGTGATGGGATTCTGTCCTGATCCATCCCAGGTGATGAGAGTCTATCCTGATCCACCCCAGGTGTTGGGGGACTATACTGATCCATCCCAGGTGATGGACAGTCTATCCTGATCCACCCCAGGTGTTGGGGGTCTATCGTGATCGACCCCAGGTGATGGGAGTCTATCCTGATCCAACCCAGGTGATGGGAGTCTATCCTGATCCACCCCAGGTGATGGGAGTCTATCCTGATCCACCCCAGGTGATGGGATTTTGTCCTGATCCACCCCAGGTGATGGGGGTCTCTCCTGATCCACCCCAGGTGATGGGATTTTGTCCTGGTCCACCCCAGGTGATGGGAGTCTCTCCTGATCCACCCTAGGTGTTGGGGGTCTATCCTGATCCATCCCAGGTGATGGGAGTCTATCCTGATCCAGCCCAGGTGATGGACAGTCTATCCTGATCCACCCCAGGTGTTGGGAGTCTATCCTGATCCACCCCAGGTGATGGGAGTCTATCTTGATCCACCCCAGGTGATGGGGGTCTATCCTGATCCACCCCATGTGATGGACAGTCTATCCTGATCCACCCTAGGTGATGGGGGCCTATCCTGATCCACCACAGGTGTTGGGAGTCTATACTGATCCACCCCAGGTGATGGGAGCCTATCCTGATCCACCCCAGGTGATGGGGGTCTATCCTCATCCACCCCAGGTGATGGACATTCTGTCCTGATCCACCACAGGGAATGGGATTCTGTCCTGAGCCACCCCAGTAGATGGGGGCCTATCCTGATCCACCTCAGGTGATGGGATTCTGTCCTGATCCACTCCAGGTGATGGGGGCCAATCCTGATCCACCCCAGGTGATGGGGGCCTATCCTGATCCAACCCAGGTGATGGGATTTTATCCTGATCCACCCCAGGTGATGGGGGCCTATCCTGATCCACCCCAGGTGATGGGATTTTGTCCTGATCCAACCCAGGTGATGGGGGTCTATCCTGATCCACCGCAGGTGATGGGATTTTGTCCTGATCCACCCCAGGTGATGGGATTCTGTCCTGCTCCATCCCAGGTGATGAGAGTCTATCCTGATCCACCCCAGGTGTTGGGGGCCTATCCTGATCCACCCCAGGTGATGGGTGTCTATCCTGATCCACCCCAGGTGATGGGGGTCTATCCTGATCCACCCCAGGTGATGGACATTTTGTCCTGATCCACCCCAGGTAATGGGATTCTGTCCTGATCCACCCCAGTTGATGGACTGTCTCTCCTGATCCACCCCAGGTGATGGGGGCCTATCCTGATCCACGCCAGGTGATGGGATTCTGTCCTGATCCACCCCAGGTGATGGGGGCCTATCCTGATCCACCCCAGGTGATGGGACTTTGTCCTGATCCACCCCAGGTGATGGGTTCTATCATGATCCACCCCAGGTGATGGGATTCTGTCCTGATCCACCCCAGGTGATGGGGGCCTATCCTGATCCACCCCAGGTGATGGGGGCCTATCCTGATCCACCCCAGGTGATGGGATTTTGTCCTGATCCACCCCAGGTGATGGGATTCTGTTCTGATCCACCCCAGTTCATGGGGGTCTATCCTGATCCACCCCAGGTGATGGACATTCTGTCCTGATCCACCCCTGGTGATGGGATTCTGTCTTGATCCATCCCAGGTGATGAGAGTCTATCCTGATCCACTCCAGGTGTTGGGGGTCTATCCTGATCCACCCAGGTGATGGGAGTCTATCCTGATCCACCCCAGGTGATGGGAGTCTATCCTGATCCACCCCAGGTGATGGTAGTCTATCCTGATCCACCCCAGGTGAAGGGAGTCTATCCTGATCCACCCCAGGTGATGGACAGTCTATTCTGATCCACCCCAGGTGATGGACAGTCTATCCTGATCCATCCCAGGTGATGGGGGTCAATCCTGGTCCACCCCAGGTGATGGGAGTCTATCCTGATCCACCCTAGGTGATAGGGGTCAATCCTGATCCACCCCAGGTGATGGGAGTCTATCCTGATCCACCCCAGGTGATGGGAGTCTATCCCCATCCACCCCAGGTGATGGGAGTCTATCCTGATCCATCCCATGTGTTGGGAGTCTATCCTGATCCACCCCAGGTGATGGACAGTCTATCCTGATCCATCCCAGGTGATGGGGGTCAATCCTGATCCACCCCAGGTGATGGGAGTCTATCCTGACCCACCCTAGGTGATAGGGGTCAATCCTGATCCACCCCAGGTGATGGGAGTCTATCCTGATCCATCCCAGGTGTTGGGGGTCTATCCTGATCCACCCCAGGTGATGGGTGTCTATCCTGATCCAGCCCAGGTGATGGGGGTCTATCCTGATCCACCCCAGGTGATGGACATTCTGTCCTGATCCACCCCAGGTAATGGCATTCTGTCCTGATCCACCCCAGTTGATGGACTGTCTCTCCTGATCCACCCCAGGTGATGGGGGCCTATCCTGATCCACCCCAGGTGATTGGATTCTGTCCTGATCCACCCCAGGTGATGGGGGCCTATCCTGATCCACCCCAGGTGATGGGATTTTGTCCTGATCCACCCCAGGTGATGGGTTCTATCATGATCCACCCCAGGTGATGGGATTCTGTCATGATCCACCCCAGGTGATGGGGGCCTATCCTGATCCACCCCAGGTGATGGGATTTTGTCCTGATCCACCCCAGGTGATGGGGTCTATCCTGATCCACCCCAGGTGATGGGATTTTGTCCTGATCCACCCCAGGTGATGGGATTCTGTTCTGATCCACCCAAGTTCATGGGGGTCTATCCTGATCCACCCCAGGTGATGGACATTCTGTTCTGATCCACCCCTGGTGATGGGATTCTGTCTTGATCCATCCCAGGTGATGAGAGTCTATCCTGATCCACCCCAGGTGTTGGTGGTCTATCCTGATCCACCCAGGTGATGGGAGTCTATCCTGATCCACCCCAGGTGATGGGAGTCTATCCTGATCCACCCCAGGTATGGGAGTCTATCCTGATCCACCCCAGGTGATGGGAGTCTATCCTGATCCACCCCAGGTGATGGACAGTCTATTCTGATCCACTCCAGGTGATGGGGGTCAATCCTGATCCACACCAGGTGATGGGAGTCTATCCCGATCCACCCTAGGTGATAGGGGTCTATCCTGATCCATCCCAGGTGTTGGGAGTCTATCCTGATCCACCCCAGGTGATGGGCAGTCTATCCTGATCCATCCCAGGTGATGGGGGTCAATCCTGATCCACCCCAGGTGATGGGAGTCTATCCTGATCCACCCTAGGTGATAGGGGTCAATCCTGATCCATCCCAGGTGATGGGAGTCTATCCTGATCCACCCTAGGTGATAGGGGTCAATCCTGATCCACCCCAGGTGATGGGAGTCTATCCTGATCCACCCCAGGTGTTGGTGGTCTATCCTGATCCACCCAGGTGATGGGAGTCTATCCTGATCCACCCCAGGTGATGGGAGTCTATCCTGATCCACCCCAGGTGATGGGAGTCTATCCTGATCCACCCCAGGTGATGGGAGTCTATCCTGATCCACCCCAGGTGATGGACAGTCTATTCTGATCCACTCCAGGTGATGGGGGTCAATCCTGATCCACACCAGGTGATGAGAGTCTATTCTGATCCACTCCAGGTGATGGGGGTCAATCCTGATTCACCCCAGGTGATGGGAGTCTATCCCGATCCACCCTCGGTGATAGGGGTCTATCCTGATCCATCCCAGGTGTTGGGAGTCTATCCTGATCCACCCCAGGTGATGGACAGTCTATCCTGATCCATCCCAGGTGATGGGGGTCAATCCTGGTCCACCCCAGGTGATGGGAGTCTATCCTGATCCACCCTAGGTGATAGGGGTCAATCCTGATCCACCCCAGGTGATGGGAGTCTATCCTGATCCACCCCAGGTGATGGGAGTCTATCCCCATCCACCCCAGGTGATGGGAGTCTATCCTGATCCATCCCATGTGTTGGGAGTCTATCCTGATCCACCCCAGGTGATGGACAGTCTATCTTGATCCATCCCAGGTGATGGGGGTCAATCCTGATCCACCCCAGGTGATGGGAGTCTATCCTGACCCACCCTAGGTGATAGGGGTCAATCCTGATCCACCCCAGGTGATGGGAGTCTATCCTGATCCATCCCAGGTGTTGGGGGTCTATCCTGATCCACCCCAGGTGATGGGTGTCTATCCTGATCCAGCCCAGGTGATGGGGGTCTATCCTGATCCACCCCAGGTGATGGACATTCTGTCCTGATCCACCCCAGGTAATGGGATTCTGTCCTGATCCACCCCAGTTGATGGACTGTCTCTCCTGATCCACCCCAGGTGATGGGGGCCTATCCTGATCCACCCCAGGTGATTGGATTCTGTCCTGATCCACCCCAGGTGATGGGGGCCTATCCTGATCCACCCCAGGTGATGGGATTTTGTCCTGATCCACCCCAGGTGATGGGTTCTATCATGATCCACCCCAGGTGATGGGATTCTGTCATGATCCACCCCAGGTGATGGGGGCCTATCCTGATCCACCCCAGGTGATGGGATTTTGTCCTGATCCACCCCAGGTGATGGGGTCTATCCTGATCCACCCCAGGTGATGGGATTTTGTCCTGATCCACCCCAGGTGATGGGATTCTGTTCTGATCCACCCAAGTTCATGGGGGTCTATCCTGATCCACCCCAGGTGATGGACATTCTGTTCTGATCCACCCCTGGTGATGGGATTCTGTCTTGATCCATCCCAGGTGATGAGAGTCTATCCTGATCCACCCCAGGTGTTGGTGGTCTATCCTGATCCACCCAGGTGATGGGAGTCTATCCTGATCCACCCCAGGTGATGGGAGTCTATCCTGATCCACCCCAGGTATGGGAGTCTATCCTGATCCACCCCAGGTGATGGGAGTCTATCCTGATCCACCCCAGGTGATGGACAGTCTATTCTGATCCACTCCAGGTGATGGGGGTCAATCCTGATCCACACCAGGTGATGGGAGTCTATCCCGATCCACCCTCGGTGATAGGGGTCTATCCTGATCCATCCCAGGTGTTGGGAGTCTATCCTGATCCACCCCAGGTGATGGGCAGTCTATCCTGATCCATCCCAGCTGATGGGGGTCAATCCTGATCCACCCCAGGTGATGGGAGTCTATCCTGATCCACCCTAGGTGATAGGGGTCAATCCTGATCCATCCCAGGTGATGGGAGTCTATCCTGATCCACCCCAGGTGATGGGAGTCTATCCCCATCCACCCCAGGTGATGGGAGTCTATCCTGATCCACCCCAGGTGATGGGGGTCTATCCTGATCCATCCCAGGTGATGGGAGTCTATCCTGATCCACCCCAGGTGTTGGGTATCTATCCTGATCCATCCCAGGTGATGGACTGTCTAATCTGATCCACCACAGGTGTTGGGGGTCTATCCTGATCCACCCCAGGTGATGGGAGTCTATCCTGATCCACCCCAGGTGATGGCGCACAATCCTGATCCACCCCAGGTGATGGGAGTCTATCCTGATCCACCCCAGGTGATGGGGTCAATCCTGATCCACCCCAGGTGATGGGAGTCTATCCTGATCCACCCCAGGTGATGGGAGTCTATCCTGATCCACCCCAGGTGATGGGAGTCTATCCTGATCCACCCCAGGTGATGGGAGTCTATCCTGATCCACCCCAGGTGATGGGGTCAATCCTGATCCACCCCAGGTGATGGGAGTCTATCCTGATCCACCCCAGGTGATGGGAGTCTATCCTGATCCACCCCAGGTGATGGGAGTCTATCCTGATCCACCCCAGGTGATGGGAGTCTATCCAGATCCACCGCAGGTGATGGGGGTCTATCCTGATCCATTCCAGGTGATGGGGGTCTATCCTGATCCATTCCAGGTGATGGGAGTCTATCCTGATCCACCCCAGGTGATGGGGTCAACCCTGATCCACCCCAGATGTTGGGAGTCTATCCTGATCCACCCTAGGTGATGGGATTTTGTCCTGATCCACCCCAGGTGTTGGGGGCCTATCCTGATCCCCCCAGGTGATGGGATTTTGTCCTGATCCACCCCAGGTGATGGGGGTATATCCTGATCCACCCCAGGTGATGGGGGCCTATCCTGATCCACCCCAGGTGATGGGATTTTGTCCTGATCCACCCCAGGTGATGGGATTCTGTCCTGCTCCATCCCAGGTGATGAGAGTCTATCCTGATCCACCCCAGGTGATGGGGGTCTATCCTGATCCACCCCAGGTGATGGGTGTCTATCCTGATCCACCCCAGGTGATGGGGTTCTATCCTGATCCACCCCAGGTGATGGACATTCTGTCCTGATCCACCCCAGGTAACGGGATTCTGTCCTGATCCACCCCAGTTGATGGACTGTCTGTCCTGATCCACCCCAGGTGATGGGGGCCTATCCTGATCCACCCCAGGTGATGGGATTCTGTCCTGATCCACCCCAGGTGATGGGGGCCTATCCTGATCCACCCCAGGTGATGGGGGCCTATCCTGATCCACCCCAGGTGATGGGATTTTGTCCTGATCCACCCCAGGTGATGGGGTCTATCATGATCCACCGCAGGTGATGGGATTCTGTCCTGATCCACCCCAGGTGATGGGGGCCTATCCTGATCCACCCCAGGTGATGGGATTTTGTCCTGATCCACCGCAGGTGATGGGGGTCTCTCCTGATCCACCCCAGGTGATGGGATTTTGTCCTGGTCCACCCCAGGTGATGGGATTCTGTCCTGATCCACCCCAGGTCATGGGGGTCTATCCTGATCCACCCCAGCTGATGGACATTCTGTCCTGTTCCACCCCAGGTGATGGGATTCTGTCCTGCTCCATCCCAGGTGATGGGTGTCTATCCTGATCCACCCCAGGTGATGGGGGCCTATCCTCATCCACCCCAGGTGATGGGATTCTGTCCTGATCCACCCCAGGTGATGGGGGCCTATCCTGATCCACCCCAGGTGATGGGGGCCTATCCTGATCCACCCCAGGTGATGGGATTTTGTCCTGATCCACCCCAGGTGATGGGGTCTATCATGATCCACCCCAGGTGATGGGATTCTGTCCTGATCTACCCCAGGTGATGGGGGCCTATCCTGATCCACCCCAGGTGATGGGATTTTGTCCTGATCCACCGCAGATGATGGGGGTCTCTCCTGATCCACCCCAGGTGATGGGATTTTGTCCTGGTCCACCCCAGGTGATGGGATTCTGTCCTGATCCACCCCAGGTCATGGGGGTCTATCCTGATCCACCCCAGGTGATGGACATTCTGTCCTGATCCACCCCAGGTGATGGGATTCTGTCCTGATCCATCCCAGGTAATGAGAGTCTATCCTGATCCACCCCAGGTGATGGACATTCTGTCCTCATCCACCCCAGGTGATGGGATTCTGTCCTGATCCATCCCAGGTGATGAGAGTCTATCCTGATCCACCCCAGGTGTTGGGGGTCTATACTGATCCATCCCAGGTGATGGACAGTCTATCCTGATCCACCCCAGGTGATGGGAGTCTATCCTGATCCACCCCAGGTGATGGGAGTCTATCCTGATCCACCCCAGGTGATGGGATTTTGTCCTGATCCACCCCAGGTGATGGGGGTCTCTCCTGATCCACCCCAGGTGATGGGATTTTGTCCTGGTCCACCCCAGGTGATGGGAGTCTCTCCTGATCCACCCCAGGTGATGAGAGTCTATCCTGATCCACCCCAGGTGATGGACATTCTGTCCTGATCCACCCCAGGTGATGGGATTCTGTCCTGATCCATCCCAGGTGATGAGAGTCTATCCTGATCCACCCAAGGTGTTGGGGGTCTATACTGATCCATCCCAGGTGATGGACAGCCTATCCTGATCCACCCCAGGTGTTGGGGGTCTATCCTGATCCACCCCAGGTGATGGACACTCTGTCCTGATCCACCCCAGGTAATGGGATTCTGTCCTGATCCACCCCAGTTGATGGACTGTCTGTCCTGATCCACCCCAGGTGATGGGGGCCTATCCTGATCCACCCCAGGTGATGGGATTCTGTCCTGATCCACCCCAGGTGATGGGGGCCTATCCTGATCCACCCCAGGTGATGGGGGCCTATCCTGATCCACCCCAGGTGATGGGATTTTGTCCTGATCCACCCCAGGTGATGGGGTCTATCATGATCCACCCCAGGCGATGGGATTCTGTCCTGATCCACCCCAGGTGATGGGGGCCTATCCTGATCCACCCCAGGTGATGGGATTTTGTCCTGATCCACCCCAGGTGATGGGGGTCTCTCCTGATCCACCCCAGGTGATGGGATTTTGTCCTGGTCCACCCCAGGTGATGGGATTCTGTCCTGATCCACCCCAGGTCATGGGGGTCTATCCTGATCCACCCCAGGTGATGGACAGTCTATCCTCATCCACCCCAGGTGATGGGATTCTGTCCTGATCCATCCCAGGTGATGAGAGTCTATTCTGATCCACCCCAGGTGTTGGGGGTCAATACTGATCCATCCCAGGTGATGGACAGTCTATCCTGATCCACCCCAGGTGTTGGGGGTCCATCGTGATCGACCCCAGGTGATAGGAGTCTATCGTGATCCACCCCAGGTGATGGGAGTCTATCCTGATCCACCCCAGGTGATGGGAGTCTATCCTGATCTACCCCAGGTGATGGGGGTCTATCCTGATCCATCCCAGGTGATGGACAGCCTGTTCTGATCCACTCCAGGTGATGGGGGTCAATCCTGATCCATCCCAGGTGATGGGGTTCAATCCTGAACCACCCCAGGTGATGGGAGTCTATCCTGATCCACCCTAGGTGATAGGGGTCAATCTTGATCCACCACAGGTGATGGGAGTCTATCCTGATCCACCGCAGGTGATGGGAGTCTATCCTGAACCACCCCAGGTGATGGGAGTCTATCCTGATCCATCCCAGGTGATGGACAGTCTGTTCTGATCCACTACAGGTGATGGGGGTCAATCCTGATCCATCCCAGGTGATGGGGTTCAATCCTGATCCACCCCAGGTGATGGACATTCTGTCCTGATCCACCCCAGGTGATGGGATTCTGTCCTGCTCCATCCCAGGTGATGAGAGTCTATCTTGATCCACCCCAGGTGTTGGGGGTCTATCCTGATCCACCCCAGGTGATGGACATTCTGTCCTGATCCACCCCAGGTGTTGGACATTCTGTCCTGATCCACCCCAGGTGATGGGATTCTGTCCTGCTCCATCCCAGGTGATGAGAGTCTATCCTGATCCACCCCAGGTGATGGGTGTCTATCCTGATCCACCCCAGGTGATGGGGGTCTATCCTGATCCACCCCAGGTGATGGACATTCTGTCCTGATCCACCCCAGGTAATGGGATTCTGTCCTGATCCACCCCAGTTGATGGACTGTCTGTCCTGATCCACCCCAGGTGATGGACTGTCTGTCCTGATCCACCCCTGGTGATGGGGGCCTATCCTGATCCACCCCAGGTGATGGGATTCTGTCCTGATCCACCCCAGGTGATGGGGGCCTATCCTGATCCACCCCAGGTGATGGGATTTTGTCCTGATCCACCCCAGGTGATGGGGTCTATCATGATCCACCGCAGGTGATGGGATTCTGTCCTGATCCACCCCAGGTGATGGGGGCCTATCCTGATCCACCCCAGGTGATGGGATTTTGTCCTGATCCACCCCAGGTGATGGGGGTCTCTCCTGATCCACCCCAGGTGATGGGATTTTGTCCTGGTCCACCCCAGGTGATGGGATTCTGTCCTGATCCACCCCAGGTGATGGGGGCCTATCCTGATCCACCCCAGGTGATGGGATTTTGTCCTGATCCACCCCAGGTGATGGGGGTCTCTCCTGATCCACCCCAGGTGATGGGATTTTGTCCTGGTCCACCCCAGGTGATGGGATTCTGTCCTGATCCACCCCAGGTCATGGGGGTCTATCCTGATCCACCCCAGGTGATGGACATTCTATCCTGATCCACCCCAGGTGATGGGATTCTGTCCTGATCCATCCCAGGTGATGAGAGTCTATCCTGATCCACCCCAGGTGTTGGGGGTCTATACTGATCCATCCCAGGTGATGGACAGTCTATCCTGATCCACCCCAGGTGTTGGGGGTCTATCGTGATCGACCCCAGGTGATGGGAGTCTATCCTGATCCACCCCAGGTGATGGGAGTCTATCCTGATCCACCCCAGGTGATGGGAGTCTATCCTGATCCACCCCAGGTGATGGGAGTCTATCCTGATCCACCCCAGGTGATGGGGGTCTATCCTGATCCATCCCAGGTGATTGTCAGTCTATTCTGATCCACTCCAGGTGATGGGGGTCAATCCTGATCCATCCCAGGTGATGGGGTTCAATCCTGATCCACCCCAGGTGATGGGAGTCTATCCTGATCCACCCTAGGTGATAGGGGTCAATCCTGATCCACCCCAGGTGATGGAAGTCTATCCTGATCCACCCCAGGTGATGGTAGTCTATCCTGATCCACCCCAGGTGATGGGAGTCTATCCTGATCCACCCCAGGTGATGGGGGTCTATCCTGATCCATCCCAGGTGATGGGATTCTATCCTGATCCACCCCAAGTGTTGGGGGTCTATCCTGATCCATCCCAGGTGATGGACAGTCTATCCTGATCCACCACAGGTGTTGGGGGTCTATCCTAATACACCCCAGTTGATGGGAGTCTATCCTGATCCACCCCAGGTGATGGACAGTCTATCCTGATACATCCCAGGTGTTGGGAGTCTATCCTGATCCACCCCAGGTGATGGGAGTCTATCCTGATCCACCCTAGGTGATAGGGGTCTATCCTGATCCATCCCAGGTGTTGGGAGTCTATCCTGATCCACCCCAGGTGATGGATAGTCTATCCTGATGCATACCAGGTGATGGGGGTCAATCCTGATCCACCCCAGGTGATGGGAGTCTATCCTGATCCACCCTAGGTGATAGGGGTCAATCCCGATTCACCCCAGGTGATGGGAGTCTATCCTGATCCACCCCAGGTGATGGGGGTCTATCCTGATCCACCGCAGGTGATGGGAGTCTATCCTGATCCACCCCAGGTGATGGACAGTCTATCCTGATCCACCCCAGGTGATGGGGGTCTATCCTGATCCACCGCAGGTGATGGGAGTCTATCCTGATCCACCCCAGGTGATGGGAGTCTATCCTGATCCACCCTAGGTGATAGGGGTCTATCCTGATCCATCCCAGGTGTTGGGAGTCTATCCTGATCCACCCCAGGTGATGGATAGTCTATCCTGATGCATACCAGGTGATGGGGGTCAATCCTGATCCACCCCAGGTGATGAGAGTCTATCCTGATCCACCCTAGGTGATAGGGGTCAATCCTGATTCACCCCAGGTGATGGGAGTCTATCCTGATCCACCCCAGGTGATGGGGGTCTATCCTGATCCACCGCAGGTGATGGGAGTCTATCCTGATCCACCCCAGGTGATGGACAGTCTATCCTGATCCACCCCAGGTGATGGGGGTCTATCCTGATCCACCGCAGGTGATGGGAGTCTATCCTGATCCACCCCAGGTGATGGGAGTCTATCCTGATCCATCCCATGTGATGGACATTCTATCCTGATCCAGCCCAGGTGATGGACAGTCTATCCTGATCCACCCCAGGTGTTGGGAGTCTATCCTGATCCACCCCAGGTGATGGGAGTCTATCCTGATCCACCCCAGGTGATGGGGGCCTATCCTGATCCACCCCAGGTGATGGGATTCTGTCCTGATCCACCCCAGGTGATGGGGGCCTATCCTGATCCACCCCAGGTGATGGGATTTTGATCTGATCCACCCCAGGTGATGGGGTCTATCCTGATCCACCCCAGGTGATGGGATTCTGTCCTGATCCAACCCAGGTGATCTGATTTTGTCCTGATCCACCCCAGGTGATGGGGGTCCATCCTGATCCACCCCAGGTGATGGGATTTTGTCCTGATCCACCCCAGGTGATGTGATTCTGTCCTGATCCACCCCAGGTGATGGGGGTCTATCCTGATCCACCCCAGGTGATGGGGGTCTATCCTGATCCACCCCAGGTGATGGGATTTTGTCCTGATCCACCCCAGGTGATGGACATTCTGTCCTGATCCACCCCAGGTGGTGGGATTCTGTCCTGATCCACCCCAGGTGATGGGAGTCTATCCTGATCCAACCCAGGTGATGGGAGTCTATCCTGATCCACCCCAGGTGATGGGAGTCTATCCTGATCCACCCCAGGTGATGGGATTTTGTCCTGATCCACCCCAGGTGATGGGGGTCTCTCCTGATCCACCCCAGGTGATGGGATTTTGTCCTGGTCCACCCCAGGTGATGGGAGTCTCTCCTGATCCACCCTAGGTGTTGGGGGTCTATCCTGATCCACCCCAGGTGATGGACATTCTATCCTGATCCACCCCAGGTGATGGGATTCTGTCCTGATCCATCCCAGGTGATGAGAGTCTATCCTGATCCACCCCAGGTGTTGGGGGTCTATACTGATCCATCCCAGGTGATGGACAGTCTATCCTGATCCACCCCAGGTGTTGGGGGTCTATCGTGATCGACCCCAGGTGATGGGAGTCTATCCTGATCCACCCCAGGTGATGGGAGTCTATCCTGATCCACCCCAGGTGATGGGAGTCTATCCTGATCCACCCCAGGTGATGGGAGTCTATCCTGATCCACCCCAGGTGATGGGGGTCTATCCTGATCCATCCCAGGTGATTGTCAGTCTATTCTGATCCACTCCAGGTGATGGGGGTCAATCCTGATCCATCCCAGGTGATGGGGTTCAATCCTGATCCACCCCAGGTGATGGGAGTCTATCCTGATCCACCCTAGGTGATAGGGGTCAATCCTGATCCACCCCAGGTGATGGAAGTCTATCCTGATCCACCCCAGGTGATGGTAGTCTATCCTGATCCACCCCAGGTGATGGGAGTCTATCCTGATCCACCCCAGGTGATGGGGGTCTATCCTGATCCATCCCAGGTGATGGGATTCTATCCTGATCCACCCCAAGTGTTGGGGGTCTATCCTGATCCATCCCAGGTGATGGACAGTCTATCCTGATCCACCACAGGTGTTGGGGGTCTATCCTAATACACCCCAGTTGATGGGAGTCTATCCTGATCCACCCCAGGTGATGGACAGTCTATCCTGATACATCCCAGGTGTTGGGAGTCTATCCTGATCCACCCCAGGTGATGGGAGTCTATCCTGATCCACCCTAGGTGATAGGGGTCTATCCTGATCCATCCCAGGTGTTGGGAGTCTATCCTGATCCACCCCAGGTGATGGATAGTCTATCCTGATGCATACCAGGTGATGGGGGTCAATCCTGATCCACCCCAGGTGATGGGAGTCTATCCTGATCCACCCTAGGTGATAGGGGTCAATCCCGATTCACCCCAGGTGATGGGAGTCTATCCTGATCCACCCCAGGTGATGGGGGTCTATCCTGATCCACCGCAGGTGATGGGAGTCTATCCTGATCCACCCCAGGTGATGGACAGTCTATCCTGATCCACCCCAGGTGATGGGGGTCTATCCTGATCCACCGCAGGTGATGGGAGTCTATCCTGATCCACCCCAGGTGATGGGAGTCTATCCTGATCCACCCTAGGTGATAGGGGTCTATCCTGATCCATCCCAGGTGTTGGGAGTCTATCCTGATCCACCCCAGGTGATGGATAGTCTATCCTGATGCATACCAGGTGATGGGGGTCAATCCTGATCCACCCCAGGTGATGAGAGTCTATCCTGATCCACCCTAGGTGATAGGGGTCAATCCTGATTCACCCCAGGTGATGGGAGTCTATCCTGATCCACCCCAGGTGATGGGGGTCTATCCTGATCCACCGCAGGTGATGGGAGTCTATCCTGATCCACCCCAGGTGATGGACAGTCTATCCTGATCCACCCCAGGTGATGGGGGTCTATCCTGATCCACCGCAGGTGATGGGAGTCTATCCTGATCCACCCCAGGTGATGGGAGTCTATCCTGATCCATCCCATGTGATGGACATTCTATCCTGATCCAGCCCAGGTGATGGACAGTCTATCCTGATCCACCCCAGGTGTTGGGAGTCTATCCTGATCCACCCCAGGTGATGGGAGTCTATCCTGATCCACCCCAGGTGATGGGGGCCTATCCTGATCCACCCCAGGTGATGGGATTCTGTCCTGATCCACCCCAGGTGATGGGGGCCTATCCTGATCCACCCCAGGTGATGGGATTTTGATCTGATCCACCCCAGGTGATGGGGTCTATCCTGATCCACCCCAGGTGATGGGATTCTGTCCTGATCCAACCCAGGTGATCTGATTTTGTCCTGATCCACCCCAGGTGATGGGGGTCCATCCTGATCCACCCCAGGTGATGGGATTTTGTCCTGATCCACCCCAGGTGATGTGATTCTGTCCTGATCCACCCCAGGTGATGGGGGTCTATCCTGATCCACCCCAGGTGATGGGGGTCTATCCTGATCCACCCCAGGTGATGGGATTTTGTCCTGATCCACCCCAGGTGATGGACATTCTGTCCTGATCCACCCCAGGTGGTGGGATTCTGTCCTGATCCACCCCAGGTGATGGGAGTCTATCCTGATCCAACCCAGGTGATGGGAGTCTATCCTGATCCACCCCAGGTGATGAGAGTCTATCCTGATCCACCCCAGGTGTTGGGGGACTATACTGATCCATCCCAGGTGATGGACAGTCTATCCTGATCCACCCCAGGTGTTGGGGGTCTATCGTGATCGACCCCAGGTGATGGGAGTCTATCCTGATCCAACCCAGGTGATGGGAGTCTATCCTGATCCACCCCAGGTGATGGGAGTCTATCCTGATCCACCCCAGGTGATGGGATTTTGTCCTGATCCACCCCAGGTGATGGGGGTCTCTCCTGATCCACCCCAGGTGATGGGATTTTGTCCTGGTCCACCCCAGGTGATGGGAGTCTCTCCTGATCCACCCTAGGTGTTGGGGGTCTATCCTGATCCATCCCAGGTGATGGGAGTCTATCCTGATCCAGCCCAGGTGATGGACAGTCTATCCTGATCCACCCCAGGTGTTGGGAGTCTATCCTGATCCACCCCAGGTGATGGGAGTCTATCTTGATCCACCCCAGGTGATGGGGGTCTATCCTGATCCACCCCATGTGATGGACAGTCTATCCTGATCCACCCTAGGTGATGGGGGCCTATCCTGATCCACCACAGGTGTTGGGAGTCTATACTGATCCACCCCAGGTGATGGGAGCCTATCCTGATCCACCCCAGGTGATGGGGGTCTATCCTCATCCACCCCAGGTGATGGACATTCTGTCCTGATCCACCACAGGGAATGGGATTCTGTCCTGAGCCACCCCAGTAGATGGGGGCCTATCCTGATCCACCTCAGGTGATGGGATTCTGTCCTGATCCACTCCAGGTGATGGGGGCCAATCCTGATCCACCCCAGGTGATGGGGGCCTATCCTGATCCAACCCAGGTGATGGGATTTTGTCCTGATCCACCCCAGGTGATGGGGGCCTATCCTGATCCACCCCAGGTGATGGGATTTTGTCCTGATCCAACCCAGGTGATGGGGGTCTATCCTGATCCACCGCAGGTGATGGGATTTTGTCCTGATCCACCCCAGGTGATGGGATTCTGTCCTGCTCCATCCCAGGTGATGAGAGTCTATCCTGATCCACCCCAGGTGTTGGGGGCCTATCCTGATCCACCCCAGGTGATGGGTGTCTATCCTGATCCACCCCAGGTGATGGGGGTCTATCCTGATCCACCCCAGGTGATGGACATTTTGTCCTGATCCACCCCAGGTAATGGGATTCTGTCCTGATCCACCCCAGTTGATGGACTGTCTCTCCTGATCCACCCCAGGTGATGGGGGCCTATCCTGATCCACGCCAGGTGATGGGATTCTGTCCTGATCCACCCCAGGTGATGGGGGCCTATCCTGATCCACCCCAGGTGATGGGACTTTGTCCTGATCCACCCCAGGTGATGGGTTCTATCATGATCCACCCCAGGTGATGGGATTCTGTCCTGATCCACCCCAGGTGATGGGGGCCTATCCTGATCCACCCCAGGTGATGGGGGCCTATCCTGATCCACCCCAGGTGATGGGATTTTGTCCTGATCCACCCCAGGTGATGGGATTCTGTTCTGATCCACCCCAGTTCATGGGGGTCTATCCTGATCCACCCCAGGTGATGGACATTCTGTCCTGATCCACCCCTGGTGATGGGATTCTGTCTTGATCCATCCCAGGTGATGAGAGTCTATCCTGATCCACTCCAGGTGTTGGGGGTCTATCCTGATCCACCCAGGTGATGGGAGTCTATCCTGATCCACCCCAGGTGATGGGAGTCTATCCTGATCCACCCCAGGTGATGGTAGTCTATCCTGATCCACCCCAGGTGAAGGGAGTCTATCCTGATCCACCCCAGGTGATGGACAGTCTATTCTGATCCACCCCAGGTGATGGACAGTCTATCCTGATCCATCCCAGGTGATGGGGGTCAATCCTGGTCCACCCCAGGTGATGGGAGTCTATCCTGATCCACCCTAGGTGATAGGGGTCAATCCTGATCCACCCCAGGTGATGGGAGTCTATCCTGATCCACCCCAGGTGATGGGAGTCTATCCCCATCCACCCCAGGTGATGGGAGTCTATCCTGATCCATCCCATGTGTTGGGAGTCTATCCTGATCCACCCCAGGTGATGGACAGTCTATCCTGATCCATCCCAGGTGATGGGGGTCAATCCTGATCCACCCCAGGTGATGGGAGTCTATCCTGACCCACCCTAGGTGATAGGGGTCAATCCTGATCCACCCCAGGTGATGGGAGTCTATCCTGATCCATCCCAGGTGTTGGGGGTCTATCCTGATCCACCCCAGGTGATGGGTGTCTATCCTGATCCAGCCCAGGTGATGGGGGTCTATCCTGATCCACCCCAGGTGATGGACATTCTGTCCTGATCCACCCCAGGTAATGGCATTCTGTCCTGATCCACCCCAGTTGATGGACTGTCTCTCCTGATCCACCCCAGGTGATGGGGGCCTATCCTGATCCACCCCAGGTGATTGGATTCTGTCCTGATCCACCCCAGGTGATGGGGGCCTATCCTGATCCACCCCAGGTGATGGGATTTTGTCCTGATCCACCCCAGGTGATGGGTTCTATCATGATCCACCCCAGGTGATGGGATTCTGTCATGATCCACCCCAGGTGATGGGGGCCTATCCTGATCCACCCCAGGTGATGGGATTTTGTCCTGATCCACCCCAGGTGATGGGGTCTATCCTGATCCACCCCAGGTGATGGGATTTTGTCCTGATCCACCCCAGGTGATGGGATTCTGTTCTGATCCACCCAAGTTCATGGGGGTCTATCCTGATCCACCCCAGGTGATGGACATTCTGTTCTGATCCACCCCTGGTGATGGGATTCTGTCTTGATCCATCCCAGGTGATGAGAGTCTATCCTGATCCACCCCAGGTGTTGGTGGTCTATCCTGATCCACCCAGGTGATGGGAGTCTATCCTGATCCACCCCAGGTGATGGGAGTCTATCCTGATCCACCCCAGGTATGGGAGTCTATCCTGATCCACCCCAGGTGATGGGAGTCTATCCTGATCCACCCCAGGTGATGGACAGTCTATTCTGATCCACTCCAGGTGATGGGGGTCAATCCTGATCCACACCAGGTGATGGGAGTCTATCCCGATCCACCCTAGGTGATAGGGGTCTATCCTGATCCATCCCAGGTGTTGGGAGTCTATCCTGATCCACCCCAGGTGATGGGCAGTCTATCCTGATCCATCCCAGGTGATGGGGGTCAATCCTGATCCACCCCAGGTGATGGGAGTCTATCCTGATCCACCCTAGGTGATAGGGGTCAATCCTGATCCATCCCAGGTGATGGGAGTCTATCCTGATCCACCCTAGGTGATAGGGGTCAATCCTGATCCACCCCAGGTGATGGGAGTCTATCCTGATCCACCCCAGGTGTTGGTGGTCTATCCTGATCCACCCAGGTGATGGGAGTCTATCCTGATCCACCCCAGGTGATGGGAGTCTATCCTGATCCACCCCAGGTGATGGGAGTCTATCCTGATCCACCCCAGGTGATGGGAGTCTATCCTGATCCACCCCAGGTGATGGACAGTCTATTCTGATCCACTCCAGGTGATGGGGGTCAATCCTGATCCACACCAGGTGATGAGAGTCTATTCTGATCCACTCCAGGTGATGGGGGTCAATCCTGATTCACCCCAGGTGATGGGAGTCTATCCCGATCCACCCTCGGTGATAGGGGTCTATCCTGATCCATCCCAGGTGTTGGGAGTCTATCCTGATCCACCCCAGGTGATGGACAGTCTATCCTGATCCATCCCAGGTGATGGGGGTCAATCCTGGTCCACCCCAGGTGATGGGAGTCTATCCTGATCCACCCTAGGTGATAGGGGTCAATCCTGATCCACCCCAGGTGATGGGAGTCTATCCTGATCCACCCCAGGTGATGGGAGTCTATCCCCATCCACCCCAGGTGATGGGAGTCTATCCTGATCCATCCCATGTGTTGGGAGTCTATCCTGATCCACCCCAGGTGATGGACAGTCTATCTTGATCCATCCCAGGTGATGGGGGTCAATCCTGATCCACCCCAGGTGATGGGAGTCTATCCTGACCCACCCTAGGTGATAGGGGTCAATCCTGATCCACCCCAGGTGATGGGAGTCTATCCTGATCCATCCCAGGTGTTGGGGGTCTATCCTGATCCACCCCAGGTGATGGGTGTCTATCCTGATCCAGCCCAGGTGATGGGGGTCTATCCTGATCCACCCCAGGTGATGGACATTCTGTCCTGATCCACCCCAGGTAATGGCATTCTGTCCTGATCCACCCCAGTTGATGGACTGTCTCTCCTGATCCACCCCAGGTGATGGGGGCCTATCCTGATCCACCCCAGGTGATTGGATTCTGTCCTGATCCACCCCAGGTGATGGGGGCCTATCCTGATCCACCCCAGGTGATGGGATTTTGTCCTGATCCACCCCAGGTGATGGGTTCTATCATGATCCACCCCAGGTGATGGGATTCTGTCATGATCCACCCCAGGTGATGGGGGCCTATCCTGATCCACCCCAGGTGATGGGATTTTGTCCTGATCCACCCCAGGTGATGGGGTCTATCCTGATCCACCCCAGGTGATGGGATTTTGTCCTGATCCACCCCAGGTGATGGGATTCTGTTCTGATCCACCCAAGTTCATGGGGGTCTATCCTGATCCACCCCAGGTGATGGACATTCTGTTCTGATCCACCCCTGGTGATGGGATTCTGTCTTGATCCATCCCAGGTGATGAGAGTCTATCCTGATCCACCCCAGGTGTTGGTGGTCTATCCTGATCCACCCAGGTGATGGGAGTCTATCCTGATCCACCCCAGGTGATGGGAGTCTATCCTGATCCACCCCAGGTATGGGAGTCTATCCTGATCCACCCCAGGTGATGGGAGTCTATCCTGATCCACCCCAGGTGATGGACAGTCTATTCTGATCCACTCCAGGTGATGGGGGTCAATCCTGATCCACACCAGGTGATGGGAGTCTATCCCGATCCACCCTCGGTGATAGGGGTCTATCCTGATCCATCCCAGGTGTTGGGAGTCTATCCTGATCCACCCCAGGTGATGGGCAGTCTATCCTGATCCATCCCAGCTGATGGGGGTCAATCCTGATCCACCCCAGGTGATGGGAGTCTATCCTGATCCACCCTAGGTGATAGGGGTCAATCCTGATCCATCCCAGGTGATGGGAGTCTATCCTGATCCACCCCAGGTGATGGGAGTCTATCCCCATCCACCCCAGGTGATGGGAGTCTATCCTGATCCACCCCAGGTGATGGGGGTCTATCCTGATCCATCCCAGGTGATGGGAGTCTATCCTGATCCACCCCAGGTGTTGGGTATCTATCCTGATCCATCCCAGGTGATGGACTGTCTAATCTGATCCACCACAGGTGTTGGGGGTCTATCCTGATCCACCCCAGGTGATGGGAGTCTATCCTGATCCACCCCAGGTGATGGCGCACAATCCTGATCCACCCCAGGTGATGGGAGTCTATCCTGATCCACCCCAGGTGATGGGGTCAATCCTGATCCACCCCAGGTGATGGGAGTCTATCCTGATCCACCCCAGGTGATGGGAGTCTATCCTGATCCACCCCAGGTGATGGGAGTCTATCCTGATCCACCCCAGGTGATGGGAGTCTATCCTGATCCACCCCAGGTGATGGGGTCAATCCTGATCCACCCCAGGTGATGGGAGTCTATCCTGATCCACCCCAGGTGATGGGAGTCTATCCTGATCCACCCCAGGTGATGGGAGTCTATCCTGATCCACCCCAGGTGATGGGAGTCTATCCAGATCCACCGCAGGTGATGGGGGTCTATCCTGATCCATTCCAGGTGATGGGGGTCTATCCTGATCCATTCCAGGTGATGGGAGTCTATCCTGATCCACCCCAGGTGATGGGGTCAACCCTGATCCACCCCAGATGTTGGGAGTCTATCCTGATCCACCCTAGGTGATAGGGGTCTATCCTGATCTATCCCAGGTGGTGGGAGTCTATCCTGAACCACCTCAGCTGATGGACAGTCTATCCTGATCCATCCCAGGTGATGCGGGTCAATCCTAATCCACCCCAGGTGATGGGAGTCTATCCTGATCCACCCTAGATGATAGGGGTCAATCCTGATCCACGCCAGGTGATGGGAGTCTATCCTGATCCACCCCAGGTGATGGGAGTCTATCCTGATCCACCCCAGGTGATGGGGCACGATCCTGATCCACCCCAGGTGATTGACAGTCTATCCTGATCCACCCCAGGTGATGGGAGTCTATCCTGATCCACCCCAGGTGATGGACAGTCTATCCTGATCCACCCCAGGTGATGGGAGTCTATCCTGATCCACCCCAGGTGATGGGGGTCTATCCTGATCCATCCCAGGTGATGGGAGTCTATCCTGATCCACCCCAGATGTTGGGGGTCTATCCTGATCCATCCCAGGTGATGGACAGTCTACCGTGATCCACCCCAGGTGTTGGGGGTCTATCCTGATCCCCCGCAGGTGATGGGAGTCCATCCTGATCCACCCCAGGTGATGGGAGTCTATCCTGATCCACCCCAGGTGATGGGAGTCTATCCCCATCCACCCCAGGTGGTGGAAGTCTCTCCTGATCCACCCCAGGTGATGGGAGTCTATCCTCATCCACCCCAGGTGATGGGAGTCTATCCTGATCCACCCTAGGTGATAGGGGTCAATCCTGATCCACCCCAGGTGATGGGAGTCTATCCTGATCCATCCCAGGTGATGGACAGTCTATACTGATCCACCCCAGGTGTTGGGGGTCTATCCTGATCCACCGCAGGTGATGGGAGTCCATCCTGATCCACCCCAGGTGATGGGAGTCTATCCTGATCCACCGCAGGTCATGGGAGTCTATCCTGAACCACCCCAGGGGATGGGAGTCTATCCTGATCCAGCCCAGGTGATGGACAGTCTATCCTGATCCACCCCAGATGTTGGGAGTCTATCCTGATCCACCCCAGGTGATGGGGGCCTATCCTGATCCACCCCAGGTGATGGGGACCTATCCTGATCCACCCCAGGTGATGGGATTTTGTCCTGATCCACCCCAGGTGATGGGGGCCTATCCTGATCCACCCCAGGTGATGGGATTTTGTCCTGATCCACCCCAGGTGTTGGGGGCCTATCCTGATCCCCCCAGGTGATGGGATTTTGTCCTGATCCACCCCAGGTGATGGGGGTATATCCTGATCCACCCCAGGTGATGGGGGCCTATCCTGATCCACCCCAGGTGATGGGATTTTGTCCTGATCCACCCCAGGTGATGGGATTCTGTCCTGCTCCATCCCAGGTGATGAGAGTCTATCCTGATCCACCCCAGGTGATGGGGGTCTATCCTGATCCACCCCAGGTGATGGGTGTCTATCCTGATCCACCCCAGGTGATGGGGTTCTATCCTGATCCACCCCAGGTGATGGACATTCTGTCCTGATCCACCCCAGGTAACGGGATTCTGTCCTGATCCACCCCAGTTGATGGACTGTCTGTCCTGATCCACCCCAGGTGATGGGGGCCTATCCTGATCCACCCCAGGTGATGGGATTCTGTCCTGATCCACCCCAGGTGATGGGGGCCTATCCTGATCCACCCCAGGTGATGGGGGCCTATCCTGATCCACCCCAGGTGATGGGATTTTGTCCTGATCCACCCCAGGTGATGGGGTCTATCATGATCCACCGCAGGTGATGGGATTCTGTCCTGATCCACCCCAGGTGATGGGGGCCTATCCTGATCCACCCCAGGTGATGGGATTTTGTCCTGATCCACCGCAGGTGATGGGGGTCTCTCCTGATCCACCCCAGGTGATGGGATTTTGTCCTGGTCCACCCCAGGTGATGGGATTCTGTCCTGATCCACCCCAGGTCATGGGGGTCTATCCTGATCCACCCCAGCTGATGGACATTCTGTCCTGTTCCACCCCAGGTGATGGGATTCTGTCCTGCTCCATCCCAGGTGATGGGTGTCTATCCTGATCCACCCCAGGTGATGGGGGCCTATCCTCATCCACCCCAGGTGATGGGATTCTGTCCTGATCCACCCCAGGTGATGGGGGCCTATCCTGATCCACCCCAGGTGATGGGGGCCTATCCTGATCCACCCCAGGTGATGGGATTTTGTCCTGATCCACCCCAGGTGATGGGGTCTATCATGATCCACCCCAGGTGATGGGATTCTGTCCTGATCTACCCCAGGTGATGGGGGCCTATCCTGATCCACCCCAGGTGATGGGATTTTGTCCTGATCCACCGCAGATGATGGGGGTCTCTCCTGATCCACCCCAGGTGATGGGATTTTGTCCTGGTCCACCCCAGGTGATGGGATTCTGTCCTGATCCACCCCAGGTCATGGGGGTCTATCCTGATCCACCCCAGGTGATGGACATTCTGTCCTGATCCACCCCAGGTGATGGGATTCTGTCCTGATCCATCCCAGGTAATGAGAGTCTATCCTGATCCACCCCAGGTGATGGACATTCTGTCCTCATCCACCCCAGGTGATGGGATTCTGTCCTGATCCATCCCAGGTGATGAGAGTCTATCCTGATCCACCCCAGGTGTTGGGGGTCTATACTGATCCATCCCAGGTGATGGACAGTCTATCCTGATCCACCCCAGGTGATGGGAGTCTATCCTGATCCACCCCAGGTGATGGGAGTCTATCCTGATCCACCCCAGGTGATGGGATTTTGTCCTGATCCACCCCAGGTGATGGGGGTCTCTCCTGATCCACCCCAGGTGATGGGATTTTGTCCTGGTCCACCCCAGGTGATGGGAGTCTCTCCTGATCCACCCCAGGTGATGAGAGTCTATCCTGATCCACCCCAGGTGATGGACATTCTGTCCTGATCCACCCCAGGTGATGGGATTCTGTCCTGATCCATCCCAGGTGATGAGAGTCTATCCTGATCCACCCAAGGTGTTGGGGGTCTATACTGATCCATCCCAGGTGATGGACAGCCTATCCTGATCCACCCCAGGTGTTGGGGGTCTATCCTGATCCACCCCAGGTGATGGACACTCTGTCCTGATCCACCCCAGGTAATGGGATTCTGTCCTGATCCACCCCAGTTGATGGACTGTCTGTCCTGATCCACCCCAGGTGATGGGGGCCTATCCTGATCCACCCCAGGTGATGGGATTCTGTCCTGATCCACCCCAGGTGATGGGGGCCTATCCTGATCCACCCCAGGTGATGGGGGCCTATCCTGATCCACCCCAGGTGATGGGATTTTGTCCTGATCCACCCCAGGTGATGGGGTCTATCATGATCCACCCCAGGCGATGGGATTCTGTCCTGATCCACCCCAGGTGATGGGGGCCTATCCTGATCCACCCCAGGTGATGGGATTTTGTCCTGATCCACCCCAGGTGATGGGGGTCTCTCCTGATCCACCCCAGGTGATGGGATTTTGTCCTGGTCCACCCCAGGTGATGGGATTCTGTCCTGATCCACCCCAGGTCATGGGGGTCTATCCTGATCCACCCCAGGTGATGGACAGTCTATCCTCATCCACCCCAGGTGATGGGATTCTGTCCTGATCCATCCCAGGTGATGAGAGTCTATTCTGATCCACCCCAGGTGTTGGGGGTCAATACTGATCCATCCCAGGTGATGGACAGTCTATCCTGATCCACCCCAGGTGTTGGGGGTCCATCGTGATCGACCCCAGGTGATAGGAGTCTATCGTGATCCACCCCAGGTGATGGGAGTCTATCCTGATCCACCCCAGGTGATGGGAGTCTATCCTGATCTACCCCAGGTGATGGGGGTCTATCCTGATCCATCCCAGGTGATGGACAGCCTGTTCTGATCCACTCCAGGTGATGGGGGTCAATCCTGATCCATCCCAGGTGATGGGGTTCAATCCTGAACCACCCCAGGTGATGGGAGTCTATCCTGATCCACCCTAGGTGATAGGGGTCAATCTTGATCCACCACAGGTGATGGGAGTCTATCCTGATCCACCGCAGGTGATGGGAGTCTATCCTGAACCACCCCAGGTGATGGGAGTCTATCCTGATCCATCCCAGGTGATGGACAGTCTGTTCTGATCCACTACAGGTGATGGGGGTCAATCCTGATCCATCCCAGGTGATGGGGTTCAATCCTGATCCACCCCAGGTGATGGACATTCTGTCCTGATCCACCCCAGGTGATGGGATTCTGTCCTGCTCCATCCCAGGTGATGAGAGTCTATCTTGATCCACCCCAGGTGTTGGGGGTCTATCCTGATCCACCCCAGGTGATGGACATTCTGTCCTGATCCACCCCAGGTGTTGGACATTCTGTCCTGATCCACCCCAGGTGATGGGATTCTGTCCTGCTCCATCCCAGGTGATGAGAGTCTATCCTGATCCACCCCAGGTGATGGGTGTCTATCCTGATCCACCCCAGGTGATGGGGGTCTATCCTGATCCACCCCAGGTGATGGACATTCTGTCCTGATCCACCCCAGGTAATGGGATTCTGTCCTGATCCACCCCAGTTGATGGACTGTCTGTCCTGATCCACCCCAGGTGATGGACTGTCTGTCCTGATCCACCCCTGGTGATGGGGGCCTATCCTGATCCACCCCAGGTGATGGGATTCTGTCCTGATCCACCCCAGGTGATGGGGGCCTATCCTGATCCACCCCAGGTGATGGGATTTTGTCCTGATCCACCCCAGGTGATGGGGTCTATCATGATCCACCGCAGGTGATGGGATTCTGTCCTGATCCACCCCAGGTGATGGGGGCCTATCCTGATCCACCCCAGGTGATGGGATTTTGTCCTGATCCACCCCAGGTGATGGGGGTCTCTCCTGATCCACCCCAGGTGATGGGATTTTGTCCTGGTCCACCCCAGGTGATGGGATTCTGTCCTGATCCACCCCAGGTGATGGGGGCCTATCCTGATCCACCCCAGGTGATGGGATTTTGTCCTGATCCACCCCAGGTGATGGGGGTCTCTCCTGATCCACCCCAGGTGATGGGATTTTGTCCTGGTCCACCCCAGGTGATGGGATTCTGTCCTGATCCACCCCAGGTCATGGGGGTCTATCCTGATCCACCCCAGGTGATGGACATTCTATCCTGATCCACCCCAGGTGATGGGATTCTGTCCTGATCCATCCCAGGTGATGAGAGTCTATCCTGATCCACCCCAGGTGTTGGGGGTCTATACTGATCCATCCCAGGTGATGGACAGTCTATCCTGATCCACCCCAGGTGTTGGGGGTCTATCGTGATCGACCCCAGGTGATGGGAGTCTATCCTGATCCACCCCAGGTGATGGGAGTCTATCCTGATCCACCCCAGGTGATGGGAGTCTATCCTGATCCACCCCAGGTGATGGGAGTCTATCCTGATCCACCCCAGGTGATGGGGGTCTATCCTGATCCATCCCAGGTGATTGTCAGTCTATTCTGATCCACTCCAGGTGATGGGGGTCAATCCTGATCCATCCCAGGTGATGGGGTTCAATCCTGATCCACCCCAGGTGATGGGAGTCTATCCTGATCCACCCTAGGTGATAGGGGTCAATCCTGATCCACCCCAGGTGATGGAAGTCTATCCTGATCCACCCCAGGTGATGGTAGTCTATCCTGATCCACCCCAGGTGATGGGAGTCTATCCTGATCCACCCCAGGTGATGGGGGTCTATCCTGATCCATCCCAGGTGATGGGATTCTATCCTGATCCACCCCAAGTGTTGGGGGTCTATCCTGATCCATCCCAGGTGATGGACAGTCTATCCTGATCCACCACAGGTGTTGGGGGTCTATCCTAATACACCCCAGTTGATGGGAGTCTATCCTGATCCACCCCAGGTGATGGACAGTCTATCCTGATACATCCCAGGTGTTGGGAGTCTATCCTGATCCACCCCAGGTGATGGGAGTCTATCCTGATCCACCCTAGGTGATAGGGGTCTATCCTGATCCATCCCAGGTGTTGGGAGTCTATCCTGATCCACCCCAGGTGATGGATAGTCTATCCTGATGCATACCAGGTGATGGGGGTCAATCCTGATCCACCCCAGGTGATGGGAGTCTATCCTGATCCACCCTAGGTGATAGGGGTCAATCCCGATTCACCCCAGGTGATGGGAGTCTATCCTGATCCACCCCAGGTGATGGGGGTCTATCCTGATCCACCGCAGGTGATGGGAGTCTATCCTGATCCACCCCAGGTGATGGACAGTCTATCCTGATCCACCCCAGGTGATGGGGGTCTATCCTGATCCACCGCAGGTGATGGGAGTCTATCCTGATCCACCCCAGGTGATGGGAGTCTATCCTGATCCACCCTAGGTGATAGGGGTCTATCCTGATCCATCCCAGGTGTTGGGAGTCTATCCTGATCCACCCCAGGTGATGGATAGTCTATCCTGATGCATACCAGGTGATGGGGGTCAATCCTGATCCACCCCAGGTGATGAGAGTCTATCCTGATCCACCCTAGGTGATAGGGGTCAATCCTGATTCACCCCAGGTGATGGGAGTCTATCCTGATCCACCCCAGGTGATGGGGGTCTATCCTGATCCACCGCAGGTGATGGGAGTCTATCCTGATCCACCCCAGGTGATGGACAGTCTATCCTGATCCACCCCAGGTGATGGGGGTCTATCCTGATCCACCGCAGGTGATGGGAGTCTATCCTGATCCACCCCAGGTGATGGGAGTCTATCCTGATCCATCCCATGTGATGGACATTCTATCCTGATCCAGCCCAGGTGATGGACAGTCTATCCTGATCCACCCCAGGTGTTGGGAGTCTATCCTGATCCACCCCAGGTGATGGGAGTCTATCCTGATCCACCCCAGGTGATGGGGGCCTATCCTGATCCACCCCAGGTGATGGGATTCTGTCCTGATCCACCCCAGGTGATGGGGGCCTATCCTGATCCACCCCAGGTGATGGGATTTTGATCTGATCCACCCCAGGTGATGGGGTCTATCCTGATCCACCCCAGGTGATGGGATTCTGTCCTGATCCAACCCAGGTGATCTGATTTTGTCCTGATCCACCCCAGGTGATGGGGGTCCATCCTGATCCACCCCAGGTGATGGGATTTTGTCCTGATCCACCCCAGGTGATGTGATTCTGTCCTGATCCACCCCAGGTGATGGGGGTCTATCCTGATCCACCCCAGGTGATGGGGGTCTATCCTGATCCACCCCAGGTGATGGGATTTTGTCCTGATCCACCCCAGGTGATGGACATTCTGTCCTGATCCACCCCAGGTGGTGGGATTCTGTCCTGATCCACCCCAGGTGATGGGGGTCTATCCTGATCCATCCCAGGTGATGGGATTTTGTCCTGATCCACCCCAGGTGATGGGGGCTTATCCTGATCCACCCCAGGTGATAGGATTCTGTCCTGATCCACCCCAGGTGATGGGGGTCTATCCTGATCCAACCCAGGTGATGGACATTCTGTCCTGATCCACCCCAGGTGATGGGATTCTGTCCTGATCCACCCCAGGTGATGGGGGTCTATCCTGATCCACCCCAGGTGATGGACATTCTGTCCTGATCCACCCCAGGTGATGGGATTCTGTCCTGATCCACCCCAGGTGATGGGGGTCTATCCTGATCCACCCCAGGTGATGGACATTCTGTCCTGATCCACCCCAGGTGACAGAGGTGAATCCCACCCCCTGTTCTCTAAAGGCCTCTTTGGGGTCTGCTGGTGGTGATTATTGATATGAGCAACTGCCTAATGCCCAAGAATGGTGTTGATCATGTTAAAATGAGGATGTGCATTGCAGATAGCCAGAAGCAGCGGCTCTACACACCATTACTTTGGAATGAGTGTGGGTCGTGTTCCCCGAGAGGCTTGCTGTGATTCTCGTTGGGCTGGGAGATATTATCGGGATGGACATTCTGCAAGCCATTTTCCTGAAAGCAGTGCCTGACTCTGACACTATGGAGCAATGGTTTTCTGTTCCGCTTCAGCTGAAATGGATGAATTATTAAATGCCAGCGAGGTTTGTGTGTGCCAGATGTTGCGGCAGCAATGTCAGGGGAACTTGGCGTCTGGCCAAGCTCTGGGTGGATTTTGTTCCCCTGTGCTGCAATTCATTAGTTCGATCCCCATCGAGGCCTCCTTTGTATTTTCAAGATGTTGAATTTCTTATTGGGGAGTTGGAAAGTAAGGACTGTGCTATGTTTACAGTTTGGTAAACAGAGCACACACACAGTGTTTTGGTCGGAAGAATGAGGAGAGACAATATGAACTAAAAGGTACAATTGTAAAGGAGGTGCAAGGAGTGCATGTACACAAATCTTTGAAGGTGGAAGGACAAGTTAAGAAGGTTGTTGAAAAAGCATACAGGATCCTTGGCTTTATTAATCGAGGAATACAGCAGAAAAGTAAGGATGTTAAGCTGAACCTTTATTCTTCACTGGTTAGGCCCTAGCTGGAGTATTGTGTTCAACACATCCACCAAGGGCAGTGGAGAGAGAGTTAACAGGCTAGAACGACAGCAAACCCCGGGAAGCAAGGTTACTTCACACGTCATGAGGAATGGAGGCAGAGTTGACACCACTGAACAATAAAATGCGGAAGGGTGATGTGTGATGGGAGATGAACAGGTGGAGGGAAACACTGAGAGCCAGTCTGATAACAAGTCAATGTAACTTCGTTGATAGCAGTCGGCCAATCGGTGGTTTTGTAGGAGCGTTGCACAACTTGGAAACTGTATAACTGTAGATGTAGAATGCTTGTACTTTGAAGGTTCATCCGTGAACCCTTCCCCTGCATGCTTGAATAAAATTTTCAGGTAAATGAATCATTTGCTGCGTGTTTCACTGTTGCATGATTGAGGTTTAATATCTAATGCACTGCACCAAGAGTCGAGTCTGCCAGTACTGATGTGGGGTCACAAAAATAGTCCTCATTTGTTGATTAACAAACTTGCTCCAAAAGAGAAACATGTATCAAAGCATTAATAAAGTGCATTTTAATCTTGCACTTGAAGTCATGATTTGTCTTTTGATGTTTAATTATTTTTGTTATTCTTTGAAAGTACGTGTGGCCAATTTAATTAATGCCATTCTGTCTCTCTTTATTTTCATAGAAGTCTCATAATGTTATTGGATCAGAATCCTGCTGAGCAGTTAGTAACATTCTCGTCAGCATAATGGTGACAAATTGTGACAGAGTTAGTGAGAACGGTTGTGTGCTGAGGCCTTATTTACATATGCAAGAGCGGACTCCCGCCCAACCATGCACTGTTTTAACAAAGTTGTTCGTCCATTTAAAATAAATAACTCTGGGCTTCCAGTGATGTTACAACCTGGAACAATGCCGAATTGGAGAGCTAAAGGGCCCAGTATCAATTTCTACAGGTCTATTTCCCCACACCATCCAAACAACCCCATCACAAGCTACATCAACCTCCCCAGAAACAGGCAAGCCTCAGGACTAGCTCCCCCCACCACTGCTCACCAATAACAAGGTGCTCACACCTTTAAACACACATTGCTCCCAGCACTGCAGCAGAAGTTTTAATGGATCAAGCACTGTGGAATGACAATGTACAGCGGATTCATAAAATAGGCCTCTCGTGAGGCGAGTGGTCTATAAAGGCCCAATAGTTCGAGGAGAGCGGCGGCAGTCGGCAGGCGGGAGTTCGTGAGGCGAGAGGACCAACAGTTCTGTGATGTATGTTGCACTCAAATCACTGACTCCACACGGTGTGGTGTTGATGCAACTGCTGTGACCTTAGTCCTTTATTGTTTAACTCCAGAATGCCTCTCAGGTGTGGTGGGCAGCCTTATATACTCTGTACTTTCAGGCCTCCTACCACCGCGCCCTCTGTGGTGCACCATGTACTTATACATTTAATGTACCTGGACAATACATAAACATCTCACTCCCCCCACAGTTGCAAAAGCCATTGCCGGTAACCTCGGCCTTGTTCGTCCTGGTTGATCTGTGAGTGTGAGTCCATGATCATCCACTTCCCTCTTCTCCCCCATGTGGAGATTATGCTTGCGATCCGGTGCAAGCATGTGGTATTTGCAGTCCTTACATGGGTAATGAAGTACACGAGCATAACCTCCAACAGAAAGCAGGTATACATGGACAGTACATTTGTATGGTACATATAATATATGGTACAGATGTTATGTCAAAAGGTTGCAGGTACACTGAACAGTTATTTAATCCCAGCTCACTGGGTGAGGTACTGCCCCTTTTTGCCCGAGGTAATGGGCTGCGCTGAGACAGAGTATTGCAACTAGTGCGTTGTCTCTGTTTTCAGAAAGTAGTCGCCTTAGCGGCTCATCTGCAGCAGCTGAACCATTGCATGAATCACATAAATCAAAAATCGCATTAGTCCATTAGTCATGTTTGTCACGGATCCATTACCCTTTTACTGTACCTCGTGGTATTAACTCTTTTCATAATTCATATCCATTATTTTAAACACAGTAACCATTCAGCATTAAAATATTAACTCTTATCATAAATTCGTCATCCTACAATCACATTGCTCATTTAGACTCGCTCTTGCCTTACAAAAGACTCTTTGTGGGGACCACCAATGGTGTAAGGCCCTTTTAAGACTCCCGGGTGCATTTCCCTTTTAAGACGCCATTTTGTGTTTTCCACGAGGCTTCCACTGGGCGCTGCCATTTTATTTGCTCTGCTTGCCTTTCTCTGCAGAGCTCTGCTGCCACGAGGCTCGCCATCATCTTGAGCTCGCTGGAGTGACGTTTTGCTCTCTTCATGCAGTTGTGGATGGAGTTTAAAGAAGGAATAGAAGGAATAAAGAAGAAAGGAAGAAAAATGGCCAAGAACAATTTGATCTTGACTCTGGCAGAAGTGGTTCTTTGGATTCGATCCATCATGGTCCCTGTGAGAGCGGCCCCCATAATTGCTGCCGTATCTACCGCTCTGGCTCTTGTACCCGCCCGAGTAATCGCGTTCTCCCGAGTCACATCGGCCGCCGCCGTAGCCTCCGCCACCGCTGTAGCCTCCACTCCTGTTGTTGTCCCCGTAACTGCCGCCTCTCCTGCGGCTGCCGTAGCCGCCACCACCGCAGCCGTGACTGCTGCCTGACTTTTTCTCCGCGTGGGCCCCCAGACTGGCCGGCCATCGGTGGATCTCCCGTTCATCGCCTGCAGCGCCCCGCCAGCTCGCATCTCAGTGATCGGCCCGTACTTACAAAACTGCTCTTCCCGAGTTTGCTCGTCTGTGTGGGGATTTAAACTGCCGACGAACTGCTTCTTTCTCCTCCAGCTCGGTCGCGCTGCTCTTTGGGAACCCAGGGGACAGCGGTCTGTGGAGGAATGAAGTCTTCCTAGCTCCCACGGACCTTCCCCATCCACCTCCTGCTGAGTAGCATTGGCCCATCGCCTGCAATGACCCACAAAGGTAAACCATGCGTCTCGCCCCCCGTGAGAAACTTGCATGTCTGCTCTGCCAAGAACAGGTATCAGTTCCTTGGTGTAGGTGTGCAGCTTCACCGTGACTGGGACCAGCTTGGGTCATGCAGCTGGTTTGACCCACAGTTTAGCAAATGTTTCCTGACCCATCAACGACTGACCTGATCCAGTGTCCATATTCACGGGGACTCCGTTAATCTTGACTTCCATAATCACTGGGGCTGAATCGTCGGTACATATATACAGTCCAAATGCCTCATCTTCTTCTGCCTGCTCCTCGCTGGATGGTGGACCCTCTACCATCTCCTCAGCCACACGGTGAGTCAGGTTTCTTTTGTACATACGATGAAGGTGGCTTTTCGTGTGGCAGGCATTGCACGTAGACTCCGCAAACCTGCACCGGTGAGCCCCATGGCTTCCTCCGCAGCGCCAGCATGGTGCTACTTGATTAGCCCCCCTCGGCGGACTCTGAGTTCCAGGACCACGAGGTCCGTGCTCTCTGCCCCGGGCAGGGTCGCGTTCTGCAGTTTTGTCCGTGGCGGACGCTATCCTGTGGACAGTGCCTGCCGGGTTCGAGACTGTGTGTATCATCTGCTTGGTGCTGCAAGTCGAGGTCATAAATGCCCTGCTGATGGTAATGGCTTGCTTCAGGGTGACTGTAGGTTCAGTGGATAGCAGCTTGTGAAGGAGACCCTCATGGTCAATCCCCATAACAAAAACGTCTCGCAACACCTCATCAAGGTGTGTGCCAAAATCACACGGCGCCGCGAGTCTCCTGAGGTCCGCAGCATATTTGGTGACATCCTGGCCCTCAGGTCTGTAGTGATGGTAGAATTTGTGCTTGGCCGTGAGGATGCTCTCCTTCGGTTTCAGTTGGTCACGAATGAGTTCGATCAGCTCCTCATATGACTTGTCCCTGGCGCTCGCGGGTGCCAGAAAATCCCTGATGAGACAGTAAACCTCATCGCTACAACTGGAAAGCAATATTGCCTTACGCTTCTCTCTCAGTGCGTCCGTGCCCCCCATCAGGCCGTTTGCTGTAAAGTAGTACTCGAGCCTTTCCGTAAAGGCCTCCCAATCATTGCCCACCATAAAATCCTTTAGCGATCCCAGAGTAGCCATGGTTGAGTGAAGCTCGTTCATGTCCTCGTCGCCAATGTGATGTATGCAGCACTCAAATCACTGACTCCACACGATCTGGTGTTGTAGTAACTGCTGTGACCTTAGTCCTTTATTGTGCAACTCCAGAGTACCTCTCAGGTGTGGTGGGCAGCCTTTTATACTCTGTCTCACAGGTACTTGTAGGTATCCCACCACAGCGCCCTCTGTGGCGCACCATTGTACTTATACATTTAATGTACCTGGACAATACATCACAATTACAAGGAGAGCGGCGGCAGTCAGGAGTTCCTGAGGCGAGCAGCCTATAAAGGCCCAACAGTGCGAGGAGAGCGGCGGCAGTCAGGAGTTCCTGAGGCGAGCAGCCTATAAAGGCCCAACAGTGCGAGGAGAGCGGCGGCAGTCAGGAGTTCCTGAGGCGAGCAGCCTATAAAGGTCCACCGCTGCAGCTGCAGCAGGGTGAGAAGGCAAAAAAGAAGTAGAAAGAAATCGAAAGGTGACGTCACAGCCAAGGGTGTAAGTGATTGGCTGGTGATTGGTGAGTAGCTTTTCTTTTTCTTTTCTTTATCAGTAAGTAACATTTAGCACTGTTGTTGCCAATTTAAATTTACCTAGGGGTTATGCCAACCTTGAACATGTTGTTGGAGCCGCTACACGTGCTCCTGCGTAAGGGTTGCGATTGGTTTTGTGGGGACTGTCAGGAACGGACTTTTGATTGGGTGCGGAACTTACTTTGTTCAAACAAGTTGTTGACCCTGTACGACCCCTGTAAATGTTCAGTTCTGACATGTGATGCATTGTCCTATGGGGTTGGGTACATGTTGCAGCAGGGTAATGCTGAGGGTCAGCTACAACCTGTGGCTTATGCCTCCAGGTCGCTCTCTCAAGCAGAACTGGGCTATGGGATGGTCGAGAAGGAAGCGCTTGCATGTGTCTATGGTGTAAAAAAAATGCATTAGTACCTCTTCGGTAGGAAGTTTGAATTAGAGACGGACCACAAGCCATATCCCTGTTGTCAGACAGCAAGGCTGTTAATGCCAATGCATCAGCTCAGATACAGTGGTGGGCTCTCACGCTAGCTGCTTATGACTACTCCATCCGGCACCGGCCAGGCACCGAAAATTGCGCTGACGCGCTCAGCAGGCTCCTACTGGCCATTACCGAGGGGGCAGCTGAGCAAAGCGCTGAGATGGTCATGGCCGTCGATGCCTTTGCCAGTGCAGGCTCCCCCATCACAGCCCGCCAGATCAAAATCTGGACAAACAGAGATCCCCTGCTATCCTTGATTAAGAAATGTGTCCTGACTGGGGATTGGGCGCCCGCACACGAAGCATGCCCTGAAGAGGTCAGACTATTTCACAGGCGGATGGATGAGCTCTCCATCCAAGCCGACTGCCTATTTTGGGGCAGCCGGGTAGTCATGCCCCAGAAGGGCAGGGAGGCATTCATCAGGGAACTCCACAGCAAGCACCCAGGCATTGTGCTGATGATGGCCATTGCCCGGTCACACATTTGGTGGCCTGGAATTGATTCAGACCTGGAACACTGTGTTCGCAGGTGCACGACTTGTGCCCAGGTGGGTAATGCCCCAGGGAGGCCCCGCTCAGCCCGTGGCCCTGGCCCACCAAGCCATGGTCACGCACTCACGTTGACTACGTGGGCCCGTTCATGGGGAAGATGTTCCTCATTGTAGTAGATGCGTACTCGAAATGGATCGAGTGCATCATCCTGAATTCATGCACGTCACCCACCACTGTGGAAAGCCTACGTGCGATCTTTGCAACCCATGGCTTGCCGGACATCCTGGTTAGTGATAATGGCCCGTGTTTCACGAGCTATGAATTCTGGGAGTTTATGTCGGGCAATGGCACCAACCACGTCAGGACTGCACCGTTCAAGCCGGCCTCCAATGGCCAGGCGGAACGTGCGGTCCAAATCATTAAGCAAGGTATGCTCAGGATTCAAGGACCCTCCCTACAATGCCGCCTATCGCGCCTCCTGCTGGCCTATAGATCCCGCCCACACTCACTCACGGGGATCCCGCCCGCTCAAGGAAGTGGCCCTCGAAGTCATGGATGTATTGGTGATCATTTTCCGACAGTCTATCGACTCTGGATCAGTTTCCATGGACTGGAGGGTAGCTAATGTAACACCACTTTTTAAAAAGGGAGGGAGAGAGAAAACGGGTAATTATAGACCAGTTAGCCTGACATCAGTAGTGGGGAAAATGTTGGAATCAATCATTAAGGATGAAATAGCAGCGCATTTGGAAAGCAGTGACAGGATCGATCCAAATCAGCATGGATTTATGAAAGGGAAATCATGCTTGACGAACCTTCTGGAATTTTTTGAGGATCTAACTAGCAGAGTGGACAAGGGAGAACCAGTGGATGTGGTGTATTTGGACTTTCAAAAGGCTTTTGTCAAGGTCCCACACAAGAGATTGGTGTGCAAAATCAAAGTGCATGGTGTTGGGGGTAATGCACTGACGTGGATAGAGAACTGGTTGGCAGACAGGAAGCAGAGAGTCGGGATAAACGGGTCGTTTACAGAATGGCTGGCAGTGACAAGTGGGGTGCCGCAGGGCTCAGTGCTGGGATCCCAGCTCTTTACAATATACATTAATGATTTAGATGAAGGAATTGAGTGTAATATCTCCAAGTTTGCAGATGACACTAAACTGGGTGGCGGTGTGAGCTGTGAGGAGGATGCTAAGAGGCTGCAGGGTGACTTGGACAGGTTAGGTGAGTGGGCAAATGCATGGCAGATGCAGTATAATGTGGATAAATGTGAGGTTATCCACTTTGGGGGCAAAAACACGAAGGCAGAATATTATCTGAATGGCGGCAGATTAGGAAAAGGGAGGTGCAACGAGACCTGGTTGGTTTATCAGTCATTTGAAAGTTGGCATGCAGGTACAGCAGGCGGTGAAGAAGGCAAATGGTATGTTGGCCTTCATAGCTAGGGGATTTGAGTATAGGAGCAGGGAAGTCTTACTGCAGTTGTACAGGGTCTTAGTGACGCCTCACCTGGAATATTGTGTTCAGTTTTGGTCTCCCAATCTGAGGAAGGACGTTCTTGCTATTGAGGGAGTGCAGCGAAGGTTCACCAGACTGATTCCAGGGATGGCTGGACTGACATATGAGGAGAGACTGGATCAACTGGGCCTTTATTCACTGGAGCTTAGAAGGGTGAGAGGGGATCTCATAGAAACATATAAGATTCTGACGGGACTGGACAGGTTAGATGCAGGAAGAATGTTCCCGATGTTGGGGAAGTCCAGAATCAGGGGACATAGTCTTAGGATAAGAGGTAGGCCATTTAGGACTGAGATTAGGAGAAACTTCTTCACTCAGAGGGTTGTTAACCTGTGGAATTCCCTGCCGCAGAGAGTTGTTGAGGCCAGTTCATTGGATATATTCAAGAGGGAGTTAGATATGGCCCTTACGGTTCAGAGGATCAAGGGATATGGAGAGAAAGCAGGAAAGGGGTACTGAGGGAATGATCAACCATGATCTTATTGAATGGTGGTGCAGGCTCGAAGGGCCGAATGGCCTACTCCTGCACCTATTTTCTATGTTTCTATGTTTCTATATCTAGATGTGGCTGTAAACTCTGGAGAAAGCAATAGTAAAAATTAATAAAATAAAAACTAATAGCCTTTCATGATCCAAAGATTATCCAGAATGCATTCCACCTAAACTGTCTGGATAATGAGCGGGTGAATGATGTGAGCCTGCACTGTAGGAGAGCAGCAGAGCATGGCAGAATGGGAGTGGGAATGATCGTTCGGGCTATAACCACCACATTCCCTCTCCCCGACATACTCCTCTCTCAATTTACATTGTTGCTTTGTCCTGTCCCAAGTCTCAAGTCCCATGTCCTGCTCACCCATCACCCCCTGTGCCCTGTGTCCTAATTCGCACCGAGTCCAGCTCACCCATCACCCACTGTGCTCGCTGACCCGTGTCCTAACTTGCACCAAGTCCCACTCACCCATCACCCCCTGTGCTCACTGCCCCCGTGTCCTAACTCGCACCGTCCCGCTCACACATCACCCCCTGTGCCCCGTGTCCTAACTCGCATCAAGTCCCATTCACCCATCACCCCCTGTGCTCACTGCCCCCGTATCCTAACTCGCACCGAGTCCCACTCACCCATCACCCCCTGTGTCCCGTGTCCTAACTCGCATCAAGTCCCGCTCACCCATCACCCACTGTGCTCGCTGCCCCATGTCATAACTCTCACCACGTCCCACTCACCCATCACCCCCTGTGCTCGCAGACCTACATTGGCTCCCGGTTAAGCAACGCCTCAATTTCAAAATTCTCATCTTGTTTTCAAATCCCTCCATGGCCTCACCCCCTCCCTATCTCTGTGATCTCCTCCAGCCCCACAACCCCCCGGGGTTTCTGCGTTCCTCTAACGCTGCCCTCCTGAGCATCCCTGATTATAATCCCTCAATTATTGATGGCCGTGCCTTCTGTTGCCTGGACCTCAAGCTCTGGAACTCCCTCCCCTAAACCTCTCCGTCTCTCTACCTCTCTTTCCTCTTTCAAGACGCTCCTTAAAACCGACCTCTTTGACCAAGCTGTTGGTCACCTGCCCTAATTTCTCCTTATGTGGCTCGGTGTCACATTTTTTTTTGTCTCCTAACATTCCTGTGAAGCGCCTTGGGATGTTTCACTATGTTAAAGGCGCTATATAAATACAGGTTGTTGTTGTTGTGCGCATCACCCCAACCCCTCACTCTGTCTCGTCAGGCCTACTTCATCACGTCACTCCTCACACACAGTTACCTTGCATCATCATCATAGGCAGTCCCTCGCAATCGAGGAAGATTTGCTTCCACTCTAAAAATGGTTTTTCAGGTGACTGAACAGTCCAATACGGGAATTACAGTCTCTGTCACAGGTGGGACAGATAGTCGTTGAGGGAAAGGGAGGGTGGGATTGGTTTGTCGCACGCTCCTTCCGCTGCCTGCGCTTTGTTTCTGCATGCTCTCGGCGACGAGACTCAAGGTGCTCAGCGCCCTCCCTGATGCACTTCCTCCACTTAGGGCGGTCTTTGGCCGGGGACTCCCAGGTGTTGGTGGGGATGTTGCACTTTATCAGGGAGGCTTTGAGGGTGTCCTTGAAACGTTTCATCTGCCCACCTTTGGCTCGTTTGCGTGAAGGAGTTCAGAGTAGAGCGCTTGCTTTGGGAGTCTCGTGTCAGGCATGCGAACAATGTGGCCTGCCCAGCGGAGCTGATCGAGTGTGGTCAGTGCTTCAATGCTGGAGATGTTAGCCTGGTCGAGGACGATAACGTTGGAACGTCTGGTCCTTCCAGGGGATTTGCAGGATCTTGCGGAGACATCGTTGGTGGTATTTCTCCAGCGACTTGAGGTGTCTACTGTACATGGTCCATACAGGAGGGCGGGCATTACTACAGCCCTGTGGACCATGAGCTTGGTGCCAGATTTGAGGGCCTGGTCTTCAAACACTCTTTTCCTGAGGCGGCCGAAGGCTGCACTGGCGCACTGGAGGCTATTATGCGCATAATAAAGGATGAAACTGAATACTGTATACAATGAGTAAGTGTGACCTATAGCTCCTTTAATTAAACTCCAGAATGTTGGTACCGCGTGGGAGGCCTGCTTATATACAGTGCTCCCAAGGGATGCTGGGATCCCTTGGGACTCCAACAGGTAGGCCCTCTGGTGGTGGTGTGATACAGGTTGCCAAGGGTTACATACATAACATCACTCCCTCGTAAAGTCAATAGTACATTTATTTACAAGGTAAGACGATCTGGGGCTTTTCGCTCCCTTGTCGATCGTCTCGGTACAAATGCAGGTGTGGGTGAGTTGGTTAGTTCTTCACTGGGCTGTTGGGCAGCCGGCCTTGCCAGGCTGCTGGAGATGGTGAGTTCGGCTTCGTGGTCGACCGTGATGTCAGTTGCCACTTGTGTGTGTGTTGGAGGGTCAAAGTTGATGGTATCCTCTTCAGGTTGCCTGAAGCTGTTAGTGAACCGCAATTTGGTTTGGTCCAAATGCTTTCTGCACGTTAGTCCTTTGGCCAATTTGGCCTTGAACAGCCTATTCCCTTCTTTAGCTATGACCGTGCCAGCAAGCTATTTGGGACCGTGTCCATAGTTGAGTACAAACACAGGATCATTGATCTCAATATTGCGTGATCATGATACATGCTTTGTTGATGCCGCCTGCCCACAACGTAATCATGGAAATCAGAGTGGGCAAGAGAGAGCCATGTTTTGAGCGCCCTTTTCATGAGCAGCTTGGCTGGGGGAACCCCAGTAAGCGAGTGGGGTCTGGTGCAGTGGCTGAGCAGGACTCGGGACAGACGGATCTGCAGGGAGCCTTCCGACACACGTTTCAAGCTTTGCTTGATGGTTTGGACTGCCCGTTCTTCCTGGCAATTGGATGCGGGCTTGAACGGGGCAGATGTGTCGTGCTTGATCCCATTGCAGGTCATGAATTCCTTGAATTCAGCACTGGTGAAACACAGCCCATTGTCGCTGACAAGGACATCAGGCAGGCCGTGTGTGGCAAACATGGCTTGTAGGCTTTCGATGGTGGCGGTGGACGTGCTTACAGACATTATTACACATTCAATCCAATTTGAATAAGCATCCACAACAACCAAGAACATTTTGCCTAGAAATGGGCCCGCAAAGTCAACGTGGATCCTAGACCACGGTTTGGAGGGCCACAACCACAAACTTAGCGGTGCCTCTCTAGGTGCATTGCTCAGCTGAGAGCAAGTGTTGCACTGGCGCACGCATGACTCTAAATCTGAGTCGATGCTGGGCCACCACACATGGGATCTGGCTTTCATCATTACAATGCCTGGGTGGGTACTGTATGGTTGCTTTTGAACGTTTCTCTGCCTTTCTTGGGCTAGATCATGTGATTACCCCACAAAAGACAGTCCACCTGTAAGGACATTTCGTTTTTGCGCCTGTGGATGGTTTAATCTCTTCCTGCATCTCCACTGGGACGCTGGATCAGCTCCCATGGAGGACACAGTTTTTTTACCAGGGACAGTAAAGGATCCTGGCTGGTCCAGGTCCTGATCTGACGGGCAGTAATGGGTGATTTTTCATTTTCGAATGCATCCATCACCATGAGCAAGTCTGCAGGCTGTGCCATTTCCACCCCGGTGGTGGGCAATGGTAGCCAACTGAGAACATCAGCCCAGTTCTCTGTGCCTGGTCTGTGGCGGATTACATAGTTGTATGCCGACAGCGTGAGCGCACATCTTTGAATGCGGGCAGAGGCATTGGTGTTAATCCCTTTGCTCTCTGAAAATAGCAATATGAGCGGCTTATGGTCAGTTTCAAGCTCAAACTTGAGAGCAAACAAATACTGGTGCATTTTTTTCACCCCATAAATGCACGCCAGAGCTTCTTTTTCAATCATGCTGCAGGCCCTTTCAGCCTTGGACAGATTCCTGGACTCATAGGCAACTGGTTGCAAAATCCCCGATTCATTAGCCTGTTGTAACACACACCCAACCCCATATGACTACGCACCGCAAGCTAGCACTAATCGTTTACATGGATTATACAGAACAAGCAGTTTGTTTGAACATAACAGATTTCTGGCTTTCTCAAAGGCAGCCTCTTGTGAGTTCCCCCATACCCAGTAATCTCCCTTGCGCAGTAGCGGGGTTCTAGCAGGGTGCTTAACCCGGGTAGGAAATTACCGAAATAGTTGAGGAGTCCCAGGAACAACTGCAGCTCCATCACGTTCTGTGGTCTCGGCGTGTTCTTGATAGCCTCCGTCTTAGCGTTGGTGGGTCTGATGCCGTCTGCTGCGATTCTTCTTCCCAAGAACTCGACCTCTGGCTCCAGGAAAACACACCTGGAGCGTTTCAACTTGAATCCCACACGATCTAGCCAACTTGGAACCTCGTCCAGATTCTTCAAGTGTTCGATGGTGTCCCGACCTGTGACCAGTATGTTGTCCTGGAAAACCACAGTGCGTGGAACCGACTTTAGCAGGCACTCCATGGTCCATTGGAAAATTGCCACAGCCGAACAAATCCTAAATGGGCATCTGTTATAGATGAACAGACCTTTGTGCGTGTTGATGTAGATGAGGCCTTTCGACGATTCCTCCAGCTCCTGCATCATGTAGGCCGAGGTCAGGTCCAACTTGGTGAACATCTTTCCTCCAGCCGGGGTCGCAAATAGGTCGTCTGTCTTGGGTAGCGGGTACTGGTCCTGTAGCGAAAAACGGTGAATCGTTACTTTATAGTCCCCACAAATTCTGACTGTGCCGTCACCTTTGCGAACCGGAACAATTGGACTGGCCCACTCGTTGAACTCCACCGGCACGATGATGCCTTCTCGCTGCAGCCTGTCCAGCTCAATTTCCACTTTCTCTCGCATCATATACAGTACCGCCCATGCCTTGTGGTGGATGGGTCGTGTACCGGGAACCAAGTGTATCATGTATTCAACCAGCATTGTAACCCATGTATAAACTGACCTAAGTTGTACACCGTGAGAACACTGACCACTAGGTGGGAGACACTCCTAACCTGGACCTTCAGGTATAAAAGGGGAAGCTCCACCCACCTTCATCATTTGAGTGCTAAGGAAGAAAGACAGGTCACAGACTGACCTTCTCTCAAGCATGAGCCTCGTGTGCATTTATACTGTATAGTAAGGACGTATCAATGGCGACGAGAAACTGGGATTTAAACCACGTGAGCATGGCCACTAGCAGAACAGACGAGAGGTACTGTGTTCAGGAATGGTTGGGACAGAGAATCAACATTGTTAAAGCGGCACGCAGTTCTCCAGGCAGACAAGGGCAATTGGGCATGCCCAACATATAGTCGAGCCCAGAGTTCGACTAGACAATGGCAAGCTGAACGGCGATTCACGCCATTGCAAGGGACAATGCGGCCAGTAATGGGGCCATCAACACCTGTTAATGGCGCATTCAAGGGCAATAACAGGGGCAGTCAGAGACGATCGACTGGCAAGGGACCTTTTGTTTCCAACAACAGCTCATGCTGGAGGCGTGGAGGCACACATTCAGCCGGAGTTTGCAGAGGTGAGCAAAATACCTGCAGAAATTGCAGAAATGAATGCTGGGGGAAATTGCTGGAAGCTGAAGTTCAGCGAGTTCATGTGGAGCACGTATACAGTTCATACACCAGGATGCCACCAATAATGATGAAAGTGTTCCTCAATGGCATCCCAGTATCAATGGAGTTAGACACGCGGGCCAGCCAGTCCCTGATGGGTATCAAACAGTTCGAAAAGTTGTGGGCGTCCAAGGCCAGGAGGCCAAAATTATCGGCAATTGACGCACAGCTACGGACTTAGACAAAGGAGATCATTCCGGTGCTAGGCAGCGCCACGGTAGTCGTGACCCACAAAGGTTCGGAGAACAAGTTGCCACTCTGGATTGGCCCAGGGGACGGTCCCGCACTACTGGGGAGGAGTTGCCTTGCTGTCTTGAACTGGAAATGGGGCGATGTCAATGCAATTTCCTCTGTGGAGCGAGTATCATGCTCACAGATCCTGGACAAATTTGACTCACTGTTTCAACCCGGCATTGGCACTTTCATGGGGGCCAAGGTAGTGATTCACATAAACCCAGATGCCAGGCCAGTACACCACAAGGCCAGAGCACTGCCGTGTGTGATGCGGGAAAAGATAGAAGGCGAATTGGACCGCCTGCTGTGGGAAGGCATCATCTCGCCAGTCGAATTCAGTGACTGGGCGAGCCCGATTGTGCCAGTGCTCAAGGCGGATGGGTCGGTCAGGATATGTGGTGATTACAAGGCCACCATCGATCGGGTGTCACTCCAAGACCAGTACCCCCTACCGAGAGCGGAGGACCTCTTTGCGACGCTATCCGGTGGCAAACTTTTTTCAAAATTGGACCTGACCTCAGCTTACATGATCCAGGAGCTGGTGAGTGAGTCGAAGAAGCTGACCACCATCACAACACACAAGGGGTTGTTTGAGTACAACAGATGTCCGTTCGGGATTCGCTCGGCCGTCGCGATCTTTTAGCGAAATATGGAAAGCCTCCTCAAGTCGATTCCAGGGACGGTGGTTTTTCAAGACGACATCCTCATCACGGGTGGTGATACTGAAGAACACGTCCACAACCTGGAGGAGGTGCTACGCAGACTGGACCAGGTAGGGCTGCGACTGAAAAAGGCAAAGTGCATCTTCCTAGCTCTAGAGGTAGAATTCCTGGGGATAAGGGTAGCAGCAGACGGGATCAGCCCTACTGCGTCCAAGACGGAAGCGATCCAGAAAACACGCAGACCCCGTAACACGACGGAGCTACGTTCGTTCCTGGGGCTCCTGAACTATTTTGGTAACTTTCTTCCCAAATTGAGCACGCTGCTAGAGCCGTTACACGTGCTCCGATGCAAAGGTCACAAATGGGTCTGGGGGGACAGCCAGGAAAGGGCTTTTAATAGAGCACGCAATTTGTTATGTTCCAACAATCTGTTAACACTATATGACCCATGTAAGAAACTTGTTCGATGCGTTGTCCTATGGTGTCGGGTGTGTGTTGCAGCATGTCAATGCCAAGGGTCAGTTACAGCCAGCAGCTTATGCCTCCAGAAGTCTGTCCCAGGCAGAAAGGGGCTACGGGATGGTAGAAAAGGAGGCGCTTGCATGTGTATATGCGGTAAAGAAAATGAACCAGTACCTGTTTGGCAGGAAATTTGAGCTGGAGACAGATCACAAACCCCTAACGTCCCTTTTGGCCGACAACAAGGCCATAAATGCAAACGCATCGGCACGCATACAGAGGTGGGCACTCACGTTAGTTGCCTATGACTATACAATTCGGCACAGACCGGGCACCGAAAACTGCGCCGATGCACTCAGCAGGCTCCCACTAGCCATCACTGAGGGGGCTACCAAGCATGCTGCTGAGATGGTCATGGCTGTTGAAGCTTTCGAAAGCGAAGGCTCACCCGTGACAGCCCATCAGATTAAAGTCTGGACAAATAGAGACCCGCTATTGTCTTTAGTCAAGAAATGTGTCCTGGATGGGGACTGGGCAGCCACGAACGGGGCATGCCCTGAGGAATTTAAACCATTTCACAGGCACAAGGATGAACTCTCAATTCAGGCCGCTTGCCGACTGTGGGGAAACCGCGTAGTCATGCCCCAGATGGGCAGAGAGGTGTTCATCAGAGAACTCCACAATGAGCATCCGGGCATTGTCATGATGAAGGCAATTGCCAGGTCACACGTTTGGTGGCCAGGGATAGACGCAGATCTGGAACTTTGTGTTCGCAGGTGCAACACGTGTGCCCAGCTGGGCCATGCACCCAGGGAAGCCCCCCTTAGCCCCTGGTCCTGGCCCGTCAAGCCTTGGTCACGTATCCATGTGGACTACACAGGTCCTTTCATGGGAAAAATGTTTTTGGTTGTAATAGACGCCTACTCCAAATGGATCGAGTGTGACATTTTAAACTCAAGCACATCCTCTGCCACGGTAGAAAGTCTACAGGCAATGTTCGCCGCCCACGGTCTACTGGATATCTTGGTCAGCAACAATGGCCCGTGCTTCACAAGCACTGAATTCCAGGACTTCATGGCAGGCAATAGAATCAACCATGTCAGAACGGCCAGGCAGAACGAGCAGTGCAGATAATCAAACAGGGGTTGCTCAGAATCCAACGGGGTTCCCTACAATGCCACTTATCATGCTTTCTGTTGGCCTACAGATCCCGACCACACTTGCTCACAGGGGTTCCACCTGCAGAGCTGCTAATGAAAAGGACGCTCAAAACCCAGTTATCCCTTATACACCCCACCATGAAAGAAATTGTCGAGAGCCGGCGCCAGTCACAATATCACGACCATGACAGGAATACGAGGGCGCGATGTATTGATGTAAATGATCCTGTTTTTGTCCTCAACTACGCTGCAGGGCCCAAATGGCTCGCAGGCACCGTGATTGCAAAAGAGTGGAATAGGATTCTGGTAGTTAAACTTACTAATGGACAAATCTGCAGCAAACACGTGGATCAAACAAAAAGGAGGTTCAGCAACCCCATAGAAGAAGCAGAGGAAGAACACAATATAGAGTTCACTCCACCACAGGTGACCGAACACCGGAACCAAAGGGAGGAGAGCCCAGTCACTGTGGGCAGTCCTGACAGGCCTGAGGCACCGCAAACAGCAGACACTCAGGCCAGCGCCCAACAACCGGAGCCCCAACTCAGGCGCTCTACAAGGGAGCGTAAACCACCAGAGAGACTCGACCTATGATCCCATAAGACTTTGCGGGGGGAGGTGATGTCATGTATTCAACCAGCATTGTAACCCATGTATAATCTGACCTAAGTTGTACACTGTGAGAACTAAGTGGTGAACTTTTGAGAGACACTCCTAACCTGGACCTTCAGGTATAAAAGGGGAAGCTCCAACCATCTTCATCACTTGAGTGCTATGGAACAAAGGACAGGTCACAGACTGATCTTCTCTAAAACATGGGCCTCGTGTGCATTTATACTGTATAGTAAGGATGTATCAAAGTGGATCTGCATCTTCGCCCCCGAGAAACTTCCAATGCCTGGCTCGAACAGCGATGGGAATCTGCTCAGAACCTAGGCACATGAGGCATCGTCGACAGACAAAAGCGTTCAGATGTCATCCCAGTTCCAACGGATTTTTCCCAGCCAGCTTCTGCCGAACAGTGTGGGGCCATCCCCTGGCACGATCCATAGTTGGAGTTGGAGTTGCATCATAGGAGCCTTTTACTTCTGCGCTGCCAATTACAGGGGTCAGCTCTTTAGTGTAAGTTCTCAGCTTAGTGTGAATGGAACCGAGCTTGAGCCTGCGTGCCTTAACATAGCCATAGAAACATAGAAAATAGGTGCAGGAGAAGGCCAATCGGCCCTTCGAGCCTGCACCACCATTCAATATGATAATGGCTGATCATGAAACTTCAGTACCCCATTCCTGCTTTCTCTCCATACCCTTTGATCCCTTTAGCCGTAAGGGCCACCTCTAACTCCCTCTTGAATATATCTAATGAACTGTCCTCAACAACTTTCTGTGGTAGAGAATTCCACAGCTTCACAATTCTCTGAGTGAAGAAGTTTCTCCTCATCTCGGTCCTAAATGGCTTACCCCTTATCCTTAGACTGTGACTCCTGGTTCTGGACTTCCCCAACATCGGGAACATTCTTCCTGAATCTAATCTGTTCAATCCTGTCAGAATTTTAAATGTTTCTATGAGATCCCCTCTCATTCTTCTAAATTCCAGTGAATATAAGCCTAGTCGATCCAGTCTTTCTTCATATGTCAGTCTTGCCATCCCGGGAATCAGTCTGGTGAACCTTCGCTGCACTCCCTCAATAGCAAGAATGTCCTTCCTCAGATTAGGAGACCAAAACTGAACACAATATTCAAGGTGTGGCCTCACTAAGGCTCTGTACAACTGTGGTAAGACCTCCCTGCCCCTGTACGCAAATCCCCTAGCTATGAAGGCCAACATGCCATTTGCCTTCACTGCCTGCTGTACCTGCATGCCAACTTTCAATGACCGATGAACCATGACACCCAGGTCTCGTTGCACCTCCCCTTTTCCTAATCTGTCACCATTCAGATAATATTCTGCCTCCCTGTTTTTCCCAGCAAAGTGGATAACCTCACATTTATCTACATTATACTGCATCTGCCATGCATTTGCCCATTCACCTAACCTGTCCAAGTCATCCAGTAGCCTCTTAGCATCCTCCTCACAGCTCACACCGCCACCCAGCTTAGTGTCATCTGCAAACTTGGAGATATTACATTCAATTACTTCGTCCAAATCATTAATGTATATTGTAAATAGCTGGGGTCCCAGCACTGAACCTTGCGGTACCCCATTCTGAAAAGGATCCGTTTATTCCTATTCTTTGTTTCCTGTCTGCCAACCAGTTCCCTATCCACGTCAGTACATTACCCCCAATACCATGTGCTTTAATTTTGCACACCAATCTCTTGTGTGGGACCTTGTCAAAAGCCTTTTGAAAGTCCAAATACACCACATCCACTGGTTCTCCCTTGTCCACTCTACTAGTTGCATTCTCAAAAAATTCCAGAAGATTTGTCAAGCATGATTTCCCTTTCATAAATCCATGCTTACTTGGACCGATCCTGTCACTGCTTTCCAAATGCGCTACTATTTCAACTTTAATAATTGATTCCAACATTTTCCCCATTACCGATGTCAGGATAACCGGTCTATAATTCGTTGTTGCATCACAGCCTGTCGAAGGCCTTTTTGCTCATTACAGACTGACTCGCACCCGTGTCCAGTTCCATGCATACTGGAATTCTGTTCAGTTCAACTTTTAACATGATCGGTGGACATTTCGTGGTGAAGGTGTGTACCCCGTACACTTCTGCCTCCTCGGTTCGAGTCTCTAGTTCAGCCTGATCCACCATGGGCCGATCCTCCTCTGCCACGTGGTGGTTTGCAGCTCATCTGCACATTCGCTGGAGGTGTCCCATTGTTCTGAAGCTGTTGCATGCATAGTGTTTGTAGCGGCATTGATGGGCCCGATGGTCACCTCCACAACGCCAACAAGGTGTTAACTGCCTCGCATTAATGATTGATGGCGGACTCTGAGTCATCTCAAGTCGTCAACAGCAGGCGTGTACATTCTGCCGTGTACATTCCTGCCTGAAAACGATGTTACTTTGTTCACAGTACTGGCCGAAACCTCTTTATGCTGCGAAATTTGTTTAGTGTTATCGCTGATGGACATAAATGCCTGGGCTATCTGGGCTTTGCTCAGATTCGGTGTTTCAACAGTCAATAGTTTACGAAGGATTACCTCATGGCCAATGCCAAGCACAGAAAAGTCTCTTAGCATTTGTTCAAGGAATCCATCGAATTCGCAATGTCCTGCAAGGCGCCTTAGTTCAGTGACGTAGCTCGCCACTTCCTGGCCCTCCGACCGTTGACACGTGTAGAACCGATACTTCGCCATCAAAACGATTTCCTTCGGATTTAGGTGCTCCCGGACCAGTATTCACAATTCTTCATAGGATTTGGTTGTTGGTTGCACCGGAGCTAGAAGATTCTTCATGTGGCCATAGGTTGTTGCCCCGCAGATGGTGAGGGGGATCGTCCTTCATTTGGCAGCATTCTCGTCCCCTTCCAGCTCGTTGGCCATGAAGTATTGGTCAAGTCTCTCCACGATGGCCTCCCAATCATCTCCTTCTGAGAATTTCTCCAGGATACCAACAGTTCTTTGCATTTTCGCGCGGTTGTCCATTACCTTGTCGCCAATTATTATGCTCATAATAAAGGATGGAACTGAGTACTGTATGCAATGAGTAAGAGTGACCTTAGCTCCTTTAATTAAACTCCAGAGTGCAGGTACCTCATGGGTGGCCTGCTTATATACAGTGCTCCCAAGGGATACTGGGATCCCTTGGGACTCCAACAGGTGGGCCCTCTGGTGGTGGTGTAATACAGGTTGCCAAAGGTTACATACATAACTGAGGCAGTGTTGAATCTCATCGTCAATGTCTGTCCTTGTTGATAAGAGTCTCCCGAGGTATGGGAAGTGGTCCACGCTATCCAGGGCCGCGTTGTGCATCTTGATGACTGGGGGGCAGTGCTGTGTGGTGGGATTCGGTTGGTGGAGGACCTTTGTCTTCTGGATGTTTAGTGTAAGGCCCATGCTTTCGTACGCACTAGTGAATATATTGACTGTGACTTGGAGTTCAGCCTCTGTATGTGCGCAGATGCAGGTGTTGTCTGCGTACTGTAGCTCGACGACAGAGGTTTTGGATCTGGCCTGGAGATGACGAAGATTGAACAGCTTCCCACTGGTTCCGTAGTTTAGTTCCACTCCAGCAGGGAGCTTGTTGAGTGTGAGGTGGAGCATGGCAGCGAGGAAGATTAAGAAGAGGGTTACCAATCACGCCCACACACCTTCCCTATCTAGCACTTGCTCACATTGCCATTCATCCATTCATCACTCCTCACACACAGTTGGAAATGACAGGCTCCTGGGACTGGGACTGCTTCTCATTGATATCAATTCAGCTCACTCACATTGGGGTTGGCAATGCAAAATATAATATTATTAAAAAGGTATTCAAATGGAGATTCTTTGTCCGCACTTTAAACAAATACATTCATCCATTGATGGGAAAGGGTTAAAAGCTTTGTTAATGTATTTGTTAATCGTTCTATACAGTGTGTTTGAGCTGATACTTGGGTGCTCAGCTCATCAAGTTCCCCTGGAGCCAGTATTCATGTTAAACAAAACCAGGCAGAAGTCACTCCACCCAGAAAAGAAAACAGGATGTTTAATTCTCATTCTTTTCAAGTATTTGGATGTTTACAAGGAAGACATGTCCTTTAGTGGACTTGATCTCTTAAAGTTCCTAACCTTGCTCCAGCTGGAGCGGGGGAGGGTGGGGGGAGGTAGGGGGGCTTACTTTGAGTGCCTGAAATGTAAAACAACAACAACTTGCATTTATATAGTGCCTTTAACATAGTAAAACAACAACAAAAACTTGTATTTATTTAGCGCCTTTAATGTAGTAAAACCTTCACAGGATCGTTATCAAAGAAAATTTGACATCAAGCCACATAAGGAGATATTAGGGCACATAACCAAACTCTTTTCTTTATTCGATCCTTGGATATGGGCGTCACTGGCAAGGCCAGCATTTATTGCCCGTCCCAAATTGCCCTTGAGAAGGCTTCGTCAAAGAGCCAGGTTTTAAGGAACATCTTAAAAGAAGAAAGAGAGATAGAGAGGTGGAGAGGTTTGGGGAGGGAGTTCCAGAGCTTGAGGCCCAGGCAGCTGAAGGCACGGCCATCAATAGTTGAGCGATTATAATCAGGGATGCTCAGGAGGGCAGCATTAGAGGAGCGCAGTCATCTCGGGGGATTGTAGGGCTGGAGGAGATTACAGAGATAGGGAGGGGTGACCATGGAGGGATTTGAACACAAGGATAAGAATTTTAAAATCCTAGGAAAATCTATTTATACACTTCTGTATTCAATGATGATGAGCCATTAATTACTAGGATTTTCAATTAATTTCAGAATATGGCAGTGTGGGCAGTGTGGGCGGTGTGGGCGGTGTGGGCGGAGTGGGCAGTGTGGGCAGTGTGGGCGGTGTGGGCGGAGTGGGCGGTGTGGGCGGAGTGGGCAGTGTGGGCGGTGTGGGCGGTGTGGGCGGAGTGGGCGGTGTGGGCGGTGTGGGCGGTGTGGGCGGAGTGGGCGGAGTGGGCGGTGTGGGCGGTGTGGGCGGTGTGGGCGGAGTGGGCGGTGTGGGCGGTGTGGGCGGAGTGGGCGGAGTGGGCGGTGTGGGCGGTGTGGGCGGTGTGGGCGGAGTGGGCGGTGCGGGCGGTGCGGGCGGTGCGGGCGGAGCGGGCGGAGTGGGCGGTGTGGGCGGTGTGGGCGGAGTGGGCGGTGTGGGCGGAGTGGGCGGTGTGGGCGGAGTGGGCAGTGTGGGCGGAGTGGGCGGAGTGGGCAGTGTGGGCGGAGTGGGCAGTGTGGGCGGTGTGGGCGGAGTGGGCAGTGTGGGCGGAGTGGGCGGAGTGGGCAGTGTGGGCGGAGTGGGCGGAGTGGGCAGTGTGGGCAGTGTGGGCGGAGTGGGCAGTGTGGGCAGAGTGGGCAGTGTGGGCGGAGTGGGCCGAGTGGGCAGTGTGGGCGGAGTGGGCAGTGTGGGCGGAGTGGGCAGTGTGGGCGGAGTGGGCGGTGTGGGCGGTGTGGGCAGTGTGGGCGGAGTGGGCAGTGTGGGCGGAGTGGGCGGAGTGGGCAGTGTGGGCAGTGTGGGCGGAGTGGGCAGTGTGGGCGGTGTGGGCGGAGTGGGCAGTGTGGGCAGTGTGGGCAGTGTGGGCGGAGTGGGCGGAATGGGCAGTGTGGGCGGAGTGGGCAGTGTGGGCGGTGTGGGCGGAGTGGGCGGTGTGGGCGGTGTGGGCGGAGTGGGCAGTGTGGGCGGAGTGGGCGGTGTGGGCGGAGTGGGCGGTGTGGGCGGAGTGGGCAGTGTGGCCGGTGTGGGCGGAGTGGGCAGTGTGGGCGGAGTGGGCAGTGTGGGCGGAGTGGGCGGAGTGGGCAGTGTGGGCGGAGTGGGCGGAGTGGGCGGAGTGGGCAGTGTGGGCGGAGTGGGCAGTGTGGGCGGTGTGGGCAGTGTGGGCAGTGTGGGCGGAGTGGGCGGAGTGGGCAGTGTGGGCAGAGTGGGCAGTGTGGGCAGTGTGGGCGGAGTGGGCAGTGTGGGCGGAGTGGGCGGAGTGGGCAGTGTGGGCAGTGTGGGCGGTGTGGGCGGAGTGGGCAGTGTGGGCGGTATGGGCGGAGTGGGCAGTGTGGGCGGTGTGGGCGGAGCGGGCAGTGTGGGCGGAGTGGGCAGTGTGGGCGGAGTGGGCGCAGTGGGCAGTGTGGGCGGTGTGGGCAGTGTGGGCGGAGTGGGCAGTGTGGGCGGAGTGGGCAGTGTGGGCAGTGTGGGCAGTGTGGGCGGTGTGGGCGGAGTGGGCGGTGTGGGCGGTGTGGGCGGAGTGGGCAGTGTGGGCAGTGTGGGCGGAGTGGGCAGTGTGGGCGGAGTGGGCAGTGTGGGCGGTGTGGGCAGTGTGGGCAGTGTGGGCGGAGTGGGCAGTGTGGGCGGTGTGGGCAGTGTGGGCGGAGTGGGCAGTGTGGGCGGAGTGGGCAGTGTGGGCAGTGTGGGCGGAGTGGGCAGTGTGGGCAGTGTGGGCGGTGTGGGCAGTGTGGGCGGAGTGGGCGGTGTGGGCGGAGTGGGCAGTGTGGGCGGTGTGGGCAGTGTGGGCAGTGTGGGCGGAGTGGGCAGTGTGGGCCATGTGGGCAGTGTGGGCGGTGTGGACGGAGTGGGCAGTGTGGGCGGTGTGGACGGAGTGGGCAGAGTGGACGGAGTGGGCAGTGTGGACGGAGTGGGCAGAGTGGGCAGTGTGGGCGGTGTGGGCGGTGTGGGCGGTGTGGGCGGTGTGGGCGGAGTGGGCAGTCTGGGCGGAGTGGGCGGAGTGGGCGGAGTGGGCAGTGTGGGCGGAGTGGGCGGAGTGGGCAGTGTGGGCGGAGTGGGCGGTGTGGGCGGTGTGGGCGGAGTGGGCAGTGTGGACGGAGTGGGCAGTGTGGGCAGTGTGGGCGGAGTGGGCGGTGTGGGCGGAGTGGGCAGTGTGGGCGGAGTGGGCAGTGTGGGCGGAGTGGGCGGTGTGGGCGGTGTGGGCGGAGTGGGCAGTGTGGGCGGAGTGGGCGGAGTGGGCAGTTTGGGTGGAGTGGGCGGAGTGGGCAGTGTGGGCGGAGTGGGCAGAGTGGGCGGAGTGGGCGGAGTGGGCAGTGTGGGCGGAGTGGGCGGAGTGGGCAGTGTGGGCGGAGTGGGCAGTGTGGGCGGAGTGGGCGGAGTGGGCAGTGTGGGCGGAGTGGGCGGAGTGGGCGGTGTGGGCGGTGCGGGCGGAGTGGGCGGAGGGGGCAGTGTGGGCGGAGTGGGCAGTGTGGGCAGTGTGGGCAGAGTGGGCGGTGTGGGCGGTGTGGGCAGTGTGGTCGGAGTGGGCGGAGTGGGCGGAATGGGCAGTGTGGGCAGTGTGGGCGGTGTGGGCGGTGTAGGCGGAGTGGGCAGTGTGGGCGGAGTGGGCAGTGTGGGCAGAGTGGTCGGAGTGGGCGGTGTGGGCGGAGTGGGCAGTGTGGGCGGAGTGGGCAGTGTGGGCGGAGTGGGCGGAGTGGGCAGTGTGGGCGGAGTGGGCAGTGTGGGCGGTGTGGGCGGAGTGGGCAGTGTGGGCGGAGTGGGCGGAGTGGGCGGTGTGGGCGGAGTGGGCGGTGTGGGCAGTGTGGGCGGAGTGGGCAGTGTGGGCGGAGTGGGCAGTGTGGGCAGTGTGGGCGGTGTGGGCGGAGTGGGCGGTGTGGGCGGAGTGGGCAGTGTGGGCGGTGTGGGCGGAGTGGGCAGTGTGGGCGGAGTGGGCAGTGTGGGCGGAGTGGGCGGAGTGGGCAGTGTGGGCGGTGTGGGCGGAGTGGGCAGTGTGGGCGGAGTGGGCAGTGTGGGCGGAGTGGGCAGTGTGGGCGGAGTGGGCGGAGTGGGCGGTGTGGGCGGAGTGGGCGGTGTGGGCAGTGTGGGCGGAGTGGGCAGTGTGGGCAGTGTGGGCGGAGTGGGCAGTGTGGGCGGAGTGGGCAGTGTGGGCAGTGTGGGCGGTGTGGGCGGTGTGGGCGGTGTGGGCGGAGTGGGCAGTGTGGGCGGTGTGGGCGGAGTGGGCAGTGTGGGCGGTGTGGGCGGAGTGGGCAGTGTGGGCGGTGTGGGCGGAGTGGGCGGAGTGGGCGGAGTGGGCAGTGTGGGCAGTGTGGGCGGTGTGGGCAGTGTGGGCGGAGTGGGCAGTGTGGGCGGAGTGGGCGGTGTGGGCAGTGTGGACGGTGTGGGCGGAGTGGGCAGTGTGGGCGGTGTGGGCGGAGTGGGCAGTGTGGGCAGTGTGGGCGGAGTGGGCAGTGTGGGCAGTGTGGGCGGAGTGGGCGGAGTGGGCAGTGTGGGCGGAGTGGGCAGTGTGGGCGGAGTGGGCGGTCTGGGCAGTGTGGGTGGAGTGGGCAGTGTGGGTGGTGTGGGCAGTGTGGGCGGAGTGGGCGGAGTGGGCAGTGTGGGCGGAGTGGGCAGTGTGGGCAGTGTGGGCGGAGTGGGCAGTGTGGGCGGTGTGGGCAGTGTGGGCGGAGTGGGCGGTGTGGGCGGAGTGGGCAGTGTGGGCGGTGTGGGCAGTGTGGGCAGTGTGGGCGGAGTGGGCAGTGTGGGCCGTGTGGGCAGTGTGGACGGAGTGGGCAGTGTGGGCAGTGTGGGCGGTGTGGACGGAGTGGGCAGTGTGGGCAGAGTGGACGGAGTGGGCCGTGTGGGCAGTGTGGAAGGAGTGGGCAGTGTGGGCGGAGTGGGCAGTGTGGGCGGAGTGGGCGGTGTGGGCAGTGTGGGCAGTGTGGGCGGTGTGGGCAGTGTGGGCGGTGTGGGCAGTGTGGGCGGAGTGGGCAGTGTGGGCGGAGCGGGCAGTGTGGGCGGAGTGGGCAGTGTGGGCGGAGTGGGCGGAGTTGGCGGTGTGGGCGGAGTGGGCAGTGTGGGCAGTGTGGGCGGAGTGGGCAGTGTGGGCGGAGTGGGCAGTGTGGGCAGTGTGGGCAGAGTGGGCAGTGTGGGCGGTGTGGGCGGAGTGGGCAGTGTGGGCGGAGTGGGCAGTGTGGGCGGAGTGGGCAGTGTGGGCGGATTGGGCGGAGTGGGCAGTGTGGGCGGAGTGGGCAGAGTGGGCAGTGTGGGCAGTGTGGGCGGTGTGGGCGGAGTGGGCGGTGTGGGCGGAGTGGGCAGTGTGGGCGGAGTGGGCAGTGTGGGCGGAGTGGGCAGTGTGGGCGGAGTGGGCGGAGTGGGCAGTGTGGGCGGTGTGGGCGGAGTGGGCAGTGTGGGCGGAGTGGGCAGTGTGGGCGGAGTGGGCAGTGTGGGCGGAGTGGGCGGAGTGGGCGGTGTGGGCGGAGTGGGCGGTGTGGGCAGTGTGGGCGGAGTGGGCAGTGTGGGCAGTGTGGGCGGAGTGGGCAGTGTGGGCGGAGTGGGCGGAGTGGGCAGTGTGGGCAGTGTGGGCGGTGTGGGCGGAGTGGGCGGTGTGGGCGGTGTGGGCGGAGTGGGCGGTGTGGGCGGAGTGGGCAGTGTGGGCGGTGTGGGCGGAGTGGGCAGTGTGGGCGGTGTGGGCGGAGTGGGCAGTGTGGGCGGAGTGGGCGGAGTGGGCAGTGTGGGCAGTGTGGGCGGTGTGGGCAGTGTGGGCGGAGTGGGCGGTGTGGGCAGTGTGGACGGTGTGGGCGGAGTGGGCAGTGTGGGCGGTGTGGGCGGAGTGGGCAGTGTGGGCAGTGTGGGCGGAGTGGGCAGTGTGGGCAGTGTGGGCGGAGTGGGCGGAGTGGGCAGTGTGGGCGGAGTGGGCAGTGTGGGCGGAGTGGGCGGTCTGGGCAGTGTGGGTGGAGTGGGCAGTGTGGGTGGTGTGGGCAGTGTGGGCGGAGTGGGCGGAGTGGGCAGTGTGGGCGGAGTGGGCAGTGTGGGCAGTGTGGGCGGAGTGGGCAGTGTGGGCGGTGTGGGCAGTGTGGGCGGAGTGGGCGGTGTGGGCGGAGTGGGCAGTGTGGGCGGTGTGGGCAGTGTGGGCAGTGTGGGCGGAGTGGGCAGTGTGGGCCGTGTGGGCAGTGTGGACGGAGTGGGCAGTGTGGGCAGTGTGGGCGGTGTGGACGGAGTGGGCAGTGTGGGCAGAGTGGACGGAGTGGGCCGTGTGGGCAGTGTGGAAGGAGTGGGCAGTGTGGGCGGAGTGGGCAGTGTGGGCGGAGTTGGCGGTGTGGGCAGTGTGGGCGGTGTGGGCAGTGTGGGCGGTGTGGGCAGTGTGGGCGGAGTGGGCAGTGTGGGCGGAGTGGGCAGTGTGGGCGGAGTGGGCGGAGTTGGCGGTGTGGGCGGAGTGGGCAGTGTGGGCAGTGTGGGCGGAGTGGGCAGTGTGGGCGGAGTGGGCAGTGTGGGCAGAGTGGGCAGTGTGGGCGGTGTGGGCGGAGTGGGCAGTGTGGGCGGAGTGGGCAGTGTGGGCGGATTGGGCGGAGTGGGCAGTGTGGGCGGAGTGGGCAGTGTGGGCGGAGTGGGCGGTGTGGGCGGAGTGGGCAGTGTGGGCGGTGTGGGCAGTGTGGGCGGAGTGGGCAGTGTGGGCGGAGTGGGCGGAGTGGGCTGTGTGGGCGGAGTGGGCAGTGTGGGCGGAGTGGGCAGTGTGGGCGGAGTGGGCAGAGTGGGCAGTGTGGGCGGTGTGGGCAGTGCGGGCGGTGTGGGCAGTGTGGGCGGTGTGGGCGGAGTGGGCAGTGTGGGCGGTGTGGGCGGAGTGGGCAGTGTGGGCAGTGTGGGCGGTGTGGGCGGAGTGGGCAGTGTGGGCGGAGTGGGCAGTGTGGGCGGTGTGGGCAGTGTGGGCAGTGTGGGCGGAGTGGGCAGTGTGGGCGGAGTGGGCAGTGTTGTCAGTGTGGGCAGTGTGGGCGGAGTGGGCAGTGTGAGCGGAGTGGGCAGTGTGGGCGGAGTGGGCAGTGTGGGCGGTGTGGGCAGTGTGGGCGGAGTGGGCAGTGTGGGCGGTGTGGGCAGTGTGGGCGGTGTGGGCGGAGTGGGCAGTGTGGGCGGTGTGGGCAGTGTGGGCAGTGTGGGCGGAGTGGGCAGTGTGGGCCGTGTGGGCAGTGTGGGCAGTGTGGACGGAGTGGGCAGTGTGGGCAGTGTGGGCGGTGTGGACGGAGTGGGCAGTGTGGGCAGAGTGGACGGAGTGGGCAGTGTGGGCAGTGTGGGCAGTGTGGGCAGTGTGGGCGGTGTGGGCAGTGTGGGCGGTGTGGGCAGTGTGGGCGGTGTGGGCAGTGTGGGCGGAGTGGGCAGTGTGGGCGGAGTGGGCAGTGTGCGCGGTGTGGGCGGAGTGGGCAGTGTGGGCGGTGTGGGCGGTGTGGGCAGTGTGGGCGGAGTGGGCAGTGTGGGCGGAGTGGGCAGTGTGGGCGGTGTGGGCGGTGTGGGCAGTGTGGGCGGAGTGGGCAGTGTGGGCGGAGTGGGCAGTGTGGGCGGAGTGGGCAGTGTGGGCAGTGTGCGCGGAGTGGGCAGTGTGGGCGGAGTGGGCAGTGTGGGCGGAGTGGGCAGTGTGTGCGGTGTGGGCGGTGTGGGCGGTGTGGGCGGAGTGGGCAGTGTGGGCGGAGTGGGCAGTGTGGGCGGAGTGGGCAGTGTGGGCGGAGTGGGCGGCGTGGGCGGTGTGGGCGGAGTGGGCGGTGTGGGCGGAGTGGGCAGTGTGGGCTTAGTGGGCGGTGTGGGCAGTGTGGGCGGTGTGGGCGGTGTGGGCAGTGTGGGCGGAGTGGGCGGAGTGGGCAGTGTGGGCGGAGTGGGCAGTGTGGGCGGAGTGGGCGGAGTGGGCAGTGTGGGCGGAGTGGGCAGTGTGGGCGGTGTGGGCAGTGTGGGCAGAGTGGGCGGTGTGGACGGAGTGGGCAGTGTGGGCGGAGTGGGCAGTGTGGGCCGTGTGGGCGGAGTGGGCAGTGTGGGCAGAGTGGACGGAGTGGGCAGTGTGGACGGAGTGGGCAGTGTGGACGGAGTGGGCAGTGTGGGCGGAGTGGGCAGTGTGGGCGGAGTGGGCGGTGTGGGCAGTGTGGGCGATTTGGCAGTGTGGGCGGTGTGGGCAGTGTGGGCAGTGTGGGCGGAGTGGGCAGTGTGGGCAGAGTGGACGGAGTGGGCAGTGTGGGCAGTGTGGGCGGAGTGGGCAGTGTGGGCGGAGTGGGCGGTGTGGGCAGAGTGGGCGGAGTGGGCGGTGTGGGCAGTGTGGGCGGAGTGGGCGGTGTGGGCAGTGTGGGCGGAGTGGGCAGTGTGAGCAGAGTGGACTGAGTGGGCAGTGTGGGCAGTGTGGACGGAGTGGGCAGTGTGGGCGGAGTGGGCAGTGTGGGCGGAGTGGGCGGTGTGGGCAGTGTGGGCGATGTGGGCAGTGTGGGCGGTGTGGGCAGTGTGGGCGGAGTGGGCAGTGTGTGCGGCGTGGGCGGAGTGGGCAGTGTGGGCGGTGTGGGCGGAATGGGCGGAGTGGGCAGTGTGGACGGAGTGGGCAGTGTGGGCGGAGTGGGCAGTGTGGGCAGTGTGGACGGAGTGGGCAGTGTGGGCGGAGTGGGCAGTGTGGGCAGAGTGGGCAGTGTGGGCGGTGTGGGCGGAGTGGGCAGTGTGGGCGGAGTGGGCAGTGTGGGCGGAGTGGGCAGTGTGGGCGGTGTGGGCAGTGTGGGCAGTGTGGGCGGTGTGGGCAGTGTGGGCAGTGTGGGCGGTGTGGGCAGTGTGGGCAGTGTGGGCGGAGTGGGCAGTGTGGGCGGAGTGGGCAGTGTGGGCGGAGTGGGCGGAGTGGGCAGTGTGGGCGGTGTGGGCGGAGTGGGCAGTGTGGGCGGTGTGGGCGGTGTGGGCAGTGTGGGCGGAGTGGGCAGTGTGGGCGGAGTGGGCAGTGTGGGCGATGTGGGCGGTGTGGGCAGTGTGGGCGGAGTGGGCAGTGTGGGCGGAGTGGGCAGTGTGGGCGGAGTGGGCGGAGTGGGCAGTGTGGGCAGTGTGGGCGGAGTGGGCAGTGTGGGCGGAGTGGGCAGTGTGGGCGGTGTGGGCGGAGTGGGCGGTGTGGGCGGTGTGGGCGGAGTGGGCGGTGTGGGCGGAGTGGGCAGTGTGGGCGGAGTGGGCAGTGTGGGCTTAGTGGGCGGTGTGGGCAGTGTGGGCGGTGTGGGCGGTGTGGGCGGAGTGGGCGGAGTGGGCAGTGTGGGCGGAGTGGGCAGTGTGGGCGGAGTGGGCGGAGTGGGCAGTGTGGGCGGAGTGGGCAGTGTGGGCGGTGTGGGCAGTGTGGGCAGAGTGGGCGGTGTGGACGGAGTGGGCAGTGTGGGCGGAGTGGGCAGTGTGGGCCGTGTGGGCGGAGTGGGCAGTGTGGGCAGAGTGGACGGAGTGGGCAGTGTGGACGGAGTGGGCAGTGTGGGCGGAGTGGGCAGTGTGGGCGGAGTGGGCGGTGTGGGCAGTGTGGGCGATGTGGGCAGTGTGGGCGGTGTGGGCAGTGTGGGCAGTGTGGGCAGAGTGGACGGAGTGGGCAGTGTGGGCAGTGTGGGCGGAGTGGGCAGTGTGGGCGGAGTGGGCGGTGTGGGCAGTGTGGGCGGAGTGGCCGGTGTGGGCAGTGTGGGCGGAGTGGGCAGTGTGAGCAGAGTGGACTGAGTGGGCAGTGTGGGCAGTGTGGACGGAGTGGGCAGTGTGGGCGGAGTGGGCAGTGTGGGCGGAGTGGGCGGTGTGGGCGGAGTGGGCGGTGTGGGCAGTGTGGGCGGAGTGGGCAGTGTGGGCGGAGTGGGCAGTGTGGGCGGAGTGGGCAGTGTGGGCAGTGTGGGCGGTGTGGGCGGAGTGGGCGGTGTGGGCGGTGTGGGCGGAGTGGGCAGTGTGGGCGGTGTGGGCGGAGTGGGCAGTGTGGGCGGAGTGGGCAGTGTGGGCGGAGTGGGCGGAGTGGGCAGTGTGGGCGGTGTGGGCGGAGTGGGCAGTGTGGGCGGAGTGGGCAGTGTGGGCGGAGTGGGCAGTGTGGGCGGAGTGGGCGGAGTGGGCGGTGTGGGCGGAGTGGGCGGTGTGGGCAGTGTGGGCGGAGTGGGCAGTGTGGGCAGTGTGGGCGGAGTGGGCAGTGTGGGCGGAGTGGGCGGAGTGGGCAGTGTGGGCAGTGTGGGCGGTGTGGGCGGAGTGGGCGGTGTGGGCGGTGTGGGCGGAGTGGGCAGTGTGGGCGGTGTGGGCGGAGTGGGCAGTGTGGGCGGTGTGGGCGGAGTGGGCAGCGTGGGCGGTGTGGGCGGAGTGGGCAGTGTGGGCGGAGTGGGCGGAGTGGGCAGTGTGGGCAGTGTGGGCGGTGTGGGCAGTGTGGGCGGAGTGGGCAGTGTGGGCGGAGTGGGCGGTGTGGGCAGTGTGGACGGTGTGGGCGGAGTGGGCAGTGTGGGCGGTGTGGGCGGAGTGGGCAGTGTGGGCAGTGTGGGCGGAGTGGGCAGTGTGGGCAGTGTGGGCGGAGTGGGCGGAGTGGGCAGTGTGGGCGGAGTGGGCAGTGTGGGCGGAGTGGGCGGTCTGGGCAGTGTGGGTGGAGTGGGCAGTGTGGGTGGTGTGGGCAGTGTGGGCGGAGTGGGCGGAGTGGGCAGTGTGGGCGGAGTGGGCAGTGTGGGCAGTGTGGGCGGAGTGGGCAGTGTGGGCGGTGTGGGCAGTGTGGGCGGAGTGGGCGGTGTGGGCGGAGTGGGCAGTGTGGGCGGTGTGGGCAGTGTGGGCAGTGTGGGCGGAGTGGGCAGTGTGGGCCGTGTGGGCAGTGTGGACGGAGTGGGCAGTGTGGGCAGTGTGGGCAGTGTGGGCGGTGTGGGCGGAGTGGGCAGTGTGGGCGGAGTGGGCGGAGTGGGCAGTGTGGGCAGTGTGGGCGGTGTGGGCAGTGTGGGCGGAGTGGGCAGTGTGGGCGGAGTGGGCGGTGTGGGCAGTGTGGACGGTGTGGGCGGAGTGGGCAGTGTGGGCAGTGTGGGCGGAGTGGGCGGAGTGGGCAGTGTGGGCGGAGTGGGCAGTGTGGGCAGTGTGGGCGGAGTGGGCAGTGTGGGCGGTGTGGGCGGAGTGGGCGGTGTGGGCGGAGTGGGCAGTGTGGGCAGTGTGGGCAGTGTGGGCGGAGTGGGCAGTGTGGGCAATGTGGGCAGTGTGGGCGGTGTGGACGGAGTGGGCAGTGTGGGCAGAGTGGACGGAGTGGGCCGTGTGGGCAGTGTGGAAGGAGTGGGCAGTGTGGGCGGAGTGGGCAGTGTGGGCGGAGTGGGCGGTGTGGGCAGTGTGGGCAGTGTGGGCGGTGTGGGCAGTGTGGGCGGAGTGGGCAGTGTGGGCGGAGCGGGCAGTGTGGGCGGAGTGGGCAGTGTGGGCGGAGTGGGCGGAGTGGGCAGTGTGGGCGGAGTGGGCAGTGTGGGCAGTGTGGGCAGAGTGGGCAGTGTGGGCGGTGTGGGCGGAGTGGGCAGTGTGGGCGGAGTGGGCAGTGTGGGCGGATTGGGCGGAGTGGGCAGTGTGGGCGGAGTGGGCGGTGTGGGCGGAGTGGGCAGTGTGGGCGGTGTGGGCAGTGTGGGCGGAGTGGGCAGTGTGGGCGGAGTGGGCGGAGTGGGCTGTGTGGGCGGAGTGGGCAGTGTGGGCGGAGTGGGCAGTGTGGGCGGAGTGGGCAGTGTGGGCGATGTGGGCAGTGTGGGCGGTGTGGGCAGTGTGGGCAGTGTGGGCGGAGTGGGCAGTGTGGGCAGAGTGGACGGAGTGGGCAGTGTGGGCAGTGTGGGCGGAGTGGGCAGTGTGGGCGGAGTGGGCGGTGTGGGCAGAGTGGGCGGTGTGGGCAGTGTGGGCGGAGTGGCCGGTGTGGGCAGTGTGGGCGGAGTGGGCAGTGTGAGCAGAGTGGACTGAGTGGGCAGTGTGGGCAGTGTGGACGGAGTGGGCAGTGTGGGCGGAGTGGGCAGTGTGGGCGGAGTGGGCGGTGTGGGCGGAGTGGGCGGTGTGGGCAGTGTGGGCGGAGTGGGCAGTGTGGGCGGAGTGGGCAGTGTGGGCAGTGTGGGCGTGTGGGCGGAGTGGGCGGTGTGGGCGGAGTGGGCAGTGTGGGCGGTGTGGGCAGTGTGGGCGGAGTGGGCGGTGTGGGCAGTGTGGACGGTGTGGGCGGAGTGGGCAGTGTGGGCGGTGTGGGCGGAGTGGGCAGTGTGGGCAGTGTGGGCGGAGTGGGCAGTGTGGGCAGTGTGGGCGGAGTGGGCGGAGTGGGCAGTGTGGGCGGAGTGGGCAGTGTGGGCGGAGTGGGCGGTCTGGGCAGTGTGGGTGGAGTGGGCAGTGTGGGTGGTGTGGGCAGTGTGGGCGGAGTGGGCGGAGTGGGCAGTGTGGGCGGAGTGGGCAGTGTGGGCAGTGTGGGCGGAGTGGGCAGTGTGGGCGGTGTGGGCAGTGTGGGCGGAGTGGGCGGTGTGGGCGGAGTGGGCAGTGTGGGCGGTGTGGGCAGTGTGGGCAGTGTGGGCGGAGTGGGCAGTGTGGGCCGTGTGGGCAGTGTGGACGGAGTGGGCAGTGTGGGCAGTGTGGGCGGTGTGGACGGAGTGGGCAGTGTGGGCAGAGTGGACGGAGTGGGCCGTGTGGGCAGTGTGGAAGGAGTGGGCAGTGTGGGCGGAGTGGGCAGTGTGGGCGGAGTGGGCGGTGTGGGCAGTGTGGGCGGTGTGGGCAGTGTGGGCGGTGTGGGCAGTGTGGGCGGAGTGGGCAGTGTGGGCGGAGCGGGCAGTGTGGGCGGAGTGGGCAGTGTGGGCGGAGTGGGCGGAGTTGGCGGTGTGGGCGGAGTGGGCAGTGTGGGCAGTGTGGGCGGAGTGGGCAGTGTGGGCGGAGTGGGCAGTGTGGGCAGTGTGGGCAGAGTGGGCAGTGTGGGCGGTGTGGGCGGAGTGGGCAGTGTGGGCGGAGTGGGCAGTGTGGGCGGATTGGGCGGAGTGGGCAGTGTGGGCGGAGTGGGCAGTGTGGGCGGAGTGGGCGGTGTGGGCGGAGTGGGCAGTGTGGGCGGTGTGGGCAGTGTGGGCGGAGTGGGCAGTGTGGGCGGAGTGGGCGGAGTGGGCTGTGTGGGCGGAGTGGGCAGTGTGGGCGGAGTGGGCAGTGTGGGCGGAGTGGGCAGAGTGGGCAGTGTGGGCGGTGTGGGCAGTGCGGGCGGTGTGGGCAGTGTGGGCGGTGTGGGCGGAGTGGGCAGTGTGGGCGGTGTGGGCGGAGTGGGCAGTGTGGGCAGTGTGGGCGGTGTGGGCGGAGTGGGCAGTGTGGGCGGAGTGGGCAGTGTGGGCGGTGTGGGCAGTGTGGGCAGTGTGGGCGGAGTGGGCAGTGTGGGCGGAGTGGGCAGTGTTGTCAGTGTGGGCAGTGTGGGCGGAGTGGGCAGTGTGAGCGGAGTGGGCAGTGTGGGCGGAGTGGGCAGTGTGGGCGGTGTGGGCAGTGTGGGCGGAGTGGGCAGTGTGGGCGGTGTGGGCAGTGTGGGCGGTGTGGGCGGAGTGGGCAGTGTGGGCGGTGTGGGCAGTGTGGGCAGTGTGGGCGGAGTGGGCAGTGTGGGCCGTGTGGGCAGTGTGGGCAGTGTGGACGGAGTGGGCAGTGTGGGCAGTGTGGGCGGTGTGGACGGAGTGGGCAGTGTGGGCAGAGTGGACGGAGTGGGCAGTGTGGGCAGTGTGGACGGAGTGGGCAGTGTGGGCGGAGTGGGCAGTGAGGGCGGAGTGGGCGGTGTGGGCAGTGTGGGCGGAGTGAGCAGTGTGGGCGGAGTGGGCGGTGTGGGCAGTGTGGGCGGAGTGGGCAGTGTGGGCGGAGTGGGCAGTGTGGGCGGAGTGGGCAGTGTGGGCGGTGTGGGCAGTGTGGGCAGTGTGGGCGGTGTGGGCAGTGTGGGCGGTGTGGGCAGTGTGGGCGGTGTGGGCAGTGTGGGCGGAGTGGGCAGTGTGGGCGGAGTGGGCAGTGTGCGCGGTGTGGGCGGAGTGGGCAGTGTGGGCGGTGTGGGCGGTGTGGGCAGTGTGGGCGGAGTGGGCAGTGTGGGCGGAGTGGGCAGTGTGGGCGGTGTGGGCGGTGTGGGCAGTGTGGGCGGAGTGGGCAGTGTGGGCGGAGTGGGCAGTGTGGGCGGAGTGGGCAGTGTGGGCAGTGTGCGCGGAGTGGGCAGTGTGGGCGGAGTGGGCAGTGTGGGCGGAGTGGGCAGTGTGGGCGGTGTGGGCGGTGTGGGCGGTGTGGGCGGAGTGGGCAGTGTGGGCGGAGTGGGCAGTGTGGGCGGAGTGGGCAGAGTGGGCAGTGTGGGCGGCGTGGGCGGAGTGGGCGGCGTGGGCGGTGTGGGCGGAGTGGGCGGTGTGGGCGGAGTGGGCAGTGTGGGCTTAGTGGGCGGTGTGGGCAGTGTGGGCGGTGTGGGCGGTGTGGGCAGTGTGGGCGGAGTGGGCGGAGTGGGCAGTGTGGGCGGAGTGGGCAGTGTGGGCGGAGTGGGCGGAGTGGGCAGTGTGGGCGGAGTGGGCAGTGTGGGCGGTGTGGGCAGTGTGGGCAGAGTGGGCGGTGTGGACGGAGTGGGCAGTGTGGGCGGAGTGGGCAGTGTGGGCCGTGTGGGCGGAGTGGGCAGTGTGGGCAGAGTGGACGGAGTGGGCAGTGTGGACGGAGTGGGCAGTGTGGGCGGAGTGGGCAGTGTGGGCGGAGTGGGCGGTGTGGGCAGTGTGGGCGATTTGGCAGTGTGGGCGGTGTGGGCAGTGTGGGCAGTGTGGGCGGAGTGGGCAGTGTGGGCAGAGTGGACGGAGTGGGCAGTGTGGGCAGTGTGGGCGGAGTGGGCAGTGTGGGCGGAGTGGGCGGTGTGGGCAGAGTGGGCGGAGTGGGCGGTGTGGGCAGTGTGGGCGGAGTGGGCGGTGTGGGCAGTGTGGGCGGAGTGGGCAGTGTGAGCAGAGTGGACTGAGTGGGCAGTGTGGGCAGTGTGGACGGAGTGGGCAGTGTGGGCGGAGTGGGCAGTGTGGGCGGAGTGGGCGGTGTGGGCAGTGTGGGCGATGTGGGCAGTGTGGGCGGTGTGGGCAGTGTGGGCGGAGTGGGCAGTGTGTGCGGCGTGGGCGGAGTGGGCAGTGTGGGCGGTGTGGGCGGAATGGGCGGAGTGGGCAGTGTGGACGGAGTGGGCAGTGTGGGCGGAGTGGGCAGTGTGGGCAGTGTGGACGGAGTGGGCAGTGTGGGCGGAGTGGGCAGTGTGGGCAGAGTGGGCAGTGTGGGCGGTGTGGGCGGAGTGGGCAGTGTGGGCGGAGTGGGCAGTGTGGGCGGAGTGGGCAGTGTGGGCGGTGTGGGCAGTGTGGGCAGTGTGGGCGGTGTGGGCAGTGTGGGCAGTGTGGGCGGTGTGGGCAGTGTGGGCAGTGTGGGCGGAGTGGGCAGTGTGGGCGGAGTGGGCAGTGTGGGCGGAGTGGGCGGAGTGGGCAGTGTGGGCGGTGTGGGCGGAGTGGGCAGTGTGGGCGGTGTGGGCGGTGTGGGCAGTGTGGGCGGAGTGGGCAGTGTGGGCGGAGTGGGCAGTGTGGGCGATGTGGGCGGTGTGGGCAGTGTGGGTGGAGTGGGCAGTGTGGGCGGAGTGGGCAGTGTGGGCGGAGTGGGCGGAGTGGGCAGTGTGGGCAGTGTGGGCGGAGTGGGCAGTGTGGGCGGAGTGGGCAGTGTGGGCGGTGTGGGCGGAGTGGGCGGTGTGGGCGGTGTGGGCGGAGTGGGCGGTGTGGGCGGAGTGGGCGGTGTGGGCGGAGTGGGCAGTGTGGGCTTAGTGGGCGGTGTGGGCAGTGTGGGCGGTGTGGGCGGTGTGGGCAGTGTGGGCGGAGTGGGCGGAGTGGGCAGTGTGGGCGGAGTGGGCAGTGTGGGCGGAGTGGGCGGAGTGGGCAGTGTGGGCGGAGTGGGCAGTGTGGGCGGTGTGGGCAGTGTGGGCAGAGTGGGCGGTGTGGACGGAGTGGGCAGTGTGGGCGGAGTGGGCAGTGTGGGCCGTGTGGGCGGAGTGGGCAGTGTGGGCAGAGTGGACGGAGTGGGCAGTGTGGACGGAGTGGGCAGTGTGGGCGGAGTGGGCAGTGTGGGCGGAGTGGGCGGTGTGGGCAGTGTGGGCGATGTGGGCAGTGTGGGCGGTGTGGGCAGTGTGGGCAGTGTGGGCAGAGTGGACGGAGTGGGCAGTGTGGGCAGTGTGGGCGGAGTGGGCAGTGTGGGCGGAGTGGGCGGTGTGGGCAGAGTGGGCGGTGTGGGCAGTGTGGGCGGAGTGGCCGGTGTGGGCAGTGTGGGCGGAGTGGGCAGTGTGAGCAGAGTGGACTGAGTGGGCAGTGTGGGCAGTGTGGACGGAGTGGGCAGTGTGGGCGGAGTGGGCAGTGTGGGCGGAGTGGGCGGTGTGGGCGGAGTGGGCGGTGTGGGCAGTGTGGGCGGAGTGGGCAGTGTGGGCGGAGTGGGCAGTGTGGGCGGAGTGGGCAGTGTGGGCAGTGTGGGCGGTGTGGGCGGAGTGGGCGGTGTGGGCGGTGTGGGCGGAGTGGGCAGTGTGGGCGGTGTGGGCGGAGTGGGCAGTGTGGGCGGAGTGGGCAGTGTGGGCGGAGTGGGCGGAGTGGGCAGTGTGGGCGGTGTGGGCGGAGTGGGCAGTGTGGGCGGAGTGGGCAGTGTGGGCGGAGTGGGCAGTGTGGGCGGAGTGGGCGGAGTGGGCGGTGTGGGCGGAGTGGGCGGTGTGGGCAGTGTGGGCGGAGTGGGCAGTGTGGGCAGTGTGGGCGGAGTGGGCAGTGTGGGCGGAGTGGGCGGAGTGGGCAGTGTGGGCAGTGTGGGCGGTGTGGGCGGAGTGGGCGGTGTGGGCGGTGTGGGCGGAGTGGGCAGTGTGGGCGGTGTGGGCGGAGTGGGCAGTGTGGGCGGTGTGGGCGGAGTGGGCAGTGTGGGCGGTGTGGGCGGAGTGGGCAGTGTGGGCGGAGTGGGCGGAGTGGGCAGTGTGGGCGGTGTGGGCGGTGTGGGCAGTGTGGGCGGAGTGGGCAGTGTGGGCGGAGTGGGCGGTGTGGGCAGTGTGGACGGTGTGGGCGGAGTGGGCAGTGTGGGCGGTGTGGGCGGAGTGGGCAGTGTGGGCAGTGTGGGCGGAGTGGGCAGTGTGGGCAGTGTGGGCGGAGTGGGCGGAGTGGGCAGTGTGGGCGGAGTGGGCAGTGTGGGCGGAGTGGGCGGTCTGGGCAGTGTGGGTGGAGTGGGCAGTGTGGGTGGTGTGGGCAGTGTGGGCGGAGTGGGCGGAGTGGGCAGTGTGGGCGGAGTGGGCAGTGTGGGCAGTGTGGGCGGAGTGGGCAGTGTGGGCGGTGTGGGCAGTGTGGGCGGAGTGGGCGGTGTGGGCGGAGTGGGCAGTGTGGGCGGTGTGGGCAGTGTGGGCAGTGTGGGCGGAGTGGGCAGTGTGGGCCGTGTGGGCAGTGTGGACGGAGTGGGCAGTGTGGGCAGTGTGGGCAGTGTGGGCGGTGTGGGCGGAGTGGGCAGTGTGGGCGGAGTGGGCGGAGTGGGCAGTGTGGGCGGTGTGGGCAGTGTGGGCGGAGTGGGCAGTGTGGGCGGAGTGGGCGGTGTGGGCAGTGTGGACGGTGTGGGCGGAGTGGGCAGTGTGGGCAGTGTGGGCGGAGTGGGCGGAGTGGGCAGTGTGGGCGGAGTGGGCAGTGTGGGCAGTGTGGGCGGAGTGGGCAGTGTGGGCGGTCTGGGCGGAGTGGGCGGTGTGGGCGGAGTGGGCAGTGTGGGCGGTGTGGGCAGTGTGGGCAGTGTGGGCGGAGTGGGCAGTGTGGGCAGTGTGGGCAGTGTGGGCGGTGTGGACGGAGTGGGCAGTGTGGGCAGAGTGGACGGAGTGGGCCGTGTGGGCAGTGTGGAAGGAGTGGGCAGTGTGGGCGGAGTGGGCAGTGTGGGCGGAGTGGGCGGTGTGGGCAGTGTGGGCAGTGTGGGCGGTGTGGGCAGTGTGGGCGGAGTGGGCAGTGTGGGCGGAGCGGGCAGTGTGGGCGGAGTGGGCAGTGTGGGCGGAGTGGGCGGAGTGGGCAGTGTGGGCGGAGTGGGCAGTGTGGGCAGTGTGGGCAGAGTGGGCAGTGTGGGCGGTGTGGGCAGTGTGGGCGGAGTGGGCAGTGTGGGCGGATTGGGCGGAGTGGGCAGTGTGGGCGGAGTGGGCAGTGTGGGCGGAGTGGGCGGTGTGGGCGGAGTGGGCAGTGTGGGCGGTGTGGGCAGTGTGGGCGGAGTGGGCAGTGTGGGCGGAGTGGGCGGAGTGGGCTGTGTGGGCGGAGTGGGCAGTGTGGGCGGAGTGGGCAGTGTGGGCGGAGTGGGCAGTGTGGGCGATGTGGGCAGTGTGGGCGGTGTGGGCAGTGTGGGCGGAGTGGGCAGTGTGGGCAGAGTGGACGGAGTGGGCAGTGTGGGCAGTGTGGGCGGAGTGGGCAGTGTGGGCGGAGTGGGCGGTGTGGGCAGAGTGGGCGGTGTGGGCAGTGTGGGCGGAGTGGCCGGTGTGGGCAGTGTGGGCGGAGTGGGCAGTGTGAGCAGAGTGGACTGAGTGGGCAGTGTGGGCAGTGTGGACGGAGTGGGCAGTGTGGGCGGAGTGGGCAGTGTGGGCGGAGTGGGCGGTGTGGGCGGAGTGGGCGGTGTGGGCAGTGTGGGCGGAGTGGGCAGTGTGGGCGGAGTGGGCAGTGTGGGCGGAGTGGGCAGTGTGGGCAGTGTGGGCGGTGTGGGCGGAGTGGGCGGTGTGGGCGGTGTGGGCGGAGTGGGCAGTGTGGGCGGTGTGGGCGGAGTGGGCAGTGTGGGCGGAGTGGGCAGTGTGGGCGGAGTGGGCGGAGTGGGCAGTGTGGGCGGTGTGGGCGGAGTGGGCAGTGTGGGCGGAGTGGGCAGTGTGGGCGGAGTGGGCAGTGTGGGCGGAGTGGGCGGAGTGGGCGGTGTGGGCGGAGTGGGCGGTGTGGGCAGTGTGGGCGGAGTGGGCAGTGTGGGCAGTGTGGGCGGAGTGGGCAGTGTGGGCGGAGTGGGCGGAGTGGGCAGTGTGGGCAGTGTGGGCGGTGTGGGCGGAGTGGGCGGTGTGGGCGGTGTGGGCGGAGTGGGCAGTGTGGGCGGTGTGGGCGGTGTGGGCAGTGTGGGCGGTGTGGGCGGAGTGGGCAGTGTGGGCGGTGTGGGCGGAGTGGGCAGTGTGGGCGGAGTGGGCGGAGTGGGCAGTGTGGGCAGTGTGGGCGGTGTGGGCAGTGTGGGCGGAGTGGGCAGTGTGGGCGGAGTGGGCGGTGTGGGCAGTGTGGACGGTGTGGGCGGAGTGGGCAGTGTGGGCGGTGTGGGCGGAGTGGGCAGTGTGGGCAGTGTGGGCGGAGTGGGCAGTGTGGGCAGTGTGGGCGGAGTGGGCGGAGTGGGCAGTGTGGGCGGAGTGGGCAGTGTGGGCGGAGTGGGCGGTCTGGGCAGTGTGGGTGGAGTGGGCAGTGTGGGCGGTGTGGGCAGTGTGGGCGGAGTGGGCGGAGTGGGCAGTGTGGGCGGAGTGGGCAGTGTGGGCAGTGTGGGCGGAGTGGGCAGTGTGGGCGGTGTGGGCAGTGTGGGCGGAGTGGGCGGTGTGGGCGGAGTGGGCAGTGTGGGCGGTGTGGGCAGTGTGGGCGGAGTGGGCAGTGTGGGCCGTGTGGGCAGTGTGGACGGAGTGGGCAGTGTGGGCAGTGTGGGCAGTGTGGGTGGTGTGGGCGGAGTGGGCAGTGTGGGCGGAGTGGGCGGAGTGGGCAGTGTGGGCAGTGTGGGCGGTGTGGGCAGTGTGGGCGGAGTGGGCAGTGTGGGCGGAGTGGGCGGTGTGGGCAGTGTGGACGGTGTGGGCGGAGTGGGCAGTGTGGGCGGTGTGGGCGGAGTGGGCAGTGTGGGCAGTGTGGGCGGAGTGGGCAGTGTGGGCAGTGTGGGCGGAGTGGGCGGAGTGGGCAGTGTGGGCGGAGTGGGCAGTGTGGGCGGAGTGGGCGGTCTGGGCAGTGTGGGTGGAGTGGGCAGTGTGGGTGGTGTGGGCAGTGTGGGCGGAGTGGGCGGAGTGGGCAGTGTGGGCGGAGTGGGCAGTGTGGGCAGTGTGGGCGGAGTGGGCAGTGTGGGCGGTGTGGGCAGTGTGGGCGGAGTGGGCGGTGTGGGCGGAGTGGGCAGTGTGGGCGGTGTGGGCAGTGTGGGCAGTGTGGGCGGAGTGGGCAGTGTGGGCAGTGTGGGCAGTGTGGGCGGTGTGGACGGAGTGGGCAGTGTGGGCAGAGTGGACGGAGTGGGCCGTGTGGGCAGTGTGGAAGGAGTGGGCAGTGTGGGCGGAGTGGGCAGTGTGGGCGGAGTGGGCGGTGTGGGCAGTGTGGGCAGTGTGGGCGGTGTGGGCAGTGTGGGCGGTGTGGGCAGTGTGGGCGGAGTGGGCAGTGTGGGCGGAGCGGGCAGTGTGGGCGGAGTGGGCAGTGTGGGCGGAGTGGGCGGAGTTGGCGGTGTGGGCGGAGTGGGCAGTGTGGGCAGTGTGGGCGGAGTGGGCAGTGTGGGCGGAGTGGGCAGTGTGGGCAGTGTGGGCAGAGTGGGCAGTGTGGGCGGTGTGGGCGGAGTGGGCAGTGTGGGCGGAGTGGGCAGTGTGGGCGGATTGGGCGGAGTGGGCAGTGTGGGCGGAGTGGGCAGTGTGGGCGGAGTGGGCGGTGTGGGCGGAGTGGGCAGTGTGGGCGGTGTGGGCAGTGTGGGCGGAGTGGGCAGTGTGGGCGGAGTGGGCGGAGTGGGCTGTGTGGGCGGAGTGGGCAGTGTGGGCGGAGTGGGCAGTGTGGGCGGAGTGGGCAGAGTGGGCAGTGTGGGCGGTGTGGACAGTGCGGGCGGTGTGGGCAGTGTGGGCGGTGTGGGCGGAGTGGGCAGTGTGGGCGGTGTGGGCAGTGTGGGCGGTGTGGGCGGAGTGGGCAGTGTGGGCGGAGTGGGCAGTGTGGGCGGTGTGGGCAGTGTGGGCAGTGTGGGCGGAGTGGGCAGTGTGGGCGGAGTGGGCAGTGTTGTCAGTGTGGGCAGTGTGGGCGGAGTGGGCAGTGTGAGCGGAGTGGGCAGTGTGGGCGGAGTGGGCAGTGTGGGCGGTGTGGGCAGTGTGGGCGGAGTGGGCAGTGTGGGCGGTGTGGGCAGTGTGGGCGGTGTGGGCGGAGTGGGCAGTGTGGGCGGTGTGGGCAGTGTGGGCAGTGTGGGCGGAGTGGGCAGTGTGGGCCGTGTGGGCAGTGTGGGCAGTGTGGACGGAGTGGGCAGTGTGGGCAGTGTGGGCGGTGTGGACGGAGTGGGCAGTGTGGGCAGAGTGGACGGAGTGGGCAGTGTGGGCAGTGTGGACGGAGTGGGCAGTGTGGGCGGAGTGGGCAGTGAGGGCGGAGTGGGCGGTGTGGGCAGTGTGGGCGGAGTGAGCAGTGTGGGCGGAGTGGGCGGTGTGGGCAGTGTGGGCGGAGTGGGCAGTGTGGGCGGAGTGGGCAGTGTGGGCGGAGTGGGCAGTGTGGGCGGTGTGGGCGGTGTGGGCAGTGTGGGCGGTGTGGGCAGTGTGGGCAGTGTGGGCGGTGTGGGCAGTGTGGGCGGTGTGGGCAGTGTGGGCGGAGTGGGCAGTGTGGGCGGAGTGGGCAGTGTGCGCGGTGTGGGCGGAGTGGGCAGTGTGGGCGGTGTGGGCGGTGTGGGCAGTGTGGGCGGAGTGGGCAGTGTGGGCGGAGTGGGCAGTGTGGGCGGTGTGGGCGGTGTGGGCAGTGTGGGCGGAGTGGGCAGTGTGGGCGGAGTGGGCAGTGTGGGCGGAGTGGGCGGAGTGGGCAGTGTGGGCAGTGTGGGCGGAGTGGGCAGTGTGGGCGGAGTGGGCAGTGTGGGCGGAGTGGGCAGTGTGGGCGGAGTGGGCAGTGTGGGCGGTGTGGGCGGTGTGGGCGGTGTGGGCGGAGTGGGCAGTGTGGGCGGAGTGGGCAGTGTGGGCGGAGTGGGCAGTGTGGGCGGAGTGGGCAGTGTGGGCGGCGTGGGCGGAGTGGGCGGTGTGGGCGGAGTGGGCGGTGTGGGCGGAGTGGGCAGTGTGGGCTTAGTGGGCGGTGTGGGCAGTGTGGGCGGTGTGGGCGGTGTGGGCGGAGTGGGCGGAGTGGGCAGTGTGGGCGGAGTGGGCAGTGTGGGCGGAGTGGGCGGAGTGGGCAGTGTGGGCGGAGTGGGCAGTGTGGGCGGTGTGGGCAGTGTGGGCAGAGTGGGCGGTGTGGACGGAGTGGGCAGTGTGGGCGGAGTGGGCAGTGTGGGCCGTGTGGGCGGAGTGGGCAGTGTGGGCAGAGTGGACGGAGTGGGCAGTGTGGACGGAGTGGGCAGTGTGGGCGGAGTGGGCAGTGTGGGCGGTGTGGGCGGTGTGGGCAGTGTGGGCGATTTGGCAGTGTGGGCGGTGTGGGCAGTGTGGGCAGTGTGGGCGGAGTGGGCAGTGTGGGCAGAGTGGACGGAGTGGGCAGTGTGGGCAGTGTGGGCGGAGTGGGCAGTGTGGGCGGAGTGGGCGGTGTGGGCAGAGTGGGCGGAGTGGGCGGTGTGGGCAGTGTGGGCGGAGTGGGCGGTGTGGGCAGTGTGGGCGGAGTGGGCAGTGTGAGCAGAGTGGACTGAGTGGGCAGTGTGGGCAGTGTGGACGGAGTGGGCAGTGTGGGCGGAGTGGGCAGTGTGGGCGGAGTGGGCAGTGTGGGCGATGTGGGCAGTGTGGGCGGTGTGGGCAGTGTGGGCGGAGTGGGCAGTGTGTGCGGCGTGGGCGGAGTGGGCAGTGTGGGCGGTGTGGGCGGAATGGGCGGAGTGGGCAGTGTGGACGGAGTGGGCAGTGTGGGCGGAGTGGGCAGTGTGGGCAGTGTGGACGGAGTGGGCAGTGTGGGCGGAGTGGGCAGTGTGGGCAGAGTGGGCAGTGTGGGCGGTGTGGGCGGAGTGGGCAGTGTGGGCGGAGTGGGCAGTGTGGGCGGAGTGGGCAGTGTGGGCGGTGTGGGCAGTGTGGGCAGTGTGGGCGGTGTGGGCAGTGTGGGCAGTGTGGGCGGTGTGGGCAGTGTGGGCAGTGTGGGCGGAGTGGGCTGTGTGGGCGGAGTGGGCAGTGTGGGCGGAGTGGGCGGAGTGGGCAGTGTGGGCGGTGTGGGCGGAGTGGGCAGTGTGGGCGGTGTGGGCGGTGTGGGCAGTGTGGGCGGAGTGGGCAGTGTGGGCGGAGTGGGCAGTGTGGGCGATGTGGGCGGTGTGGGCAGTGTGGGCGGAGTGGGCAGTGTGGGCGGAGTGGGCAGTGTGGGCGGAGTGGGCGGAGTGGGCAGTGTGGGCAGTGTGGGCGGAGTGGGCAGTGTGGGCGGAGTGGGCAGTGTGGGCGGTGTGGGCGGAGTGGGCGGTGTGGGCGGTGTGGGCGGAGTGGGCGGTGTGGGCGGAGTGGGCAGTGTGGGCGGAGTGGGCAGTGTGGGCTTAGTGGGCGGTGTGGGCAGTGTGGGCGGTGTGGGCGGTGTGGGCAGTGTGGGCGGAGTGGGCGGAGTGGGCAGTGTGGGCGGAGTGGGCAGTGTGGGCGGAGTGGGCGGAGTGGGCAGTGTGGGCGGAGTGGGCAGTGTGGGCGGTGTGGGCAGTGTGGGCAGAGTGGGCGGTGTGGACGGAGTGGGCAGTGTGGGCGGAGTGGGCAGTGTGGGCCGTGTGGGCGGAGTGGGCAGTGTGGGCAGAGTGGACGGAGTGGGCAGTGTGGACGGAGTGGGCAGTGTGGGCGGAGTGGGCAGTGTGGGCGGAGTGGGCGGTGTGGGCAGTGTGGGCGATGTGGGCAGTGTGGGCGGTGTGGGCAGTGTGGGCAGTGTGGGCGGAGTGGGCAGTGTGGGCAGAGTGGACGGAGTGGGCAGTGTGGGCAGTGTGGGCGGAGTGGGCAGTGTGGGCGGAGTGGGCGGTGTGGGCAGAGTGGGCGGTGTGGGCAGTGTGGGCGGAGTGGCCGGTGTGGGCAGTGTGGGCGGAGTGGGCAGTGTGAGCAGAGTGGACTGAGTGGGCAGTGTGGGCAGTGTGGACGGAGTGGGCAGTGTGGGCGGAGTGGGCAGTGTGGGCGGAGTGGGCGGTGTGGGCGGAGTGGGCGGTGTGGGCAGTGTGGGCGGAGTGGGCAGTGTGGGCGGAGTGGGCAGTGTGGGCGGAGTGGGCAGTGTGGGCAGTGTGGGCGGTGTGGGCGGAGTGGGCGGTATGGGCGGTGTGGGCGGAGTGGGCAGTGTGGGCGGTGTGGGCGGAGTGGGCAGTGTGGGCGGAGTGGGCAGTGTGGGCGGAGTGGGCGGAGTGGGCAGTGTGGGCGGTGTGGGCGGAGTGGGCAGTGTGGGCGGAGTGGGCAGTGTGGGCGGAGTGGGCAGTGTGGGCGGAGTGGGCGGAGTGGGCGGTGTGGGCGGAGTGGGCGGTGTGGGCAGTGTGGGCGGAGTGGGCAGTGTGGGCAGTGTGGGCGGAGTGGGCAGTGTGGGCGGAGTGGGCAGTGTGGGCAGTGTGGGCGGTGTGGGCGGAGTGGGCGGTGTGGGCGGTGTGGGCGGAGTGGGCAGTGTGGGCGGTGTGGGCGGAGTGGGCAGTGTGGGCGGTGTGGGCGGAGTGGGCAGTGTGGGCGGTGTGGGCGGAGTGGGCAGTGTGGGCGGAGTGGGCGGAGTGGGCAGTGTGGGCAGTGTGGGCGGTGTGGGCAGTGTGGGCGGAGTGGGCAGTGTGGGCGGAGTGGGCGGTGTGGGCAGTGTGGACGGTGTGGGCGGAGTGGGCAGTGTGGGCGGTGTGGGCGGAGTGGGCAGTGTGGGCAGTGTGGGCGGAGTGGGCAGTGTGGGCAGTGTGGGCGGAGTGGGCGGAGTGGGCAGTGTGGGCGGAGTGGGCAGTGTGGGCGGAGTGGGCGGTCTGGGCAGTGTGGGTGGAGTGGGCAGTGTGGGTGGTGTGGGCAGTGTGGGCGGAGTGGGCGGAGTGGGCAGTGTGGGCGGAGTGGGCAGTGTGGGCAGTGTGGGCGGAGTGGGCAGTGTGGGCGGTGTGGGCAGTGTGGGCGGAGTGGGCAGTGTGGACGGAGTGGGCAGTGTGGGCGGTGTGGGCAGTGTGGGCAGTGTGGGCGGAGTGGGCAGTGTGGGCCGTGTGGGCAGTGTGGACGGAGTGGGCAGTGTGGGCAGTGTGGGCGGTGTGGACGGAGTGGGCAGTGTGGGCAGAGTGGACGGAGTGGGCCGTGTGGGCAGTGTGGAAGGAGTGGGCAGTGTGGGCGGAGTGGGCAGTGTGGGCGGAGTGGGCGGTGTGGGCAGTGTTGTCAGTGTGGGCAGTGTGGGCGGTGTGGGCGGTGTGGGCGGAGTGGGCAGTGTGGGCGGTGTGGGCGGAGTGGGCAGTGTGGGCGGTGTGGGCGGAGTGGGCAGTGTGGGCGGTGTGGGCGGAGTGGGCAGTGTGGGCGGAGTGGGCGGAGTGGGCAGTGTGGGCAGTGTGGGCGGTGTGGGCAGTGTGGGCGGAGTGGGCAGTGTGGGCGGAGTGGGCGGTGTGGGCAGTGTGGACGGTGTGGGCGGAGTGGGCAGTGTGGGCGGTGTGGGCGGAGTGGGCAGTGTGGGCAGTGTGGGCAGTGTGGGCGGAGTGGGTGGAGTGGGCAGTGTGGGTGGAGTGGGCAGTGTGGGCGGAGTGGGCGGTGTGGGCAGTGTGGGTGGAGTGGGCAGTGTGGGTGGTGTGGGCAGTGTGGGCGGAGTGGGCGGAGTGGGCAGTGTGGGCGGAGTGGGCAGTGTGGGCGGAGTGGGCAGTGTGGGCGGTGTGGGCAGTGTGGGCGGAGTGGGCGGTGTGGGCGGAGTGGGAAGTGTGGGCGGTGTGGGCAGTGTGGGCAGTGTGGGCGGAGTGGGCAGTGTGGGCCGTGTGGGCAGTGCGGACGGAGTGGGCAGTGTGGGCAGTGTGGGCGGTGTGGACGGAGTGGGCAGTGTGGGCAGAGTGGACGGAGTGGGCCGTGTGGGCAGTGTGGACGGAGTGGGCAGTGTGGGCGGAGTGGGCAGTGTGGGCGGAGTGGGCGGTGTGGGCAGTGTGGGCAGTGTGGGCGGTGTGGGCAGTGTGGGCGGTGTGGGCAGTGTGGGCGGAGTGGGCGGAGTGGGCAGTGTGGGCGGAGCGGGCAGTGTGGGCGGAGTGGGCAGTGTGGGCGGAGTGGGCGGAGTGGGCGGAGTTGGCGGTGTGGGCGGAGTGGGCAGTGTGGGCAGTGTGGGCGGAGTGGGCGGAGTGGGCAGTGTGGACGGAGTGGGCAGTGTGGGCGGAGTGGGCAGTGTGGGCAGTGTGGGCAGAGTGGGCGGTGTGGGCGGTGTGGGCGGAGTGGGCAGTGTGGGCGGAGTGGGCGGAGTGGGCAGTGTGGGCGGAGTGGGCAGTGTGGGCGGAGTGGGCGGAGTGGGCGGTGTGGGCGGTGTGGGCAGTGTGGGCGGTGTGGGCAGTGTGGGCGGAGTGGGCAGTGTGGGCGGAGTGGGCGGAGTGGGCTGTGTGGGCGGAGTGGGCAGTGTGGGCGGAGTGGGCAGTGTGGGCAGTGTGGGCGGAGTGGGCAGAGTGGGCAGTGTGGGCGGTGTGGGCAGTGCGGGCGGAGTGGGCAGTGTGGGCGGTGTGGGCAGTGTGGGCGGTGTGGGCGGAGTGGGCAGTGTGGGCGGTGTGGGCAGTGTGGGCAGTGTGGGCGGAGTGGGCAGTGTGCGCCGTGTGGGCAGTGTGGGCAGTGTGGACGGAGTGGGCAGTGTGGGCAGTGTGGGCGGTGTGGACGGAGTGGGCAGTGTGGGCAGAGTGGACGGAGTGGGCAGTGTGGGCAGTGTGGACGGAGTGGGCAGTGTGGGCGGAGTGGGCAGTGAGGGCGGAGTGGGCGGTGTGGGCAGTGTGGGCGGAGTGAGCAGTGTGGGCGGAGTGGGCGGTGTGGGCAGTGTGGGCGGAGTGGGCAGTGTGGGCGGAGTGGGCAGTGTGGGCGGAGTGGGCAGTGTGGGCGGTGTGGGCAGTGTGGGCAGTGTGGGCAGTGTGGGCAGTGTGGGCGGTGTGGGCAGTGTGGGCAGTGTGGGCGGTGTGGGCAGTGTGGGCGGTGTGGGCAGTGTGGGCGGAGTGGGCAGTGTGGGCGGAGTGGGCAGTGTGGGCGGAGTGGGCGGAGTGGGCAGTGTGCGCGGTGTGGGCGGAGTGGGCAGTGTGGGCGGTGTGGGCGGTGTGGGCAGTGTGGGCGGAGTGGGCAGTGTGGGCGGAGTGGGCAGTGTGGGCGGTGTGGGCGGTGTGGGCAGTGTGGGCGGAGTGTGCAGTGTGGGCGGAGTGGGCAGTGTGGGCGGAGTGGGCGGAGTGGGCAGTGTGGGCAGTGTGGGCGGAGTGGGCAGTGTGGGCGGAGTGGGCAGTGTGGGCGGAGTGGGCAGTGTGGGCGGAGTGGGCGGTGTGGGTGGAGTGGGCGGTGTGGGCGGAGTGGGCAGTGTGGGCTTAGTGGGCGGTGTGGGCAGTGTGGGCGGTGTGGGCGGTGTGGGCAGTGTGGGCGGAGTGGGCGGAGTGGGCAGTGTGGGCGGAGTGGGCAGTGTGGGCGGAGTGGGCGGAGTGGGCAGTGTGGGCAGTGTGGGCGGTGTGGGCAGTGTGGGCGGAGTGGGCAGTGTGGGCGGAGTGGGCGGTGTGGGCAGTGTGGACGGTGTGGGCGGAGTGGGCAGTGTGGGCGGTGTGGGCGGAGTGGGCAGTGTGGGCAGTGTGGGCGGAGTGGGCAGTGTGGGCAGTGTGGGCGGAGTGGGCGGAGTGGGCAGTGTGGGCGGAGTGGGCAGTGTGGGCGGAGTGGGCGGTCTGGGCAGTGTGGGTGGAGTGGGCAGTGTGGGTGGTGTGGGCAGTGTGGGCGGAGTGGGCGGAGTGGGCAGTGTGGGCGGAGTGGGCAGTGTGGGCAGTGTGGGCGGAGTGGGCAGTGTGGGCGGTGTGGGCAGTGTGGGCGGAGTGGGCGGTGTGGACGGAGTGGGCAGTGTGGGCGGTGTGGGCAGTGTGGGCAGTGTGGGCGGAGTGGGCAGTGTGGGCCATGTGGGCAGTGTGGACGGAGTGGGCAGTGTGGGCAGTGTGGGCGGTGTGGACGGAGTGGGCAGTGTGGGCAGAGTGGACGGAGTGGGCCGTGTGGGCAGTGTGGAAGGAGTGGGCAGTGTGGGCGGAGTGGGCAGTGTGGGCGGAGTGGGCGGTGTGGGCAGTGTTGTCAGTGTGGGCAGTGTGGGCGGTGTGGGCGGTGTGGGCGGAGTGGGCAGTGTGGGCGGTGTGGGCGGAGTGGGCAGTGTGGGCGGTGTGGGCGGAGTGGGCAGTGTGGGCGGTGTGGGCGGAGTGGGCAGTGTGGGCGGAGTGGGCGGAGTGGGCAGTGTGGGCAGTGTGGGCGGTGTGGGCAGTGTGGGCGGAGTGGGCAGTGTGGGCGGAGTGGGCGGTGTGGGCAGTGTGGACGGTGTGGGCGGAGTGGGCAGTGTGGGCGGTGTGGGCGGAGTGGGCAGTGTGGGCAGTGTGGGCAGTGTGGGCGGAGTGGGTGGAGTGGGCAGTGTGGGTGGAGTGGGCAGTGTGGGCGGAGTGGGCGGTGTGGGCAGTGTGGGTGGAGTGGGCAGTGTGGGTGGTGTGGGCAGTGTGGGCGGAGTGGGCGGAGTGGGCAGTGTGGGCGGAGTGGGCAGTGTGGGCGGAGTGGGCAGTGTGGGCGGTGTGGGCAGTGTGGGCGGAGTGGGCGGTGTGGGCGGAGTGGGAAGTGTGGGCGGTGTGGGCAGTGTGGGCAGTGTGGGCGGAGTGGGCAGTGTGGGCCGTGTGGGCAGTGCGGACGGAGTGGGCAGTGTGGGCAGTGTGGGCGGTGTGGACGGAGTGGGCAGTGTGGGCAGAGTGGACGGAGTGGGCCGTGTGGGCAGTGTGGACGGAGTGGGCAGTGTGGGCGGAGTGGGCAGTGTGGGCGGAGTGGGCGGTGTGGGCAGTGTGGGCAGTGTGGGCGGTGTGGGCAGTGTGGGCGGTGTGGGCAGTGTGGGCGGAGTGGGCGGAGTGGGCAGTGTGGGCGGAGCGGGCAGTGTGGGCGGAGTGGGCAGTGTGGGCGGAGTGGGCGGAGTGGGCGGAGTTGGCGGTGTGGGCGGAGTGGGCAGTGTGGGCAGTGTGGGCGGAGTGGGCGGAGTGGGCAGTGTGGACGGAGTGGGCAGTGTGGGCGGAGTGGGCAGTGTGGGCAGTGTGGGCAGAGTGGGCGGTGTGGGCGGTGTGGGCGGAGTGGGCAGTGTGGGCGGAGTGGGCGGAGTGGGCAGTGTGGGCGGAGTGGGCAGTGTGGGCGGAGTGGGCGGAGTGGGCGGTGTGGGCGGTGTGGGCAGTGTGGGCGGTGTGGGCAGTGTGGGCGGAGTGGGCAGTGTGGGCGGAGTGGGCGGAGTGGGCTGTGTGGGCGGAGTGGGCAGTGTGGGCGGAGTGGGCAGTGTGGGCAGTGTGGGCGGAGTGGGCAGAGTGGGCAGTGTGGGCGGTGTGGGCAGTGCGGGCGGAGTGGGCAGTGTGGGCGGTGTGGGCAGTGTGGGCGGTGTGGGCGGAGTGGGCAGTGTGGGCGGTGTGGGCAGTGTGGGCAGTGTGGGCGGAGTGGGCAGTGTGCGCCGTGTGGGCAGTGTGGGCAGTGTGGACGGAGTGGGCAGTGTGGGCAGTGTGGGCGGTGTGGACGGAGTGGGCAGTGTGGGCAGAGTGGACGGAGTGGGCAGTGTGGGCAGTGTGGGCGGAGTGGGCAGTGAGGGCGGAGTGGGCGGTGTGGGCAGTGTGGGCGGTGTGGGCAGTGTGGGCGGAGTGGGCGGTGTGGGCAGTGTGGGCGGAGTGGGCAGTGTGGGCGGAGTGGGCAGTGTGGGCGGAGTGGGCAGTGTGGGCGGTGTGGGCAGTGTGGGCAGTGTGGGCAGTGTGGGCAGTGTGGGCGGTGTGGGCAGTGTGGGCAGTGTGGGCGGTGTGGGCAGTGTGGGCGGTGTGGGCAGTGTGGGCGGAGTGGGCAGTGTGGGCGGAGTGGGCAGTGTGGGCGGAGTGGGCGGAGTGGGCAGTGTGCGCGGTGTGGGCGGAGTGGGCAGTGTGGGCGGTGTGGGCGGTGTGGGCAGTGTGGGCGGAGTGGGCAGTGTGGGCGGAGTGGGCAGTGTGGGCGGTGTGGGCGGTGTGGGCAGTGTGGGCGGAGTGTGCAGTGTGGGCGGAGTGGGCAGTGTGGGCGGAGTGGGCGGAGTGGGCAGTGTGGGCAGTGTGGGCGGAGTGGGCAGTGTGGGCGGAGTGGGCAGTGTGGGCGGAGTGGGCAGTGTGGGCGGAGTGGGCGGTGTGGGTGGAGTGGGCGGTGTGGGCGGAGTGGGCAGTGTGGGCTTAGTGGGCGGTGTGGGCAGTGTGGGCGGTGTGGGCGGTGTGGGCAGTGTGGGCGGAGTGGGCGGAGTGGGCAGTGTGGGCGGAGTGGGCGGAGTGGGCGGAGTGGGCAGTGTGGGCGGAGTGGGCAGTGTGGGCGGTGTGGGCAGTGTGGGCAGAGTGGGCGGTGTGGACGGAGTGGGCAGTGTGGGCGGAGTGGGCAGCGTGGGCCGTGTGGGCGGAGTGGGCAGTGTGGGCAGAGTGGACGGAGTGGGCAGTGTGGACGGAGTGGGCAGTGTGGGCGGAGTGGGCAGTGTGGGCGGAGTGGGCGGTGTGGGCAGTGTGAGCGATGTGGGCGGTGTGGGCAGTGTGGGCAGTGTGGGCGGAGTGGGCAGTGTGGGCAGAGTGGACGGAGTGGGCAGTGTGGGCAGTGTGGGCAGAGTGGGCAGTGTGGGCGGAGTGGGCGGTGTTGGCAGAGTGGGCGGAGTGGGCGGTGTGGGCAGTGTGGGCGGAGTGGGCGGTGTGGGCAGTGTGGGCGGAGTGGGCAGTGTGAGTAGAGTGGACTGAGTGGGCAGTGTGGGCAGTGTGGACGGAGTGGGCAGTGTGGGTGGAGTGGGCAGTGTGGGCGGAGTGGGCAGTGTGGGCAGTGTGGGCGATGTGGGCAGTGTGGGCGGTGTGGGCGGAGTGGGCAGTGTGGGCAGAGTGGACGGAGTGGGCAGTGTGGACGGAGTGGGCAGTGTGGGCGGAGTGGGCAGTGTGGGCGGAGTGGGCGGTGTGGGCAGTGTGGGCGATGTGGGCAGTGTGGGCGGTGTGGGCAGTGTGGGCAGTGTGGGCGGAGTGGGCAGTGTGGGCAGAGTGGACGGAGTGGGCAGTGTGGGCAGTGTGGGCGGAGTGGGCAGTGTGGGCGGAGTGGGCGGTGTGGGCAGAGTGGGCGGTGTGGGCAGTGTGGGCGGAGTGGCCGGTGTGGGCAGTGTGGGCGGAGTGGGCAGTGTGAGCAGAGTGGACTGAGTGGGCAGTGTGGGCAGTGTGGACGGAGTGGGCAGTGTGGGCGGAGTGGGCAGTGTGGGCGGAGTGGGCGGTGTGGGCGGAGTGGGCGGTGTGGGCAGTGTGGGCGGAGTGGGCAGTGTGGGCGGAGTGGGCAGTGTGGGCGGAGTGGGCAGTGTGGGCAGTGTGGGCGGTGTGGGCGGAGTGGGCGGTGTGGGCGGTGTGGGCGGAGTGGGCAGTGTGGGCGGTGTGGGCGGAGTGGGCAGTGTGGGCGGAGTGGGCGGAGTGGGCAGTGTGGGCGGTGTGGGCGGAGTGGGCAGTGTGGGCGGAGTGGGCAGTGTGGGCGGAGTGGGCAGTGTGGGCGGAGTGGGCGGAGTGGGCGGTGTGGGCGGAGTGGGCGGTGTGGGCAGTGTGGGCGGAGTGGGCAGTGTGGGCAGTGTGGGCGGAGTGGGCAGTGTGGGCGGAGTGGGCGGAGTGGGCAGTGTGGGCAGTGTGGGCGGTGTGGGCGGAGTGGGCGGTGTGGGCGGTGTGGGCGGAGTGGGCAGTGTGGGCGGTGTGGGCGGAGTGGGCAGTGTGGGCGGTGTGGGCGGAGTGGGCAGTGTGGGCGGTGTGGGCGGAGTGGGCAGTGTGGGCGGAGTGGGCGGAGTGGGCAGTGTGGGCAGTGTGGGCGGTGTGGGCAGTGTGGGCGGAGTGGGCAGTGTGGGCGGAGTGGGCGGTGTGGGCAGTGTGGACGGTGTGGGCGGAGTGGGCAGTGTGGGCGGTGTGGGCGGAGTGGGCAGTGTGGGCAGTGTGGGCAGTGTGGGCGGAGTGGGCGGAGTGGGCAGTGTGGGCGGAGTGGGCAGTGTGGGCGGAGTGGGCGGTGTGGGCAGTGTGGGTGGAGTGGGCAGTGTGGGTGGTGTGGGCAGTGTGGGAGGAGTGGGCGGAGTGGGCAGTGTGGGCGGAGTGGGCAGTGTGGGCGGAGTGGGCGGTGTGGGCGGAGTGGGCGGTGTGGGCGGAGTGGGCGGTGTGGGCGGTGTGGGCAGTGTGGGCAGTGTGGGCGGAGTGGGCAGTGTGGGCCGTGTGGGCAGTGTGGACGGAGTGGGCAGTGTGGGCAGTGTGGGCGGTGTGGACGGAGTGGGCAGTGTGGGCAGAGTGGACGGAGTGGGCCGTGTGGGCAGTGTGGACGGAGTGGGCGGAGTGGGCAGTGTGGGCGGTGTGGGCAGTGTGGGCAGTGTGGGCGGTGTGGGCAGTGTGGGCGGTGTGGGCAGTGTGGGCGGAGTGGGCGGAGTGGGCAGTGTGGGCGGAGCGGGCAGTGTGGGCGGAGTGGGCAGTGTGGGCAGTGTGGGCGGAGTGGGCGGAGTGGGCGGAGTGGGCAGTGTGGGCAGTGTGGGCGGAGTGGGCGGAGTGGGCAGTGTGGACGGAGTGGGCAGTGTGGGCGGAGTGGGCAGTGTGGGCAGTGTGGCAGAGTGGGCAGTGTGGGCGGTGTGGGCGGAGTGGGCAGTGTGGGCGGAGTGGGCAGTGTGGGCAGTGTGGGCGGAGTGGGCAGTGTGGGCCATGTGGGCAGTGTGGACGGAGTGGGCAGTGTGGGCAGTGTGGGCGGTGTGGACGGAGTGGGCAGTGTGGGCAGAGTGGACGGAGTGGGCCGTGTGGGCAGTGTGGAAGGAGTGGGCAGTGTGGGCGGAGTGGGCAGTGTGGGCGGAGTGGGCGGTGTGGGCAGTGTTGTCAGTGTGGGCAGTGTGGGCGGTGTGGGCGGTGTGGGCGGAGTGGGCAGTGTGGGCGGTGTGGGCGGAGTGGGCAGTGTGGGCGGTGTGGGCGGAGTGGGCAGTGTGGGCGGTGTGGGCGGAGTGGGCAGTGTGGGCGGAGTGGGCGGAGTGGGCAGTGTGGGCAGTGTGGGCGGTGTGGGCAGTGTGGGCGGAGTGGGCAGTGTGGGCGGAGTGGGCGGTGTGGGCAGTGTGGACGGTGTGGGCGGAGTGGGCAGTGTGGGCGGTGTGGGCGGAGTGGGCAGTGTGGGCAGTGTGGGCAGTGTGGGCGGAGTGGGTGGAGTGGGCAGTGTGGGTGGAGTGGGCAGTGTGGGCGGAGTGGGCGGTGTGGGCAGTGTGGGTGGAGTGGGCAGTGTGGGTGGTGTGGGCAGTGTGGGCGGAGTGGGCGGAGTGGGCAGTGTGGGCGGAGTGGGCAGTGTGGGCGGAGTGGGCAGTGTGGGCGGTGTGGGCAGTGTGGGCGGAGTGGGCGGTGTGGGCGGAGTGGGAAGTGTGGGCGGTGTGGGCAGTGTGGGCAGTGTGGGCGGAGTGGGCAGTGTGGGCCGTGTGGGCAGTGCGGACGGAGTGGGCAGTGTGGGCAGTGTGGGCGGTGTGGACGGAGTGGGCAGTGTGGGCAGAGTGGACGGAGTGGGCCGTGTGGGCAGTGTGGACGGAGTGGGCAGTGTGGGCGGAGTGGGCAGTGTGGGCGGAGTGGGCGGTGTGGGCAGTGTGGGCAGTGTGGGCGGTGTGGGCAGTGTGGGCGGTGTGGGCAGTGTGGGCGGAGTGGGCGGAGTGGGCAGTGTGGGCGGAGCGGGCAATGTGGGCGGAGTGGGCAGTGTGGGCGGAGTGGGCGGAGTGGGCGGAGTTGGCGGTGTGGGCGGAGTGGGCAGTGTGGGCAGTGTGGGCGGAGTGGGCGGAGTGGGCAGTGTGGACGGAGTGGGCAGTGTGGGCGGAGTGGGCAGTGTGGGCAGTGTGGGCAGAGTGGGCGGTGTGGGCGGTGTGGGCGGAGTGGGCAGTGTGGGCGGAGTGGGCGGAGTGGGCAGTGTGGGCGGAGTGGGCAGTGTGGGCGGAGTGGGCGGAGTGGGCGGTGTGGGCGGTGTGGGCAGTGTGGGCGGTGTGGGCAGTGTGGGCGGAGTGGGCAGTGTGGGCGGAGTGGGCGGAGTGGGCTGTGTGGGCGGAGTGGGCAGTGTGGGCGGAGTGGGCAGTGTGGGCAGTGTGGGCGGAGTGGGCAGAGTGGGCAGTGTGGGCGGTGTGGGCAGTGCGGGCGGAGTGGGCAGTGTGGGCGGTGTGGGCAGTGTGGGCGGTGTGGGCGGAGTGGGCAGTGTGGGCGGTGTGGGCAGTGTGGGCAGTGTGGGCGGAGTGGGCAGTGTGCGCCGTGTGGGCAGTGTGGGCAGTGTGGACGGAGTGGGCAGTGTGGGCAGTGTGGGCGGTGTGGACGGAGTGGGCAGTGTGGGCAGAGTGGACGGAGTGGGCAGTGTGGGCAGTGTGGACGGAGTGGGCAGTGTGGGCGGAGTGGGCAGTGAGGGCGGAGTGGGCGGTGTGGGCAGTGTGGGCGGAGTGAGCAGTGTGGGCGGAGTGGGCGGTGTGGGCAGTGTGGGCGGAGTGGGCAGTGTGGGCGGAGTGGGCAGTGTGGGCGGAGTGGGCAGTGTGGGCGGTGTGGGCAGTGTGGGCAGTGTGGGCAGTGTGGGCAGTGTGGGCGGTGTGGGCAGTGTGGGCAGTGTGGGCGGTGTGGGCAGTGTGGGCGGTGTGGGCAGTGTGGGCGGAGTGGGCAGTGTGGGCGGAGTGGGCAGTGTGGGCGGAGTGGGCGGAGTGGGCAGTGTGCGCGGTGTGGGCGGAGTGGGCAGTGTGGGCGGTGTGGGCGGTGTGGGCAGTGTGGGCGGAGTGGGCAGTGTGGGCGGAGTGGGCAGTGTGGGCGGTGTGGGCGGTGTGGGCAGTGTGGGCGGAGTGTGCAGTGTGGGCGGAGTGGGCAGTGTGGGCGGAGTGGGCGGAGTGGGCAGTGTGGGCAGTGTGGGCGGAGTGGGCAGTGTGGGCGGAGTGGGCAGTGTGGGCGGAGTGGGCAGTGTGGGCGGAGTGGGCGGTGTGGGTGGAGTGGGCGGTGTGGGCGGAGTGGGCAGTGTGGGCTTAGTGGGCGGTGTGGGCAGTGTGGGCGGTGTGGGCGGTGTGGGCAGTGTGGGCGGAGTGGGCGGAGTGGGCAGTGTGGGCGGAGTGGGCGGAGTGGGCGGAGTGGGCAGTGTGGGCGGAGTGGGCAGTGTGGGCGGTGTGGGCAGTGTGGGCAGAGTGGGCGGTGTGGACGGAGTGGGCAGTGTGGGCGGAGTGGGCAGCGTGGGCCGTGTGGGCGGAGTGGGCAGTGTGGGCAGAGTGGACGGAGTGGGCAGTGTGGACGGAGTGGGCAGTGTGGGCGGAGTGGGCAGTGTGGGCGGAGTGGGCGGTGTGGGCAGTGTGAGCGATGTGGGCGGTGTGGGCAGTGTGGGCAGTGTGGGCGGAGTGGGCAGTGTGGGCAGAGTGGACGGAGTGGGCAGTGTGGGCAGTGTGGGCAGAGTGGGCAGTGTGGGCGGAGTGGGCGGTGTTGGCAGAGTGGGCGGAGTGGGCGGTGTGGGCAGTGTGGGCGGAGTGGGCGGTGTGGGCAGTGTGGGCGGAGTGGGCAGTGTGAGTAGAGTGGACTGAGTGGGCAGTGTGGGCAGTGTGGACGGAGTGGGCAGTGTGGGTGGAGTGGGCAGTGTGGGCGGAGTGGGCAGTGTGGGCAGTGTGGGCGATGTGGGCAGTGTGGGCGGTGTGGGCGGAGTGGGCAGTGTGGGCAGAGTGGACGGAGTGGGCAGTGTGGACGGAGTGGGCAGTGTGGGCGGAGTGGGCAGTGTGGGCGGAGTGGGCGGTGTGGGCAGTGTGGGCGATGTGGGCAGTGTGGGCGGTGTGGGCAGTGTGGGCAGTGTGGGCGGAGTGGGCAGTGTGGGCAGAGTGGACGGAGTGGGCAGTGTGGGCAGTGTGGGCGGAGTGGGCAGTGTGGGCGGAGTGGGCGGTGTGGGCAGAGTGGGCGGTGTGGGCAGTGTGGGCGGAGTGGCCGGTGTGGGCAGTGTGGGCGGAGTGGGCAGTGTGAGCAGAGTGGACTGAGTGGGCAGTGTGGGCAGTGTGGACGGAGTGGGCAGTGTGGGCGGAGTGGGCAGTGTGGGCGGAGTGGGCGGTGTGGGCGGAGTGGGCGGTGTGGGCAGTGTGGGCGGAGTGGGCAGTGTGGGCGGAGTGGGCAGTGTGGGCGGAGTGGGCAGTGTGGGCAGTGTGGGCGGTGTGGGCGGAGTGGGCGGTGTGGGCGGTGTGGGCGGAGTGGGCAGTGTGGGCGGTGTGGGCGGAGTGGGCAGTGTGGGCGGAGTGGGCGGAGTGGGCAGTGTGGGCGGTGTGGGCGGAGTGGGCAGTGTGGGCGGAGTGGGCAGTGTGGGCGGAGTGGGCAGTGTGGGCGGAGTGGGCGGAGTGGGCGGTGTGGGCGGAGTGGGCGGTGTGGGCAGTGTGGGCGGAGTGGGCAGTGTGGGCAGTGTGGGCGGAGTGGGCAGTGTGGGCGGAGTGGGCGGAGTGGGCAGTGTGGGCAGTGTGGGCGGTGTGGGCGGAGTGGGCGGTGTGGGCGGTGTGGGCGGAGTGGGCAGTGTGGGCGGTGTGGGCGGAGTGGGCAGTGTGGGCGGTGTGGGCGGAGTGGGCAGTGTGGGCGGTGTGGGCGGAGTGGGCAGTGTGGGCGGAGTGGGCGGAGTGGGCAGTGTGGGCAGTGTGGGCGGTGTGGGCAGTGTGGGCGGAGTGGGCAGTGTGGGCGGAGTGGGCGGTGTGGGCAGTGTGGACGGTGTGGGCGGAGTGGGCAGTGTGGGCGGTGTGGGCGGAGTGGGCAGTGTGGGCAGTGTGGGCAGTGTGGGCGGAGTGGGCGGAGTGGGCAGTGTGGGCGGAGTGGGCAGTGTGGGCGGAGTGGGCGGTGTGGGCAGTGTGGGTGGAGTGGGCAGTGTGGGTGGTGTGGGCAGTGTGGGAGGAGTGGGCGGAGTGGGCAGTGTGGGCGGAGTGGGCAGTGTGGGCGGAGTGGGCGGTGTGGGCGGAGTGGGCGGTGTGGGCGGAGTGGGCAGTGTGGGCGGTGTGGGCAGTGTGGGCAGTGTGGGCGGAGTGGGCAGTGTGGGCCGTGTGGGCAGTGTGGACGGAGTGGGCAGTGTGGGCAGTGTGGGCGGTGTGGACGGAGTGGGCAGTGTGGGCAGAGTGGACGGAGTGGGCCGTGTGGGCAGTGTGGACGGAGTGGGCGGAGTGGGCAGTGTGGGCGGTGTGGGCAGTGTGGGCAGTGTGGGCGGTGTGGGCAGTGTGGGCGGTGTGGGCAGTGTGGGCGGAGTGGGCGGAGTGGGCAGTGTGGGCGGAGCGGGCAGTGTGGGCGGAGTGGGCAGTGTGGGCAGTGTGGGCGGAGTGGGCGGAGTGGGCGGAGTGGGCAGTGTGGGCAGTGTGGGCGGAGTGGGCGGAGTGGGCAGTGTGGACGGAGTGGGCAGTGTGGGCGGAGTGGGCAGTGTGGGCAGTGTGGCAGAGTGGGCAGTGTGGGCGGTGTGGGCGGAGTGGGCAGTGTGGGCGGAGTGGGCAGTGTGGGCGGAGTGGGCGGAGTGGGCAGTGTGGGCGGAGTGGGCAGTGTGGGCGGAGTGGGCGGAGTGGGCGGTGTGGGCGGAGTGGGCGGTGTGGGCACTGTGGGCGGAGTGGGCAGTGTGGGCGGAGTGGGCGGAGTGGGCTGTGTGGGCGGAGTGGGCAGTGTGGGCGGAGTGGGCAGTGTGGGCGGAGTGGGCAGAGTGGGCAGTGTGGGCGGTGTGGGCAGTGCGGGCGGTGTGGGCAGTGTGGGCGGTGTGGGCGGAGTGGGCAGTGTGGGCGGTGTGGGCGGAGTGGGCAGTGTGGGCAGTGTGGGCGGTGTGGGCGGAGTGGGCAGTGTGGGCGGAGTGGGCGGAGTGGGCAGTGTGGGCGGTGTGGGCAGTGTGGGCGGAGTGGGCAGTGTGGGCGGAGTGGGCAGTGTGGGCGGAGTGGGCAGTGTTGTCAGTGTGGGCAGTGTGGGCAGTGTGGGCGGAGTGGGCAGTGTGAGCGGAGTGGGCAGTGTGGGCAGTGTGGGCGGAGTGGGCAGTGTGGGCGGTGTGGGCAGTGTGGGCGGAGTGGGCAGTGTGGGCGGTGTGGGCAGTGTGGGCGGTGTGGGCGGAGTGGGCAGTGTGGGCGGTGTGGGCAGTGTGGGCAGTGTGGGCGGAGTGGGCAGTGTGGGCCGTGTGGGCAGTGTGGGCAGTGTGGACGGAGTGGGCAGTGTGGGCAGTGTGGGCGGTGTGGACGGAGTGGGCAGTGTGGGCAGAGTGGACGGAGTGGGCAGTGTGGGCAGTGTGGACGGAGTGGGCAGTGTGGGCGGAGTGGGCAGTGAGGGCGGAGTGGGCGGTGTGGGCAGTGTGGGCGGAGTGAGCAGTGTGGGCGGAGTGGGCGGTGTGGGCAGTGTGGGCGGAGTGGGCAGTGTGGGCGGAGTGGGCAGTGTGGGCGGAGTGGGCAGTGTGGGTGGTGTGGGCAGTGTGGGCAGTGTGGGCAGTGTGGGCGGTGTGGGCAGTGTGGGCAGTGTGGGCGGTGTGGGCAGTGTGGGCGGTGTGGGCAGTGTGGGCGGAGTGGGCAGTGTGGGCGGAGTGGGCAGTGTGGGCGGAGTGGGCGGAGTGGGCAGTGTGCGCGGTGTGGGCGGAGTGGGCAGTGTGGGCGGTGTGGGCAGTGTGGGCGGAGTGGGCAGTGTGGGCGGAGTGGGCGGAGTGGGCAGTGTGGGCGGTGTGGGCAGTGTGGCTGGAGTGGGCAGTGTGGGCGGAGTGGGCAGTGTGGGCGGAGTGGGCGGAGTGGGCAGTGTGGGCAGTGTGGGCGGAGTGGGCAGTGTGGGCGGAGTGGGCAGTGTGGGCGGAGTGGGCAGTGTGGGCGGTGTGGGCAGTGTGGGCAGTGTGGGCGGTGTGGGCAGTGTGGGCAGTGTGGGCGGTGTGGGCAGTGTGGGCGGTGTGGGCAGTGTGGGCGGAGTGGGCAGTGTGGGCGGAGTGGGCAGTGTGCGCGGTGTGGGCGGAGTGGGCAGTGTCGGCGGTGTGGGCGGTGTGGGCAGTGTGGGCGGAGTGGGCAGTGTGGGCGGAGTGGGCAGTGTGGGCGGTGTGGGCGGTGTGGGCAGTGTGGGCGGAGTGGGCAGTGTGGGCGGAGTGGGCAGTGTGGGCGGAGTGGGCGGAGTGGGCAGTGTGGGCAGTGTGGGCGGAGTGGGCAGTGTGGGCGGAGTGGGCAGTGTGGGCGGAGTGGGCAGTGTGGGCGGAGTGGGCAGTGTGGGCGGTGTGGGCGGTGTGGGCGGTGTGGGCGGAGTGGGCAGTGTGGGCGGAGTGGGCAGTGTGGGCGGAGTGGGCAGTGTGGGCGGAGTGGGCAGTGTGGGCGGAGTGGGCAGTGTGGGCGGCGTGGGCGGAGTGGGCGGTGTGGGCGGAGTGGGCGGTGTGGGCGGAGTGGGCAGTGTGGGCTTAGTGGGCGGTGTGGGCAGTGTGGGCGGTGTGGGCGGTGTGGGCAGTGTGGGCGGAGTGGGCGGAGTGGGCAGTGTGGGCGGAGTGGGCAGTGTGGGCGGAGTGGGCGGAGTGGGCAGTGTGGGCGGAGTGGGCAGTGTGGGCGGTGTGGGCAGTGTGGGCAGAGTGGGCGGTGTGGACGGAGTGGGCAGTGTGGGCGGAGTGGGCAGTGTGGGCCGTGTGGGCGGAGTGGGCAGTGTGGGCAGAGTGGACGGAGTGGGCAGTGTGGACGGAGTGGGCAGTGTGGGCGGAGTGGGCAGTGTGGGCGGTGTGGGCGGTGTGGGCAGTGTGGGCGATTTGGCAGTGTGGGCGGTGTGGGCAGTGTGGGCAGTGTGGGCGGAGTGGGCAGTGTGGGCAGAGTGGACGGAGTGGGCAGTGTGGGCAGTGTGGGCGGAGTGGGCAGAGTGGGCGGAGTGGGCGGTGTGGGCAGTGTGGGCGGAGTGGGCGGTGTGGGCAGTGTGGGCGGAGTGGGCAGTGTGAGCAGAGTGGACTGAGTGGGCAGTGTGGGCAGTGTGGACGGAGTGGGCAGTGTGGGCGGAGTGGGCAGTGTGGGCGGAGTGGGCAGTGTGGGCGATGTGGGCAGTGTGGGCGGTGTGGGCAGTGTGGGCGGAGTGGGCAGTGTGTGCGGCGTGGGCGGAGTGGGCAGTGTGGGCGGTGTGGGCGGAATGGGCGGAGTGGGCAGTGTGGACGGAGTGGGCAGTGTGGGCGGAGTGGGCAGTGTGGGCAGTGTGGACGGAGTGGGCAGTGTGGGCGGAGTGGGCAGTGTGGGCAGAGTGGGCAGTGTGGGCGGTGTGGGCGGAGTGGGCAGTGTGGGCGGAGTGGGCAGTGTGGGCGGAGTGGGCAGTGTGGGCGGTGTGGGCAGTGTGGGCAGTGTGGGCGGTGTGGGCAGTGTGGGCAGTGTGGGCGGTGTGGGCAGTGTGGGCAGTGTGGGCGGAGTGGGCTGTGTGGGCGGAGTGGGCAGTGTGGGCGGAGTGGGCGGAGTGGGCAGTGTGGGCGGTGTGGGCGGAGTGGGCAGTGTGGGCGGTGTGGGCGGTGTGGGCAGTGTGGGCGGAGTGGGCAGTGTGGGCGGAGTGGGCAGTGTGGGCGATGTGGGCGGTGTGGGCAGTGTGGGCGGAGTGGGCAGTGTGGGCGGAGTGGGCAGTGTGGGCGGAGTGGGCGGAGTGGGCAGTGTGGGCAGTGTGGGCGGAGTGGGCAGTGTGGGCGGAGTGGGCAGTGTGGGCGGTGTGGGCGGAGTGGGCGGTGTGGGCGGTGTGGGCGGAGTGGGCGGTGTGGGCGGTGTGGGCGGAGTGGGCAGTGTGGGCTTAGTGGGCGGTGTGGGCAGTGTGGGCGGTGTGGGCGGTGTGGGCAGTGTGGGCGGAGTGGGCAGTGTGGGCGGAGTGGGCAGTGTGGGCGGAGTGGGCGGAGTGGGCAGTGTGGGCGGAGTGGGCAGTGTGGGCGGTGTGGGCAGTGTGGGCAGAGTGGGCGGTGTGGACGGAGTGGGCAGTGTGGGCGGAGTGGGCAGTGTGGGCCGTGTGGGCGGAGTGGGCAGTGTGGGCAGAGTGGACGGAGTGGGCAGTGTGGACGGAGTGGGCAGTGTGGGCGGAGTGGGCAGTGTGGGCGGAGTGGGCGGTGTGGGCAGTGTGGGCGATGTGGGCAGTGTGGGCGGTGTGGGCAGTGTGGGCAGTGTGGGCGGAGTGGGCAGTGTGGGCAGAGTGGACGGAGTGGGCAGTGTGGGCAGTGTGGGCGGAGTGGGCAGTGTGGGCGGAGTGGGCGGTGTGGGCAGAGTGGGCGGTGTGGGCAGTGTGGGCGGAGTGGCCGGTGTGGGCAGTGTGGGCGGAGTGGGCAGTGTGAGCAGAGTGGACTGAGTGGGCAGTGTGGGCAGTGTGGACGGAGTGGGCAGTGTGGGCGGAGTGGGCAGTGTGGGCGGAGTGGGCGGTGTGGGCGGAGTGGGCGGTGTGGGCAGTGTGGGCGGAGTGGGCAGTGTGGGCGGAGTGGGCAGTGTGGGCGGAGTGGGCAGTGTGGGCAGTGTGGGCGGTGTGGGCGGAGTGGGCGGTATGGGCGGTGTGGGCGGAGTGGGCAGTGTGGGCGGTGTGGGCGGAGTGGGCAGTGTGGGCGGAGTGGGCAGTGTGGGCGGAGTGGGCGGAGTGGGCAGTGTGGGCGGTGTGGGCGGAGTGGGCAGTGTGGGCGGAGTGGGCAGTGTGGGCGGAGTGGGCAGTGTGGGCGGAGTGGGCGGAGTGGGCGGTGTGGGCGGAGTGGGCGGTGTGGGCAGTGTGGGCGGAGTGGGCAGTGTGGGCAGTGTGGGCGGAGTGGGCAGTGTGGGCGGAGTGGGCAGTGTGGGCAGTGTGGGCGGTGTGGGCGGAGTGGGCGGTGTGGGCGGTGTGGGCGGAGTGGGCAGTGTGGGCGGTGTGGGCGGAGTGGGCAGTGTGGGCGGTGTGGGCGGAGTGGGCAGTGTGGGCGGTGTGGGCGGAGTGGGCAGTGTGGGCGGAGTGGGCGGAGTGGGCAGTGTGGGCAGTGTGGGCGGTGTGGGCAGTGTGGGCGGAGTGGGCAGTGTGGGCGGAGTGGGCGGTGTGGGCAGTGTGGACGGTGTGGGCGGAGTGGGCAGTGTGGGCGGTGTGGGCGGAGTGGGCAGTGTGGGCAGTGTGGGCGGAGTGGGCAGTGTGGGCAGTGTGGGCGGAGTGGGCGGAGTGGGCAGTGTGGGCGGAGTGGGCAGTGTGGGCGGAGTGGGCGGTCTGGGCAGTGTGGGTGGAGTGGGCAGTGTGGGTGGTGTGGGCAGTGTGGGCGGAGTGGGCGGAGTGGGCAGTGTGGGCGGAGTGGGCAGTGTGGGCAGTGTGGGCGGAGTGGGCAGTGTGGGCGGTGTGGGCAGTGTGGGCGGAGTGGGCGGTGTGGACGGAGTGGGCAGTGTGGGCGGTGTGGGCAGTGTGGGCAGTGTGGGCGGAGTGGGCAGTGTGGGCCGTGTGGGCAGTGTGGACGGAGTGGGCAGTGTGGGCAGTGTGGGCGGTGTGGACGGAGTGGGCAGTGTGGGCAGAGTGGACGGAGTGGGCCGTGTGGGCAGTGTGGAAGGAGTGGGCAGTGTGGGCGGAGTGGGCAGTGTGGGCGGAGTGGGCGGTGTGGGCAGTGTTGTCAGTGTGGGCAGTGTGGGCGGTGTGGGCGGTGTGGGCGGAGTGGGCAGTGTGGGCGGTGTGGGCGGAGTGGGCAGTGTGGGCGGTGTGGGCGGAGTGGGCAGTGTGGGCGGTGTGGGCGGAGTGGGCAGTGTGGGCGGAGTGGGCGGAGTGGGCAGTGTGGGCAGTGTGGGCGGTGTGGGCAGTGTGGGCGGAGTGGGCAGTGTGGGCGGAGTGGGCGGTGTGGGCAGTGTGGACGGTGTGGGCGGAGTGGGCAGTGTGGGCGGTGTGGGCGGAGTGGGCAGTGTGGGCAGTGTGGGCAGTGTGGGCGGAGTGGGTGGAGTGGGCAGTGTGGGTGGAGTGGGCAGTGTGGGCGGAGTGGGCGGTGTGGGCAGTGTGGGTGGAGTGGGCAGTGTGGGTGGTGTGGGCAGTGTGGGCGGAGTGGGCGGAGTGGGCAGTGTGGGCGGAGTGGGCAGTGTGGGCGGAGTGGGCAGTGTGGGCGGTGTGGGCAGTGTGGGCGGAGTGGGCGGTGTGGGCGGAGTGGGAAGTGTGGGCGGTGTGGGCAGTGTGGGCAGTGTGGGCGGAGTGGGCAGTGTGGGCCGTGTGGGCAGTGCGGACGGAGTGGGCAGTGTGGGCAGTGTGGGCGGTGTGGACGGAGTGGGCAGTGTGGGCAGAGTGGACGGAGTGGGCCGTGTGGGCAGTGTGGACGGAGTGGGCAGTGTGGGCGGAGTGGGCAGTGTGGGCGGAGTGGGCGGTGTGGGCAGTGTGGGCAGTGTGGGCGGTGTGGGCAGTGTGGGCGGTGTGGGCAGTGTGGGCGGAGTGGGCGGAGTGGGCAGTGTGGGCGGAGCGGGCAGTGTGGGCGGAGTGGGCAGTGTGGGCGGAGTGGGCGGAGTGGGCGGAGTTGGCGGTGTGGGCGGAGTGGGCAGTGTGGGCAGTGTGGGCGGAGTGGGCGGAGTGGGCAGTGTGGACGGAGTGGGCAGTGTGGGCGGAGTGGGCAGTGTGGGCAGTGTGGGCAGAGTGGGCGGTGTGGGCGGTGTGGGCGGAGTGGGCAGTGTGGGCGGAGTGGGCGGAGTGGGCAGTGTGGGCGGAGTGGGCAGTGTGGGCGGAGTGGGCGGAGTGGGCGGTGTGGGCGGTGTGGGCAGTGTGGGCGGTGTGGGCAGTGTGGGCGGAGTGGGCAGTGTGGGCGGAGTGGGCGGAGTGGGCTGTGTGGGCGGAGTGGGCAGTGTGGGCGGAGTGGGCAGTGTGGGCAGTGTGGGCGGAGTGGGCAGAGTGGGCAGTGTGGGCGGTGTGGGCAGTGCGGGCGGAGTGGGCAGTGTGGGCGGTGTGGGCAGTGTGGGCGGTGTGGGCGGAGTGGGCAGTGTGGGCGGTGTGGGCAGTGTGGGCAGTGTGGGCGGAGTGGGCAGTGTGCGCCGTGTGGGCAGTGTGGGCAGTGTGGACGGAGTGGGCAGTGTGGGCAGTGTGGGCGGTGTGGACGGAGTGGGCAGTGTGGGCAGAGTGGACGGAGTGGGCAGTGTGGGCAGTGTGGACGGAGTGGGCAGTGTGGGCGGAGTGGGCAGTGAGGGCGGAGTGGGCGGTGTGGGCAGTGTGGGCGGAGTGAGCAGTGTGGGCGGAGTGGGCGGTGTGGGCAGTGTGGGCGGAGTGGGCAGTGTGGGCGGAGTGGGCAGTGTGGGCGGAGTGGGCAGTGTGGGCGGTGTGGGCAGTGTGGGCAGTGTGGGCAGTGTGGGCAGTGTGGGCGGTGTGGGCAGTGTGGGCAGTGTGGGCGGTGTGGGCAGTGTGGGCGGTGTGGGCAGTGTGGGCGGAGTGGGCAGTGTGGGCGGAGTGGGCAGTGTGGGCGGAGTGGGCGGAGTGGGCAGTGTGCGCGGTGTGGGCGGAGTGGGCAGTGTGGGCGGTGTGGGCGGTGTGGGCAGTGTGGGCGGAGTGGGCAGTGTGGGCGGAGTGGGCAGTGTGGGCGGTGTGGGCGGTGTGGGCAGTGTGGGCGGAGTGTGCAGTGTGGGCGGAGTGGGCAGTGTGGGCGGAGTGGGCGGAGTGGGCAGTGTGGGCAGTGTGGGCGGAGTGGGCAGTGTGGGCGGAGTGGGCAGTGTGGGCGGAGTGGGCAGTGTGGGCGGAGTGGGCGGTGTGGGTGGAGTGGGCGGTGTGGGCGGAGTGGGCAGTGTGGGCTTAGTGGGCGGTGTGGGCAGTGTGGGCGGTGTGGGCGGTGTGGGCAGTGTGGGCGGAGTGGGCGGAGTGGGCAGTGTGGGCGGAGTGGGCGGAGTGGGCGGAGTGGGCAGTGTGGGCGGAGTGGGCAGTGTGGGCGGTGTGGGCAGTGTGGGCAGAGTGGGCGGTGTGGACGGAGTGGGCAGTGTGGGCGGAGTGGGCAGCGTGGGCCGTGTGGGCGGAGTGGGCAGTGTGGGCAGAGTGGACGGAGTGGGCAGTGTGGACGGAGTGGGCAGTGTGGGCGGAGTGGGCAGTGTGGGCGGAGTGGGCGGTGTGGGCAGTGTGAGCGATGTGGGCAGTGTGGGCAGTGTGGGCGGAGTGGGCAGTGTGGGCAGAGTGGACGGAGTGGGCAGTGTGGGCAGTGTGGGCAGAGTGGGCAGTGTGGGCGGAGTGGGCGGTGTTGGCAGAGTGGGCGGAGTGGGCGGTGTGGGCAGTGTGGGCGGAGTGGGCGGTGTGGGCAGTGTGGGCGGAGTGGGCAGTGTGAGTAGAGTGGACTGAGTGGGCAGTGTGGGCAGTGTGGACGGAGTGGGCAGTGTGGGTGGAGTGGGCAGTGTGGGCGGAGTGGGCAGTGTGGGCAGTGTGGGCGATGTGGGCAGTGTGGGCGGTGTGGGCGGAGTGGGCAGTGTGGGCAGAGTGGACGGAGTGGGCAGTGTGGACGGAGTGGGCAGTGTGGGCGGAGTGGGCAGTGTGGGCGGAGTGGGCGGTGTGGGCAGTGTGGGCGATGTGGGCAGTGTGGGCGGTGTGGGCAGTGTGGGCAGTGTGGGCGGAGTGGGCAGTGTGGGCAGAGTGGACGGAGTGGGCAGTGTGGGCAGTGTGGGCGGAGTGGGCAGTGTGGGCGGAGTGGGCGGTGTGGGCAGAGTGGGCGGTGTGGGCAGTGTGGGCGGAGTGGCCGGTGTGGGCAGTGTGGGCGGAGTGGGCAGTGTGAGCAGAGTGGACTGAGTGGGCAGTGTGGGCAGTGTGGACGGAGTGGGCAGTGTGGGCGGAGTGGGCAGTGTGGGCGGAGTGGGCGGTGTGGGCGGAGTGGGCAGTGTGGGCGGAGTGGGCAGTGTGGGCGGAGTGGGCAGTGTGGGCGGAGTGGGCAGTGTGGGCAGTGTGGGCGGTGTGGGCGGAGTGGGCGGTGTGGGCGGTGTGGGCGGAGTGGGCAGTGTGGGCGGTGTGGGCGGAGTGGGCAGTGTGGGCGGAGTGGGCGGAGTGGGCAGTGTGGGCGGTGTGGGCGGAGTGGGCAGTGTGGGCGGAGTGGGCAGTGTGGGCGGAGTGGGCAGTGTGGGCGGAGTGGGCGGAGTGGGCGGTGTGGGCGGAGTGGGCGGTGTGGGCAGTGTGGGCGGAGTGGGCAGTGTGGGCAGTGTGGGCGGAGTGGGCAGTGTGGGCGGAGTGGGCGGAGTGGGCAGTGTGGGCAGTGTGGGCGGTGTGGGCGGAGTGGGCGGTGTGGGCGGTGTGGGCGGAGTGGGCAGTGTGGGCGGTGTGGGCGGAGTGGGCAGTGTGGGCGGTGTGGGCGGAGTGGGCAGTGTGGGCGGTGTGGGCGGAGTGGGCAGTGTGGGCGGAGTGGGCGGAGTGGGCAGTGTGGGCAGTGTGGGCGGTGTGGGCAGTGTGGGCGGAGTGGGCAGTGTGGGCGGAGTGGGCGGTGTGGGCAGTGTGGACGGTGTGGGCGGAGTGGGCAGTGTGGGCGGTGTGGGCGGAGTGGGCAGTGTGGGCAGTGTGGGCAGTGTGGGCGGAGTGGGCGGAGTGGGCAGTGTGGGCGGAGTGGGCAGTGTGGGCGGAGTGGGCGGTGTGGGCAGTGTGGGTGGAGTGGGCAGTGTGGGTGGTGTGGGCAGTGTGGGAGGAGTGGGCGGAGTGGGCAGTGTGGGCGGAGTGGGCAGTGTGGGCGGAGTGGGCGGTGTGGGCGGAGTGGGCGGTGTGGGCGGAGTGGGCAGTGTGGGCGGTGTGGGCAGTGTGGGCAGTGTGGGCGGAGTGGGCAGTGTGGGCCGTGTGGGCAGTGTGGACGGAGTGGGCAGTGTGGGCAGTGTGGGCGGTGTGGACGGAGTGGGCAGTGTGGGCAGAGTGGACGGAGTGGGCCGTGTGGGCAGTGTGGACGGAGTGGGCAGTGTGGGCGGAGTGGGCAGTGTGGGCGGTGTGGGCAGTGTGGGCAGTGTGGGCGGTGTGGGCAGTGTGGGCGGTGTGGGCAGTGTGGGCGGAGTGGGCGGAGTGGGCAGTGTGGGCGGAGCGGGCAGTGTGGGCGGAGTGGGCAGTGTGGGCAGTGTGGGCGGAGTGGGCGGAGTGGGCGGAGTGGGCAGTGTGGGCAGTGTGGGCGGAGTGGGCGGAGTGGGCAGTGTGGACGGAGTGGGCAGTGTGGGCGGAGTGGGCAGTGTGGGCAGTGTGGCAGAGTGGGCAGTGTGGGCGGTGTGGGCGGAGTGGGCAGTGTGGGCGGAGTGGGCAGTGTGGGCGGAGTGGGCGGAGTGGGCAGTGTGGGCGGAGTGGGCAGTGTGGGCGGAGTGGGCGGAGTGGGCGGTGTGGGCGGAGTGGGCGGTGTGGGCACTGTGGGCGGAGTGGGCAGTGTGGGCGGAGTGGGCGGAGTGGGCTGTGTGGGCGGAGTGGGCAGTGTGGGCGGAGTGGGCAGTGTGGGCGGAGTGGGCAGAGTGGGCAGAGTGGGCAGTGTGGGCGGTGTGGGCAGTGCGGGCGGTGTGGGCAGTGTGGGCGGTGTGGGCGGAGTGGGCAGTGTGGGCGGTGTGGGCGGAGTGGGCAGTGTGGGCAGTGTGGGCGGTGTGGGCGGAGTGGGCAGTGTGGGCGGAGTGGGCGGAGTGGGCAGTGTGGGCGGTGTGGGCAGTGTGGGCGGAGTGGGCAGTGTGGGCGGAGTGGGCAGTGTGGGCGGAGTGGGCAGTGTTGTCAGTGTGGGCAGTGTGGGCAGTGTGGGCGGAGTGGGCAGTGTGAGCGGAGTGGGCAGTGTGGGCAGTGTGGGCGGAGTGGGCAGTGTGGGCGGTGTGGGCAGTGTGGGCGGAGTGGGCAGTGTGGGCGGTGTGGGCAGTGTGGGCGGTGTGGGCGGAGTGGGCAGTGTGGGCGGTGTGGGCAGTGTGGGCAGTGTGGGCGGAGTGGGCAGTGTGGGCCGTGTGGGCAGTGTGGGCAGTGTGGACGGAGTGGGCAGTGTGGGCAGTGTGGGCGGTGTGGACGGAGTGGGCAGTGTGGGCAGAGTGGACGGAGTGGGCAGTGTGGGCAGTGTGGACGGAGTGGGCAGTGTGGGCGGAGTGGGCAGTGAGGGCGGAGTGGGCGGTGTGGGCAGTGTGGGCGGAGTGAGCAGTGTGGGCGGAGTGGGCGGTGTGGGCAGTGTGGGCGGAGTGGGCAGTGTGGGCGGAGTGGGCAGTGTGGGCGGAGTGGGCAGTGTGGGTGGTGTGGGCAGTGTGGGCAGTGTGGGCAGTGTGGGCGGTGTGGGCAGTGTGGGCAGTGTGGGCGGTGTGGGCAGTGTGGGCGGTGTGGGCAGTGTGGGCGGAGTGGGCAGTGTGGGCGGAGTGGGCAGTGTGGGCGGAGTGGGCGGAGTGGGCAGTGTGCGCGGTGTGGGCGGAGTGGGCAGTGTGGGCGGTGTGGGCAGTGTGGGCGGAGTGGGCAGTGTGGGCGGAGTGGGCGGAGTGGGCAGTGTGGGCGGTGTGGGCAGTGTGGCTGGAGTGGGCAGTGTGGGCGGAGTGGGCAGTGTGGGCGGAGTGGGCGGAGTGGGCAGTGTGGGCAGTGTGGGCGGAGTGGGCAGTGTGGGCGGAGTGGGCAGTGTGGGCGGAGTGGGCAGTGTGGGCGGTGTGGGCGGAGTGGGCGGTGTGGGCGGAGTGGGCGGTGTGGGCTTAGTGGGCGGTGTGGGCAGTGTGGGCGGTGTGGGCAGTGTGGGCGGAGTGGGCGGAGTGGGCAGTGTGGGCGGAGTGGGCAGTGTGGGCGGAGTGGGCGGAGTGGGCAGTGTGGGCGGAGTGGGCAGTGTGGGCGGTGTGGGCAGTGTGGGCAGAGTGGGCGGTGTGGACGGAGTGGGCAGTGTGGGCGGAGTGGGCAGTGTGGGCCGTGTGGGCGGTGTGGGCAGTGTGGGCGGAGTGGGCAGTGTGGGCGGAGTGGGCAGTGTGGGCGGTGTGGGCGGTGTGGGCAGTGTGGGCGGAGTGTGCAGTGTGGGCGGAGTGGGCAGTGTGGGCGGAGTGGGCGGAGTGGGCAGTGTGGGCAGTGTGGGCGGAGTGGGCAGTGTGGGCGGAGTGGGCAGTGTGGGCGGAGTGGGCAGTGTGGGCGGAGTGGGCGGTGTGGGTGGAGTGGGCGGTGTGGGCGGAGTGGGCAGTGTGGGCTTAGTGGGCGGTGTGGGCAGTGTGGGCGGTGTGGGCGGTGTGGGCAGTGTGGGCGGAGTGGGCGGAGTGGGCAGTGTGGGCGGAGTGGGCGGAGTGGGCGGAGTGGGCAGTGTGGGCGGAGTGGGCAGTGTGGGCGGTGTGGGCAGTGTGGGCAGAGTGGGCGGTGTGGACGGAGTGGGCAGTGTGGGCGGAGTGGGCAGCGTGGGCCGTGTGGGCGGAGTGGGCAGTGTGGGCAGAGTGGACGGAGTGGGCAGTGTGGACGGAGTGGGCAGTGTGGGCGGAGTGGGCAGTGTGGGCGGAGTGGGCGGTGTGGGCAGTGTGAGCGATGTGGGCGGTGTGGGCAGTGTGGGCAGTGTGGGCGGAGTGGGCAGTGTGGGCAGAGTGGACGGAGTGGGCAGTGTGGGCAGTGTGGGCAGAGTGGGCAGTGTGGGCGGAGTGGGCGGTGTTGGCAGAGTGGGCGGAGTGGGCGGTGTGGGCAGTGTGGGCGGAGTGGGCGGTGTGGGCAGTGTGGGCGGAGTGGGCAGTGTGAGTAGAGTGGACTGAGTGGGCAGTGTGGGCAGTGTGGACGGAGTGGGCAGTGTGGGTGGAGTGGGCAGTGTGGGCGGAGTGGGCAGTGTGGGCAGTGTGGGCGATGTGGGCAGTGTGGGCGGTGTGGGCGGAGTGGGCAGTGTGGGCAGAGTGGACGGAGTGGGCAGTGTGGACGGAGTGGGCAGTGTGGGCGGAGTGGGCAGTGTGGGCGGAGTGGGCGGTGTGGGCAGTGTGGGCGATGTGGGCAGTGTGGGCGGTGTGGGCAGTGTGGGCAGTGTGGGCGGAGTGGGCAGTGTGGGCAGAGTGGACGGAGTGGGCAGTGTGGGCAGTGTGGGCGGAGTGGGCAGTGTGGGCGGAGTGGGCGGTGTGGGCAGAGTGGGCGGTGTGGGCAGTGTGGGCGGAGTGGCCGGTGTGGGCAGTGTGGGCGGAGTGGGCAGTGTGAGCAGAGTGGACTGAGTGGGCAGTGTGGGCAGTGTGGACGGAGTGGGCAGTGTGGGCGGAGTGGGCAGTGTGGGCGGAGTGGGCGGTGTGGGCGGAGTGGGCGGTGTGGGCAGTGTGGGCGGAGTGGGCAGTGTGGGCGGAGTGGGCAGTGTGGGCGGAGTGGGCAGTGTGGGCAGTGTGGGCGGTGTGGGCGGAGTGGGCGGTGTGGGCGGTGTGGGCGGAGTGGGCAGTGTGGGCGGTGTGGGCGGAGTGGGCAGTGTGGGCGGAGTGGGCGGAGTGGGCAGTGTGGGCAGTGTGGGCGGAGTGGGCAGTGTGGGCGGAGTGGGCAGTGTGGGCGGAGTGGGCGGAGTGGGCGGTGTGGGCGGAGTGGGCGGTGTGGGCAGTGTGGGCGGAGTGGGCAGTGTGGGCAGTGTGGGCGGAGTGGGCAGTGTGGGCGGAGTGGGCGGAGTGGGCAGTGTGGGCAGTGTGGGCGGTGTGGGCGGAGTGGGCGGTGTGGGCGGTGTGGGCGGAGTGGGCAGTGTGGGCGGTGTGGGCGGAGTGGGCAGTGTGGGCGGTGTGGGCGGAGTGGGCAGTGTGGGCGGTGTGGGCGGAGTGGGCAGTGTGGGCGGAGTGGGCGGAGTGGGCAGTGTGGGCAGTGTGGGCGGTGTGGGCAGTGTGGGCGGAGTGGGCAGTGTGGGCGGAGTGGGCGGTGTGGGCAGTGTGGACGGTGTGGGCGGAGTGGGCAGTGTGGGCGGTGTGGGCGGAGTGGGCAGTGTGGGCAGTGTGGGCAGTGTGGGCGGAGTGGGCGGAGTGGGCAGTGTGGGCGGAGTGGGCAGTGTGGGCGGAGTGGGCGGTGTGGGCAGTGTGGGCGGAGTGGGCGGAGTGGGCAGTGTGGGCGGAGTGGGCAGTGTGGGCGGAGTGGGCGGTGTGGGCGGTGTGGGTGGAGTGGGCAGTGTGGGTGGTGTGGGCAGTGTGGGCGGAGTGGGCGGAGTGGGCAGTGTGGGCGGAGTGGGCAGTGTGGGCGGAGTGGGCGGTGTGGGCGGAGTGGGCGGTGTGGGCGGAGTGGGCAGTGTGGGCGGTGTGGGCAGTGTGGGCAGTGTGGGCGGAGTGGGCAGTGTGGGCCGTGTGGGCAGTGTGGACGGAGTGGGCAGTGTGGGCAGTGTGGGCGGTGTGGACGGAGTGGGCAGTGTGGGCAGAGTGGACGGAGTGGGCCGTGTGGGCAGTGTGGACGGAGTGGGCAGTGTGGGCGGAGTGGGCAGTGTGGGCGGTGTGGGCAGTGTGGGCAGTGTGGGCGGTGTGGGCAGTGTGGGCGGTGTGGGCAGTGTGGGCGGTGTGGGCAGTGTGGGCGGAGTGGGCGGAGTGGGCAGTGTGGGCGGAGCGGGCAGTGTGGGCGGAGTGGGCAGTGTGGGCAGTGTGGGCGGAGTGGGCGGAGTGGGCGGAGTGGGCGGAGTGGGCAGTGTGGGCAGTGTGGGCGGAGTGGGCGGAGTGGGCAGTGTGGACGGAGTGGGCAGTGTGGGCGGAGTGGGCAGTGTGGGCAGTGTGGCAGAGTGGGCAGTGTGGGCGGTGTGGGCGGAGTGGGCAGTGTGGGCGGAGTGGGCAGTGTGGGCGGAGTGGGCGGAGTGGGCAGTGTGGGCGGAGTGGGCAGTGTGGGCGGAGTGGGCGGAGTGGGCGGTGTGGGCGGAGTGGGCGGTGTGGGCACTGTGGGCGGAGTGGGCAGTGTGGGCGGAGTGGGCTGTGTGGGCGGAGTGGGCAGTGTGGGCGGAGTGGGCAGTGTGGGCGGAGTGGGCAGAGTGGGCAGTGTGGGCGGTGTGGGCAGTGCGGGCGGTGTGGGCAGTGTGGGCGGTGTGGGCGGAGTGGGCAGTGTGGGCGGTGTGGGCGGAGTGGGCAGTGTGGGCAGTGTGGGCGGTGTGGGCGGAGTGGGCAGTGTGGGCGGAGTGGGCGGAGTGGGCAGTGTGGGCGGTGTGGGCAGTGTGGGCGGAGTGGGCAGTGTGGGCGGAGTGGGCAGTGTTGTCAGTGTGGGCAGTGTGGGCAGTGTGGGCGGAGTGGGCAGTGTGAGCGGAGTGGGCAGTGTGGGCAGTGTGGGCGGAGTGGGCAGTGTGGGCGGTGTGGGCAGTGTGGGCGGAGTGGGCAGTGTGGGCGGTGTGGGCAGTGTGGGCGGTGTGGGCGGAGTGGGCAGTGTGGGCGGTGTGGGCAGTGTGGGCAGTGTGGGCGGAGTGGGCAGTGTGGGCCGTGTGGGCAGTGTGGGCAGTGTGGACGGAGTGGGCAGTGTGGGCAGTGTGGGCGGTGTGGACGGAGTGGGCAGTGTGGGCAGAGTGGACGGAGTGGGCAGTGTGGGCAGTGTGGACGGAGTGGGCAGTGTGGGCGGAGTGGGCAGTGAGGGCGGAGTGGGCGGTGTGGGCAGTGTGGGCGGAGTGAGCAGTGTGGGCGGAGTGGGCGGTGTGGGCAGTGTGGGCGGAGTGGGCAGTGTGGGCGGAGTGGGCAGTGTGGGCGGAGTGGGCAGTGTGGGTGGTGTGGGCAGTGTGGGCAGTGTGGGCAGTGTGGGCGGTGTGGGCAGTGTGGGCAGTGTGGGCGGTGTGGGCAGTGTGGGCGGTGTGGGCAGTGTGGGCGGAGTGGGCAGTGTGGGCGGAGTGGGCGGAGTGGGCAGTGTGCGCGGTGTGGGCGGAGTGGGCAGTGTGGGCGGTGTGTGGGCAGTGTGGGCGGAGTGGGCAGTGTGGGCGGAGTGGGCGGAGTGGGCAGTGTGGGCGGTGTGGGCAGTGTGGCTGGAGTGGGCAGTGTGGGCGGAGTGGGCAGTGTGGGCGGAGTGGGCGGAGTGGGCAGTGTGGGCAGTGTGGGCGGAGTGGGCAGTGTGGGCGGAGTGGGCAGTGTGGGCGGAGTGGGCAGTGTGGGCGGTGTGGGCGGAGTGGGCGGTGTGGGCGGAGTGGGCGGTGTGGGCTTAGTGGGCGGTGTGGGCAGTGTGGGCGGTGTGGGCAGTGTGGGCGGAGTGGGCGGAGTGGGCAGTGTGGGCGGAGTGGGCAGTGTGGGCGGAGTGGGCGGAGTGGGCAGTGTGGGCGGAGTGGGCAGTGTGGGCGGTGTGGGCAGTGTGGGCAGAGTGGGCGGTGTGGACGGAGTGGGCAGTGTGGGCGGAGTGGGCAGTGTGGGCCGTGTGGGCGGAGTGGGCAGTGTGGGCAGAGTGGACGGAGTGGGCAGTGTGGACGGAGTGGGCAGTGTGGGCGGAGTGGGCGGTGTGGGCGATGTGGGCAGTGTGGGCGGAGTGGGCAGTGTGGGCGGAGTGGGCGGTGTGGGCGATGTGGGCGGTGTGGGCAGTGTGGGCAGTGTGGGCGGAGTGGGCAGTGTGGGCAGAGTGGACGGAGTGGGCAGTGTGGGCGGAGTGGGCAGTGTGGGCGGAGTGGGCGGTGTGGGCAGAGTGGGCGGAGTGGGCGGTGTGGGCAGTGTGGGCGGAGTGGGCGGTGTGGGCAGTGTGGGCGGAGTGGGCAGTGTGAGCAGAGTGGACTGAGTGGGCAGTGTGGGCAGTGTGGACGGAGTGGGCAGTGTGGGCGGAGTGGGCAGTGTGGGCGGAGTGGGCGGTGTGGGCAGTGTGGGCGATGTGGGCAGTGTGGGCGGTGTGGACAGTGTGGGCAGTGTGGGCGGAGTGGGCAGTGTGTGCGGAGTGGGCGGAGTGGGCAGTGTGGGCGGTGTGGGCGGAATGGGCGGAGTGGGCAGTGTGGACGGAGTGGGCAGTGTGGGCGGAGTGGGCAGTGTGGGCAGTGTGGACGGAGTGGGCAGTGTGGGCGGAGTGGGCAGTGTGGGCAGAGTGGGCAGTGTGGGCGGTGTGGGCGGAGTGGGCAGTGTGGGCGGAGTGGGCAGTGTGGGCGGAGTGGGCAGTGTGGGCGGTGTGGGCAGTGTGGGCAGTGTGGGCAGTGTGGGCAGTGTGGGCGGTGTGGGCAGTGTGGGCGGTGTGGGCAGTGTGGGCAGTGTGGGCGGTGTGGGCAGTGTGGGCAGTGTGGGCGGAGTGGGCAGTGTGGGCGGAGTGGGCAGTGTGGGCGGAGTGGGCGGAGTGGGCAGTGTGGGCGGTGTGGGCGGAGTGGGCAGTGTGGGCGGTGTGGGCGGTGTGGGCGGTGTGGGCAGTGTGGGCGGAGTGGGCAGTGTGGGCGGAGTGGGCAGTGTGGGCGGAGTGGGCGGAGTGGGCAGTGTGGGCAGTGTGGGCGGAGTGGGCAGTGTGGGCGGAGTGGGCAGTGTGGGCGGTGTGGGCGGAGTGGGCGGTGTGCGCGGTGTGGGCGGAGTGGGCGGTGTGGGCGGAGTGGGCAGTGTGGGCGGAGTGGGCGGTGTGGGCTTAGTGGGCGGTGTGGGCAGTGTGGGCGGTGTGGGCAGTGTGGGCGGAGTGGGCGGAGTGGGCAGTGTGGGCGGAGTGGGCAGTGTGGGCGGAGTGGGCGGAGTGGGCAGTGTGGGCGGAGTGGGCAGTGTGGGCGGTGTGGGCAGTGTGGGCAGAGTGGGCGGTGTGGACGGAGTGGGCAGTGTGGGCGGAGTGGGCAGTGTGGGCCGTGTGGGCGGAGTGGGCAGTGTGGGCAGAGTGGACGGAGTGGGCAGTGTGGACGGAGTGGGCAGTGTGGGCGGAGTGGGCAGTGTGGGCGGAGTGGGCGGTGTGGGCAGTGTGGGCGATGTGGACAGTGTGGGCGGTGTGGCCAGTGTGGGCAGTGTGGGCGGAGTGGGCAGTGTGGGCAGAGTGGATGGAGTGGGCAGTGTGGGCAGTGTGGGCGGAGTGGGCAGTGTGGGCGGAGTGGGCGGTGTGGGCAGAGTGGGCGGTGTGGGCAGTGTGGGCGGAGTGGCCGGTGTGGGCAGTGTGGGCGGAGTGGGCAGTGTGAGCAGAGTGGACTGAGTGGGCAGTGTGGACGGAGTGGGCAGTGTGGGCGGAGTGGGCAGTGTGGGCGGAGTGGGCGGTGTGGGCAGTGTGGGCGATGTGGGCAGTGTGGGCGGTGTGGGCAGTGTGGGCAGTGTGGGCGGAGTGGGCAGTGTGGGCAGTGTGTGCGGAGTGGGCGGAGTGGGCAGTGTGGGCGGTGTGGGCGGAATGGGCGGAGTGGGCAGTGTGGACGGAGTGGGCAGTGTGGGCGGAGTGGGCAGTGTGGACGGAGTGGGCAGTGTGGGCGGAGTGGGCAGTGTGGGCAGAGTGGGCAGTGTGGGCAGAGTGGGCAGTGTGGGCATTGTGGGCGGTGTGGGCGGAGTGGGCAGTGTGGGCGGAGTGGGCAGTGTGGGCGGAGTGGGCGGTGTGGGCGGAGTGGGCGGTGTGGGCGGAGTGGGCGGTGTGGGCGGAGTGGGCAGTGTGGGCGGAGTGGGCAGTGTGGGCAGTGTGGGCGGAGTGGGCAGTGTGGGTGGAGTGGGCAGTGTGGGCAGTGTGGGCGGAGTGGGCAGTGTGGGCGGAGTGGGCAGTGTGGGCAGTGTGGGCGGAGTGGGCAGTGTGGGCGGAGTGGGCAGTGTGGGCAGTGTGGGCGGAGTGGGCAGTGTGGGCAGTGTGGGCGGAGTGGGCAGTGTGGGCGGAGTGGGCAGTGTGGGCGGTGTGGGCGGAGTGGGCGGTGTGCGCGGTGTGGGCGGAGTGGGCGGTGTGGGCGGAGTGGGCAGTGTGGGCGGAGTGGGCGGTGTGGGCTTAGTGGGCGGTGTGGGCGGTGTGGGCGGTGTGGGCAGTGTGGGCGGAGTGGGCGGAGTGGGCAGTGTGGGCGGAGTGGGCAGTGTGGGCGGAGTGGGCGGAGTGGGCAGTGTGGGCGGAGTGGGCAGTGTGGGCGGTGTGGGCAGTGTGGGCAGAGTGGGCGGTGTGGACGGAGTGGGCAGTGTGGGCGGAGTGGGCAGTGTGGGCCGTGTGGGCGGAGTGGGCAGTGTGGGCAGAGTGGACGGAGTGGGCAGTGTGGACGGAGTGGGCAGTGTGGGCGGAGTGGGCAGTGTGGGCGGAGTGGGCGGTGTGGGCAGTGTGGGCGATGTGGGCAGTGTGGGCGGTGTGGGCAGTGTGGGCAGTGTGGGCGGAGTGGGCAGTGTGGGCAGAGTGGATGGAGTGGGCAGTGTGGGCAGTGTGGGCGGAGTGGGCAGTGTGGGCGGAGTGGGCGGTGTGGGCAGAGTGGGCGGTGTGGGCAGTGTGGGCGGAGTGGCCGGTGTGGGCAGTGTGGGCGGAGTGGGCAGTGTGAGCAGAGTGGACTGAGTGGGCAGTGTGGACGGAGTGGGCAGTGTGGGCGGAGTGGGCAGTGTGGGCGGAGTGGGCGGTGTGGGCAGTGTGGGCGATGTGGGCAGTGTGGGCGGTGTGGGCAGTGTGGGCAGTGTGGGCGGAGTGGGCAGTGTGGGCAGTGTGTGCGGAGTGGGCGGAGTGGGCAGTGTGGGCGGTGTGGGCGGAATGGGCGGAGTGGGCAGTGTGGACGGAGTGGGCAGTGTGGGCGGAGTGGGCAGTGTGCACGAAGTGGGCAGTGTGGGCGGAGTGGGCAGTGTGGGCAGAGTGGGCAGTGTGGGCAGAGTGGGCAGTGTGGGCATTGTGGGCGGTGTGGGCGGAGTGGGCAGTGTGGGCGGAGTGGGCAGTGTGGGCGGAGTGGGCGGTGTGGGCGGAGTGGGCGGTGTGGGCGGAGTGGGCGGTGTGGGCGGAGTGGGCAGTGTGGGCGGAGTGGGCAGTGTGGGCAGTGTGGGCGGAGTGGGCAGTGTGGGCGGAGTGGGCAGTGTGGGCAGTGTGGGCGGAGTGGGCAGTGTGGGCGGAGTGGGCAGTGTGGGCAGTGTGGGCGGAGTGGGCAGTGTGGGCGGAGTGGGCAGTGTGGGCAGTGTGGGCGGAGTGGGCAGTGTGGGCAGTGTGGGCGGAGTGGGCAGTGTGGGCGGAGTGGGCAGTGTGGGCAGTGTGGGCGGAGTGGGCAGTGTGGGCAGTGTGGGCGGAGTGGGCAGTGTGGGCAGTGTGGGCGGTGTGGACGGAGTGGGCGGAGTGGGCAGTGTGGACGGAGTGGGCAGTGTGGGCTGAGTGGGCAGTGTGGGCGGTGTGGGCGGAGTGGGCAGTGTGGGCGGAGTGGGCAGTGTGGGCGGAGTGGGCAGTGTGGGCGGTGTGGGCAGTGTGGGCGGAGTGGGCAGTGTGGGCAGTGTGGGCGGAGTGGGCAGTGTGGGCGGAGTGGGCAGTGTGGGCGGAGTGGGCAGTGTGGGCAGTGTGGGCGGAGTGGGCAGTGTGGGCAGTGTGGGCGGTGTGGACGGAGTGGGCGGAGTGGGCAGTGTGGACGGAGTGGGCAGTGTGGGCAGTGTGGGCTGAGTGGGCAGTGTGGGCGGTGTGGGCGGAGTGGGCAGTGTGGGCGGAGTGGGCAGTGTGGGCAGTGTGGGCAGTGTGGGCGGAGTGGGCGGAGTGGGCAGTGTGGGCGGAGTGGGCAGTGTGGGCAGTGTGGGCGGAGTGGGCAGTGTGGGCGGAGTGGGCAGTGTGGGCGGTGTGGGCGGAGTGGGCGGTGTGCGCGGTGTGGGCGGAGTGGGCGGTGTGGGCGGAGTGGGCAGTGTGGGCGGAGTGGGCGGTGTGGGCTTAGTGGGCGGTGTGGGCAGTGTGGGCGGTGTGGGCAGTGTGGGCGGAGTGGGCGGAGTGGGCAGTGTGGGCGGAGTGGGCAGTGTGGGCGGAGTGGGCGGAGTGGGCAGTGTGGGCGGAGTGGGCAGTGTGGGCGGTGTGGGCAGTGTGGGCAGAGTGGGCGGTGTGGACGGAGTGGGCAGTGTGGGCGGAGTGGGCAGTGTGGGCCGTGTGGGCGGAGTGGGCAGTGTGGGCAGAGTGGACGGAGTGGGCAGTGTGGACGGAGTGGGCAGTGTGGGCGGAGTGGGCAGTGTGGGCGGAGTGGGCGGTGTGGGCAGTGTGGGCGATGTGGGCAGTGTGGGCGGTGTGGGCAGTGTGGGCAGTGTGGGCGGAGTGGGCAGTGTGGGCAGAGTGGACGGAGTGGGCAGTGTGGGCAGTGTGGGCGGAGTGGGCAGTGTGGGCGGAGTGGGCGGTGTGGGCAGAGTGGGCGGTGTGGGCAGTGTGGGCGGAGTGGCCGGTGTGGGCAGTGTGGGCGGAGTGGGCAGTGTGAGCAGAGTGGACTGAGTGGGCAGTGTGGACGGAGTGGGCAGTGTGGGCGGAGTGGGCAGTGTGGGCGGAGTGGGCGGTGTGGGCAGTGTGGGCGATGTGGGCAGTGTGGGCGGTGTGGGCAGTGTGGGCAGTGTGGGCGGAGTGGGCAGTGTGGGCAGTGTGTGCGGAGTGGGCGGAGTGGGCAGTGTGGGCGGAATGGGCGGAGTGGGCAGTGTGGACGGAGTGGGCAGTGTGGGCGGAGTGGGCAGTGTGGACGGAGTGGGCAGTGTGGGCGGAGTGGGCAGTGTGGGCAGTGTGGGCAGAGTGGGCAGTGTGGGCATTGTGGGCGGTGTGGGCGGAGTGGGCAGTGTGGGCGGAGTGGGCAGTGTGGGCGGAGTGGGCGGTGTGGGCGGAGTGGGCGGTGTGGGCGGAGTGGGCAGTGTGGGCGGAGTGGGCAGTGTGGGCAGTGTGGGCGGAGAGGGCAGTGTGGGCGGAGTGGGCAGTGTGGGCAGTGTGGGCGGAGTGGGCAGTGTGGGCGGAGTGGGCAGTGTGGGCAGTGTGGGCGGAGTGGGCAGTGTGGGCGGAGTGGGCAGTGTGGGCAGTGTGGGCGGAGTGGGCAGTGTGGGCAGTGTGCGCGGAGTGGGCAGTGTGGGCGGAGTGGGCAGTGTGGGCGGAGTGGGCAGTGTGGGCAGTGTGGGCGGAGTGGGCAGTGTGGGCAGTGTGGGCGGTGTGGACGGAGTGGGCGGAGTGGGCAGTGTGGACGGAGTGGGCAGTGTGGGCTGAGTGGGCAGTGTGGGCGGTGTGGGCGGAGTGGGCAGTGTGGGCGGAGTGGGCAGTGTGGGCGGAGTGGGCAGTGTGGGCGGTGTGGGCAGTGTGGGCGGAGTGGGCAGTGTGGGCAGTGTGGGCGGAGTGGGCAGTGTGGGCGGAGTGGGCAGTGTGGGCGGAGTGGGCAGTGTGGGCGGAGTGGGCAGTGTGGGCAGTGTGGGCGGTGTGGACGGAGTGGGCGGAGTGGGCAGTGTGGACGGAGTGGGCAGTGTGGGCAGTGTGGGCTGAGTGGGCAGTGTGGGCGGTGTGGGCGGAGTGGGCAGTGTGGGCGGAGTGGGCAGTGTGGGCAGTGTGGGCAGTGTGGGCGGAGTGGGCGGAGTGGGCAGTGTGGGCGGAGTGGGCGGAGTGGGCAGTGTGGGCGGAGTGGACGGAGTGGGCAGTGTGGACGGAGTGGGCAGTGTGGGCGGAGTGGGCAGTGTGGGCGGTGTGGACGGAGTGGGCAGTGTGGACGGAGTGGGCAGTGTGGGCAGTGTGGGCTGAGTGGGCAGTGTGGGCGGTGTGGGCGGAGTGGGCAGTGTGGGCGGAGTGGGCAGTGTGGGCGGTGTGGGCAGTGTGGGCAGTGTGGGCGGAGTGGGCAGTGTGGGCGGAGTGGGCAGTGTGGGCGGAGTGGGCAGTGTGGGCGGAGTGGGCGGAGTGGGCAGTGTGGGCAGTGTGGGCGGAGTGGGCAGTGTGGGCGGAGTGGGCAGTGTGGGCAGTGTGGGCGGAGTGGGCAGTGTGGGCAGTGTGGGCGGTGTGGACGGAGTGGGCGGAGTGGGCAGTGTGGGCAGTGTGGGCGGAGTGGGCAGTGTGGGCGGTGTGGGCAGTGTGGGCAGAGTGGGCGGTGTGGACGGAGTGGGCAGTGTGGGCGGAGTGGGCAGTGTGGGCCGTGTGGGCGGAGTGGGCAGTGTGGGCAGAGTGGACGGAGTGGGCAGTGTGGACGGAGTGGGCAGTGTGGGCGGAGTGGGCAGTGTGGGCGGAGTGGGCGGTGTGGGCAGTGTGGGCGATGTCGGCAGTGTGGGCGGTGTGGGCAGTGTGGGCAGTGTGGGCGGAGTGGGCAGTGTGGGCAGAGTGGACGGAGTGGGCAGTGTGTGCAGTGTGGGCGGAGTGGGCAGTGTGGGCGGAGTGGGCGGTGTGGGCAGAGTGGGCGGAGTGGGCGGTGTGGGCAGTGTGGGCGGAGTGGGCGGTGTGGGCAGTGTGGGCGGAGTGGGCAGTGTGAGCAGAGTGGACTGAGTGGGCAGTGTGGGCAGTGTGGACGGAGTGGGCAGTGTGGGCGGAGTGGGCAGTGTGGGCGGAGTGGGCGGTGTGGGCAGTGTGGGCGATGTGGGCAGTGTGGGCGGTGTGGGCGGAGTGGGCAGTGTGGGCAGAGTGGACGGAGTGGGCAGTGTGGACGGAGTGGGCAGTGTGGGCGGAGTGGGCAGTGTGGGCGGAGTGGGCGGTGTGGGCAGTGTGGGCGATGTGGGCAGTGTGGGCGGTGTGGGCAGTGTGGGCAGTGTGGGCGGAGTGGGCAGTGTGGGCAGAGTGGACGGAGTGGGCAGTGTGGGCAGTGTGGGCGGAGTGGGCAGTGTGGGCGGAGTGGGCGGTGTGGGCAGAGTGGGCGGTGTGGGCAGTGTGGGCGGAGTGGCCGGTGTGGGCAGTGTGGGCGGAGTGGGCAGTGTGAGCAGAGTGGACTGAGTGGGCAGTGTGGGCAGTGTGGACGGAGTGGGCAGTGTGGGCGGAGTGGGCAGTGTGGGCGGAGTGGGCGGTGGGGGCGGAGTGGGCGGTGTGGGCAGTGTGGGCGGAGTGGGCAGTGTGGGCGGAGTGGGCAGTGTGGGCGGAGTGGGCAGTGTGGGCGGTGTGGGCGGTGTGGGCGGAGTGGGCGGTGTGGGCGGTGTGGGCGGTGTGGGCGGAGTGGGCAGTGTGGGCGGAGTGGGCAGTGTGGGCGGAGTGGGCGGAGTGGGCAGTGTGGGCGGTGTGGGCGGAGTGGGCAGTGTGGGCGGAGTGGGCAGTGTGGGCGGAGTGGGCAGTGTGGGCGGAGTGGGCGGAGTGGGCGGTGTGGGCGGAGTGGGCGGTGTGGGCAGTGTGGGCGGAGTGGGCAGTGTGGGCAGTGTGGGCGGAGTGGGCAGTGTGGGCGGAGTGGGCGGAGTGGGCAGTGTGGGCAGTGTGGGCGGTGTGGGCGGAGTGGGCGGTGTGGGCGGTGTGGGCGGAGTGGGCAGTGTGGGCGGTGTGGGCGGAGTGGGCAGTGTGGGCGGTGTGGGCGGAGTGGGCAGTGTGGGCGGAGTGGGCGGAGTGGGCAGTGTGGGCAGTGTGGGCGGTGTGGGCAGTGTGGGCGGAGTGGGCAGTGTGGGCGGAGTGGGCGGTGTGGGCAGTGTGGACGGTGTGGGCGGAGTGGGCAGTGTGGGCGGTGTGGGCGGAGTGGGCAGTGTGGGCAGTGTGGGCGGAGTGGGCGGAGTGGGCAGTGTGGGCGGAGTGGGCAGTGTGGGCGGAGTGGGCGGTGTGGGCAGTGTGGGTGGAGTGGGCAGTGTGGGCGGTGTGGGCAGTGTGGGCGGAGTGGGCAGTGTGGGCGGAGTGGGCAGTGTGGGCAGTGTGGGCGGAGTGGGCAGTGTGGGCGGTGTGGGCAGTGTGGGCAGTGTGGGCAGTGTGGGCGGAGTGGGCAGTGTGGGCCGTGTGGGCAGTGTGGACGGAGTGGGCAGTGTGGGCAGTGTGGGCGGTGTGGACGGAGTGGGCAGTGTGGGCAGAGTGGACGGAGTGGGCCGTGTGGGCAGTGTGGACGGAGTGGGCAGTGTGGGCGGAGTGGGCAGTGTGGGCGGAGTGGGCGGTGTGGGCAGTGTGGGCAGTGTGGGCGGTGTGGGCAGTGTGGGCGGTGTGGGCAGTGTGGGCGGAGTGGGCAGTGTGGGCGGAGCGGGCAGTGTGGGCGGAGTGGGCAGTGTGGGCAGTGTGGGCGGAGTGGGCGGAGTGGGCGGAGTTGGCGGTGTGGGCGGAGTGGGCAGTGTGGGCAGTGTGGGCGGAGTGGGCGGAGTGGGCAGTGTGGACGGAGTGGGCAGTGTGGGCGGAGTGGGCAGTGTGGGCAGTGTGGGCGGAGTGGGCAGTGTGGGCGGAGTGGGCAGTGTGGGCGGAGTGGGCAGTGTGGGCGGAGTGGGCAGTGTGGGCGGAGTGGGCAGTGTGGGCGGTGTGGGCAGTGTGGGCGGAGTGGGCAGTGTGGGCGGAGTGGGCGGAGTGGGCTGTGTGGGCGGAGTGGGCGGAGTGGGCAGAGTGGGCAGTGTGGGCGGTGTGGGCAGTGCGGGCGGTGTGGGCAGTGTGGGCGGAGTGGGCAGTGTGGGCGGTGTGGGCGGAGTGGGCAGTGTGGGCAGTGTGGGCGGTGTGGGCGGAGTGGGCAGTGTGGGCGGAGTGGGCGGAGTGGGCAGTGTGGGCGGTGTGGGCAGTGTGGGCGGAGTGGGCAGTGTGGGCGGAGTGGGCAGTGTTGTCAGTGTGGGCAGTGTGGGCAGTGTGGGCGGAGTGGGCAGTGTGAGCGGAGTGGGCAGTGTGGGCAGTGTGGGCGGAGTGGGCAGTGTGGGCGGTGTGGGCAGTGTGGGCGGAGTGGGCAGTGTGGGCGGTGTGGGCAGTGTGGGCGGTGTGGGCGGAGTGGGCAGTGTGGGCGGTGTGGGCAGTGTGGGCAGTGTGGGCGGAGTGGGCAGTGTGGACGGAGTGGGCAGTGTGGGCAGTGTGGGCTGAGTGGGCAGTGTGGGCGGTGTGGGCGGAGTGGGCAGTGTGGGCGGAGTGGGCAGTGTGGGCGGTGTGGGCAATGTGGGCGGAGTGGGCAGTGTGGGCGGTGTGGGCGGTGTGGGCGGAGTGGGCAGTGTGGGCGGAGTGGGCAGTGTGGGCGGAGTGGGCAGTGTGGGCGGAGTGGGCAGTGTGGGCGGAGTGGGCGGAGTGGGCAGTGTGGGCAGTGTGGACGGAGTGGGCAGTGTGGGCAGTGTGGACGGAGTGGGCAGTGTGGGCGGAGTGGGCAGTGTGGGCAGTGTGGGCGGTGTGGACGGAGTGGGCAGTGTGGGCAGAGTGGACGGAGTGGGCAGTGTGGGCAGTGTGGACGGAGTGGGCAGTGTGGGCGGAGTGGGCAGTGAGGGCGGAGTGGGCGGTGTGGGCAGTGTGGGCGGAGTGAGCAGTGTGGGCGGAGTGGGCGGTGTGGGCAGTGTGGGCGGAGTGGGCAGTGTGGGCGGAGTGGGCAGTGTGGGCGGAGTGGGCGGTGTGGGCGGTGTGGGCAGTGTGGGCAGTGTGGGCAGTGTGGGCAGTGTGGGCGGTGTGGGCAGTGTGGGCGGTGTGGGCAGTGTGGGCGGAGTGGGCAGTGTGGGCGGAGTGGGCAGTGTGGGTGGAGTGGGCGGAGTGGGCAGTGTGCGCGGTGTGGGCGGAGTGGGCGGTGTGGGCGGTGTGGGCGGTGTGGGCGGTGTGGGCAGTGTGGGCGGAGTGGGCAGTGTGGGCGGAGTGGGCAGTGTGGGTGGAGTGGACGGAGTGGGCAGTGTGGGCGGAGTGGGCAGTGTGGGCGGAGTGGGCGGTGTGGGCAGAGTGGGCGGAGTGGGCGGAGTGGGCAGTGTGGGCGGAGTAGGCGGTGTGGGCAGTGTGGGCGATGTGGGCAGTGTGGGCGGTGTGGGCGGAGTGGGCAGTGTGGGCAGAGTGGACGGAGTGGGCAGTGTGGACGGAGTGGGCAGTGTGGGCGGAGTGGGCAGTGTGGGCGGAGTGGGCGGTGTGGGCAGTGTGGGCGATGTGGGCAGTGTGGGCGGTGTGGGCAGTGTGGGCAGTGTGGGCGGAGTGGGCAGTGTGGGCAGAGTGGACGGAGTGGGCAGTGTGGGCAGTGTGGGCGGAGTGGGCAGTGTGGGCGGAGTGGGCGGTGTGGGCAGAGTGGGCGGTGTGGGCAGTGTGGGCGGAGTGGCCGGTGTGGGCAGTGTGGGCGGAGTGGGCAGTGTGAGCAGAGTGGACTGAGTGGGCAGTGTGGGCAGTGTGGGCGGAGTGGGCAGTGTGAGCAGAGTGGACTGAGTGGGCAGTGTGGGCAGTGTGGACGGAGTGGGCAGTGTGGGCGGAGTGGGCAGTGTGGGCGGAGTGGGCGGTGTGGGCGGAGTGGGCGGTGTTGTCAGTGTGGGCAGTGTGGGCAGTGTGGGCGGAGTGGGCAGTGTGAGCGGAGTGGGCAGTGTGGGCAGTGTGGGCGGAGTGGGCAGTGTGGGCGGAGTGGGCAGTGTGAGCAGAGTGGACTGAGTGGGCAGTGTGGGCAGTGTGGGCGGAGTGGGCAGTGTGAGCAGAGTGGACTGAGTGGGCAGTGTGGGCAGTGTGGACGGAGTGGGCAGTGTGGGCGGAGTGGGCAGTGTGGGCGGAGTGGGCGGTGTGGGCGGAGTGGGCGGTGTTGTCAGTGTGGGCAGTGTGGGCAGTGTGGGCGGAGTGGGCAGTGTGAGCGGAGTGGGCAGTGTGGGCAGTGTGGGCGGAGTGGGCAGTGTGGGCGGTGTGGGCAGTGTGGGCGGAGTGGGCAGTGTGGGCGGAGTGGGCAGTGTGGGCGGAGTGGGCAGTGTGGGCGGAGTGGGCGGAGTGGGCAGTGTGGGCAGTGTGGACGGAGTGGGCAGTGTGGGCAGTGTGGACGGAGTGGGCAGTGTGGGCGGAGTGGGCAGTGTGGGCAGTGTGGGCGGTGTGGACGGAGTGGGCAGTGTGGGCAGAGTGGACGGAGTGGGCAGTGTGGGCAGTGTGGACGGAGTGGGCAGTGTGGGCGGAGTGGGCAGTGAGGGCGGAGTGGGCGGTGTGGGCAGTGTGGGCGGAGTGAGCAGTGTGGGCGGAGTGGGCGGTGTGGGCAGTGTGGGCGGAGTGGGCAGTGTGGGCGGAGTGGGCAGTGTGGGCGGAGTGGGCAGTGTGGGCGGTGTGGGCGGTGTGGGCAGTGTGGGCAGTGTGGGCAGTGTGGGCGGTGTGGGCAGTGTGGGCGGTGTGGGCAGTGTGGGCGGAGTGGGCAGTGTGGGCGGAGTGGGCAGTGTGGGTGGAGTGGGCGGAGTGGGCAGTGTGCGCGGTGTGGGCGGAGTGGGCGGTGTGGGCGGAGTGGGCAGTGTGGGCGGAGTGGGCAGTGTGGGTGGAGTGGACGGAGTGGGCAGTGTGGGCGGAGTGGGCAGTGTGGGCGGAGTGGGCGGTGTGGGCAGAGTGGGCGGAGTGGGCAGTGTGGGTGGAGTAGGCGGTGTGGGCAGTGTGGGCGATGTGGGCAGTGTGGGCGGTGTGGGCGGAGTGGGCAGTGTGGGCAGAGTGGACGGAGTGGGCAGTGTGGACGGAGTGGGCAGTGTGGGCGGAGTGGGCAGTGTGGGCGGAGTGGGCGGTGTGGGCAGTGTGGACGATGTGGGCAGTGTGGGCGGTGTGGGCAGTGTGGGCAGTGTGGGCGGAGTGGGCAGTGTGGGCAGAGTGGACGGAGTGGGCAGTGTGGGCAGTGTGGGCGGAGTGGGCAGTGTGGGCGGAGTGGGCGGTGTGGGCAGAGTGGGCGGTGTGGGCAGTGTGGGCGGAGTGGCCGGTGTGGGCAGTGTGGGCGGAGTGGGCAGTGTGAGCAGAGTGGACTGAGTGGGCAGTGTGGGCAGTGTGGACGGAGTGGGCAGTGTGGGCGGAGTGGGCAGTGTGGGCGGAGTGGGCGGTGGGGGCGGAGTGGGCGGTGTGGGCAGTGTGGGCGGAGTGGGCAGTGTGGGCGGAGTGGGCAGTGTGGGCGGAGTGGGCAGTGTGGGCGGTGTGGGCGGTGTGGGCGGAGTGGGCGGTGTGGGCGGAGTGGGCAGTGTGGGCGGAGTGGGCAGTGTGGGCGGAGTGGGCGGAGTGGGCAGTGTGGGCGGTGTGGGCGGAGTGGGCAGTGTGGGCGGAGTGGGCAGTGTGGGCGGAGTGGGCAGTGTGGGCGGAGTGGGCGGAGTGGGCGGTGTGGGCGGAGTGGGCGGTGTGGGCAGTGTGGGCGGAGTGGGCAGTGTGGGCAGTGTGGGCGGAGTGGGCAGTGTGGGCGGAGTGGGCGGAGTGGGCAGTGTGGGCAGTGTGGGCGGTGTGGGCGGAGTGGGCGGTGTGGGCGGTGTGGGCGGAGTGGGCAGTGTGGGCGGTGTGGGCGGAGTGGGCAGTGTGGGCGGAGTGGGCGGTGTGGGCGGAGTGGGCGGAGTGGGCGGTGTGGGCGGAGTGGGCAGTGTGGGCGGTGTGGGCAGTGTGGGCGGAGTGGGCAGTGTGGGCGGAGTGGGCGGAGTGGGCTGTGTGGGCGGAGTGGGCGGAGTGGGCAGAGTGGGCAGTGTGGGCGGTGTGGGCAGTGCGGGCGGTGTGGGCAGTGTGGGCGGTGTGGGCGGAGTGGGCAGTGTGGGCGGTGTGGGCGGAGTGGGCAGTGTGGGCAGTGTGGGCGGTGTGGGCGGAGTGGGCAGTGTGGGCGGAGTGGGCGGAGTGGGCAGTGTGGGCGGTGTGGGCAGTGTGGGCGGAGTGGGCAGTGTGGGCGGAGTGGGCAGTGTGGGCGGAGTGGGCAGTGTTGTCAGTGTGGGCAGTGTGGGCAGTGTGGGCGGAGTGGGCAGTGTGAGCGGAGTGGGCAGTGTGGGCAGTGTGGGCGGAGTGGGCAGTGTGGGCGGTGTGGGCAGTGTGGGCGGAGTGGGCAGTGTGGGCGGTGTGGGCAGTGTGGGCGGTGTGGGCGGAGTGGGCAGTGTGGGCGGTGTGGGCAGTGTGGGCAGTGTGGGCGGAGTGGGCAGTGTGGGCCGTGTGGGCAGTGTGGGCAGTGTGGACGGAGTGGGCAGTGTGGGCAGTGTGGGCGGTGTGGACGGAGTGGGCAGTGTGGGCAGAGTGGACGGAGTGGGCAGTGTGGGCAGTGTGGACGGAGTGGGCAGTGTGGGCGGAGTGGGCAGTGAGGGCGGAGTGGGCGGTGTGGGCAGTGTGGGCGGAGTGAGCAGTGTGGGCGGAGTGGGCGGTGTGGGCAGTGTGGGCGGAGTGGGCAGTGTGGGCGGAGTGGGCAGTGTGGGCGGAGTGGGCAGTGTGGGCGGAGTGGGCAGTGTGGGTGGAGTGGGCGGAGTGGGCAGTGTGCGCGGTGTGGGCGGAGTGGGCGGTGTGGGCGGTGTGGGCGGTGTGGGCGGTGTGGGCGGAGTGGGCAGTGTGGGCGGTGTGGGCGGTGTGGGCAGTGTGGGCGGAGTGGGCAGTGTGGGCGGAGTGGGCAGTGTGGGCGGAGTGGGCGGAGTGGGCAGTGTGGGCTGTGTGGGCGGAGTGGGCAGTGTGGGCGGAGTGGGCAGTGTGGGCGGAGTGGGCAGTGTGGGCGGTGTGGGCGGAGTGGGCGGTGTGGGCGGAGTGGGCGGTGTGGGCGGAGTGGGCAGTGTGGGCTTAGTGGGCGGTGTGGGCAGTGTGGGCGGTGTGGGCGGTGTGGGCAGTGTGGGCGGAGTGGGCGGAGTGGGCAGTGTGGGCGGAGTGGGCAGTGTGGGCGGAGTGGGCGGAGTGGGCAGTGTGGGCGGTGTGGGCAGTGTGGGCAGAGTGGGCGGTGTGGACGGAGTGGGCAGTGTGGGCGGAGTGGGCAGTGTGGGCCGTGTGGGCGGAGTGGGCAGTGTGGGCAGAGTGGACGGAGTGGGCAGTGTGGACGGAGTGGGCAGTGTGGGCGGAGTGGGCAGTGTGGGCGGAGTGGGCGGTGTGGGCAGTGTGGGCGATGTGGGCAGTGTGGGCGGTGTGGGCAGTGTGGGCGGAGTGGGCAGTGTGGGCGGAGTGGGCAGTGTGGGCAGAGTGGACGGAGTGGGCAGTGTGGGCAGTGTGGGCGGAGTGGGCAGTGTGGGCGGAGTGGGCGGTGTGGGCAGAGTGGGCGGAGTGGGCGGTGTGGGCAGTGTGGGCGGAGTGGGCGGTGTGGGCCGTGTGGGCGGAGTGGGCAGTGTGAGCAGAGTGGACTGAGTGGGCAGTGTGGGCAGTGTGGACGGAGTGGGCAGTGTGGGCGGAGTGGGCAGTGTGGGCGGAGTGGGCGGTGTGGGCAGTGTGGGCGATGTGGGCAGTGTGGGCGGTGTGGGCAGTGTGGGCAGTGTGGGCGGAGTGGGCAGTGTGGGCGGAGTGGGCGGAGTGGGCAGTGTGGGCGGTGTGGGCGGAGTGGGCAGTGTGGGCGGAGTGGGCAGTGTGGGCGGAGTGGGCAGTGTGGGCGGAGTGGGCGGAGTGGGCGGTGTGGGCAGTGTGGGCGGAGTGGGCAGTGTGGGCAGTGTGGGCGGAGTGGGCAGTGTGGGCGGAGTGGGCGGAGTGGGCAGTGTGGGCAGTGTGGGCGGTGTGGGCGGAGTGGGCGGTGTGGGCGGTGTGGGCGGAGTGGGCAGTGTGGGCGGTGTGGGCGGAGTGGGCAGTGTGGGCGGTGTGGGCGGAGTGGGCAGTGTGGGCGGTGTGGGCGGAGTGGGCAGTGTGGGCGGAGTGGGCGGAGTGGGCAGTGTGGGCAGTGTGGGCGGTGTGGGCAGTGTGGGCGGAGTGGGCGGTGTGGGCGGAGTGGGCGGTGTGGGCAGTGTGGACGGTGTGGGCGGAGTGGGCAGTGTGGGCGGTGTGGGCGGAGTGGGCAGTGTGGGCAGTGTGGGCGGAGTGGGCGGAGTGGGCAGTGTGGGCGGAGTGGGCAGTGTGGGCGGAGTGGGCGGTGTGGGCAGTGTGGGTGGAGTGGGCAGTGTGGGTGGTGTGGGCAGTGTGGGCGGAGTGGGCAGAGTGGGCAGTGTGGGCGGAGTGGGCAGTGTGGGCAGTGTGGGCGGAGTGGGCAGTGTGGGCGGTGTGGGCAGTGTGGGCGGAGTGGGCGGTGTGGGCGGAGTGGGCAGTGTGGGCGGTGTGGGCAGTGTGGGCAGTGTGGGCGGAGTGGGCAGTGTGGGCCGTGTGGGCAGTGTGGACGGAGTGGGCAGTGTGGGCAGTGTGGGCGGTGTGGACGGAGTGGGCAGTGTGGGCAGAGTGGACGGAGTGGGCCGTGTGGGCAGTGTGGACGGAGTGGGCAGTGTGGGCGGAGTGGGCGGAGTGGGCGGTGTGGGCAGTGTGGGCAGTGTGGGCGGTGTGGGCAGTGTGGGCGGTGTGGGCAGTGTGGGCGGAGTGGGCGGAGTGGGCAGTGTGGGCGGAGCGGGCAGTGTGGGCGGAGTGGGCAGTGTGGGCAGTGTGGGCGGAGTGGGCGGAGTTGGCGGTGTGGGCGGAGTGGGCAGTGTGGGCAGTGTGGGCGGAGTGGGCGGAGTGGGCAGTGTGGACGGAGTGGGCAGTGTGGGCGGAGTGGGCAGTGTGGGCAGTGTGGGCAGAGTGGGCAGTGTGGGCGGTGTGGGCGGAGTGGGCAGTGTGGGCGGAGTGGGCAGTGTGGGCGGAGTGGGCAGTGTGGGCGGAGTGGGCAGTGTGGGCGGAGTGGGCGGAGTGGGCGGTGTGGGCGGAGTGGGCAGTGTGGGCGGTGTGGGCAGTGTGGGCGGAGTGGGCAGTGTGGGCGGAGTGGGCGGAGTGGGCTGTGTGGGCGGAGTGGGCGGAGTGGGCAGAGTGGGCAGTGTGGGCGGTGTGGGCAGTGCGGGCGGTGTGGGCAGTGTGGGCGGTGTGGGCGGAGTGGGCAGTGTGGGCGGTGTGGGCGGAGTGGGCAGTGTGGGCAGTGTGGGCGGTGTGGGCGGAGTGGGCAGTGTGGGCGGAGTGGGCGGAGTGGGCAGTGTGGGCGGTGTGGGCAGTGTGGGCGGAGTGGGCAGTGTGGGCGGAGTGGGCAGTGTTGTCAGTGTGGGCAGTGTGGGCAGTGTGGGCGGAGTGGGCAGTGTGAGCGGAGTGGGCAGTGTGGGCAGTGTGGGCGGAGTGGGCAGTGTGGGCGGTGTGGGCAGTGTGGGCGGAGTGGGCAGTGTGGGCGGTGTGGGCAGTGTGGGCGGTGTGGGCGGAGTGGGCAGTGTGGGCGGTGTGGGCAGTGTGGGCCGTGTGGGCGGAGTGGGCAGTGTGGGCAGAGTGGACGGAGTGGGCAGTGTGGACGGAGTGGGCAGTGTGGGCGGAGTGGGCAGTGTGGGCGGAGTGGGCGGTGTGGGCAGTGTGGGCGATGTGGGCAGTGTGGGCGGTGTGGGCAGTGTGGGCAGTGTGGGCGGAGTGGGCAGTGTGGGCGGAGTGGGCAGTGTGGGCAGAGTGGACGGAGTGGGCAGTGTGGGCAGTGTGGGCGGAGTGGGCAGTGTGGGCGGAGTGGGCGGTGTGGGCAGAGTGGGCGGAGTGGGCGGTGTGGGCAGTGTGGGCGGAGTGGGCGGTGTGGGCCGTGTGGGCGGAGTGGGCAGTGTGAGCAGAGTGGACTGAGTGGGCAGTGTGGGCAGTGTGGACGGAGTGGGCAGTGTGGGCGGAGTGGGCAGTGTGGGCGGAGTGGGCGGTGTGGGCAGTGTGGGCGATGTGGGCAGTGTGGGCGGTGTGGGCAGTGTGGGCAGTGTGGGCGGAGTGGGCAGTGTGGGCAGTGTGTGCGGAGTGGGCGGAGTGGGCAGTGTGGGCGGTGTGGGCGGAATGGGCGGAGTGGGCAGTTTGGACGGAGTGGGCAGTGTGGGCGGAGTGGGCAGTGTGGACGGAGTGGGCAGTGTGGGCGGAGTGGGCAGTGTGGGCAGAGTGGGCAGTGTGGGCGGTGTGGGCGGAGTGGGCAGTGTGGGCGGAGTGGGCAGTGTGGGCGGAGTGGGCAGTGTGGGCGGTGTGGGCAGTGTGGGCAGTGTGGGCGGTGTGGGCAGTGTGGGCGGTGTGGGCAGTGTGGGCAGTGTGGGCGGAGTGGGCAGTGTGGGCGGAGTGGGCAGTGTGGGCGGAGTGGGCGGAGTGGGCAGTGTGGGCGGTGTGGGCGGAGTGGGCAGTGTGGGCGGTGTGGGCGGTGTGGGCAGTGTGGGCGGAGTGGGCAGTGTGGGCGGAGTGGGCAGTGTGGGCGGTGTGGGCAGTGTGGGCGGAGTGGGCAGTGTGGGCGGAGTGGGCAGTGTGGGCGGAGTGGGCGGAGTGGGCAGTGTGGGCAGTGTGGGCGGAGTGGGCAGTGTGGGCGGAGTGGGCAGTGTGGGCGGTGTGGGCGGTGTGGGTGGTGTGGGCGGTGTGGGCGGAGTGGGCGGTGTGGGCGGAGTGGGCAGTGTGGGCGGAGTGGGCAGTGTGGGCTTAGTGGGCGGTGTGGGCAGTGTGGGCGGTGTGGGCGGTGTGGGCAGTGTGGGCGGAGTGGGCGGAGTGGGCAGTGTGGGCGGAGTGGGCAGTGTGGGCGGAGTGGGCGGAGTGGGCAGTGTGGGCGGAGTGGGCAGTGCGGGCGGTGTGGGCAGTGTGGGCAGAGTGGGCGGTGTGGACGGAGTGGGCAGTGTGGGCGGAGTGGGCAGTGTGGGCCGTGTGGGCGGAGTGGGCAGTGTGGGCAGAGTGGACGGAGTGGGCAGTGTGGACGGAGTGGGCAGTGTGGGCGGAGTGGGCAGTGTGGGCGGAGTGGGCGGTGTGGGCAGTGTGGGCGATGTGGGCAGTGTGGGCGGTGTGGGCAGTGTGGGCAGTGTGGGCGGAGTGGGCAGTGTGGACGGAGTGGGCAGTGTGGGCAGTGTGGGCGGAGTGGGCAGTGTGGGCGGAGTGGGCGGTGTGGGCAGAGTGGGCGGTGTGGGCAGTGTGGGCGGAGTGGCCGGTGTGGGCAGTGTGGGCAGTGTGGGCGGAGTGGGCAGTGTGAGCAGAGTGGACTGAGTGGGCAGTGTGGGCAGTGGACGGAGTGGGCAGTGTGGGCAGAGTGGGCAGTGTGGGCGGAGTGGGCGGTGTGGGCAGTGTGGGCGATGTGGGCAGTGTGGGCGGTGTGGGCAGTGTGGGCGGAGTGGGCAGTGTGGGCAGTGTGTGCGGAGTGGGCAGTGTGGGCGGTGTGGGCGGAATGGGCGGAGTGGGCAGTGTGGACGGAGTGGGCAGTGTGGGCGGAGTGGGCAGTGTGGACGGAGTGGGCAGTGTGGACGGAGTGGGCAGTGTGGGCGGAGTGGGCAGTGTGGGCAGAGTGGGCAGTGTGGGCAGAGTGGGCAGTGTGGGCGGAGTGGGCAGTGTGGGCGGAGTGGGCAGTGTGGGCGGAGTGGGCGGAGTGGGCGGTGTGGGCGGAGTGGGCAGCGTGGGCAGTGTGGGCGGTGTGGGCAGTGTGGGCAGTGTGGGCGGTGTGGGCAGTGTGGGCAGTGTGGGCGGAGTGGGCAGTGTGGGCGGAGTGGGCAGTGTGGGCGGAGTGGGCGGAGTGGGCAGTGTGGGCGGAGTGGGCAGTGTGGGCGGTGTGGGCGGTGTGGGCAGTGTGGGCGGAGTGGGCAGTGTGGGCGGAGTGGGCAGTGTGGGCGGTGTGGGCGGTGTGGGCAGTGTGGGCGGAGTGGGCAGTGTGGGCGGAGTGGGCAGTGTGGGCGGAGTGGGCGGAGTGGGCAGTGTGGGCAGTGTGGGCGATGTGGGCAGTGTGGGCGGTGTGGGCAGTGTGGGCAGTGTGGGCGGAGTGGGCAGTGTGGGCAGAGTGGACGGAGTGGGCAGTGTGGGCAGTGTGGGCGGAGTGGGCAGTGTGGGCGGAGTGGGCGGTGTGGGCAGAGTGGGCGGTGTGGGCAGTGTGGGCGGAGTGGCCGGTGTGGGCAGTGTGGGCGGAGTGGGCAGTGTGAGCAGAGTGGACTGAGTGGGCAGTGTGGGCAGTGTGGACGGAGTGGGCAGTGTGGGCGGAGTGGGCAGTGTGGGCGGAGTGGGCGGTGTGGGCGGAGTGGGCGGTGTGGGCAGTGTGGGCGGAGTGGGCAGTGTGGGCGGAGTGGGCAGTGTGGGCGGAGTGGGCAGTGTGGGCGGTGTGGGCGGAGTGGGCGGTGTGGGCGGTGTGGGCGGAGTGGGCAGTGTGGGCGGAGTGGGCAGTGTGGGCGGAGTGGGCGGAGTGGGCAGTGTGGGCGGAGTGGGCAGTGTGGGCGGAGTGGGCAGTGTGGGCGGAGTGGGCGGAGTGGGCGGAGTGGGCGGTGTGGGCGGAGTGGGCGGTGTGGGCAGTGTGGGCGGAGTGGGCAGTGTGGGCAGTGTGGGCGGAGTGGGCAGTGTGGGCGGAGTGGGCGGAGTGGGCAGTGTGGGCAGTGTGGGCGGTGTGGGCGGAGTGGGCGGTGTGGGCGGTGTGGGCGGAGTGGGCAGTGTGGGCGGTGTGGGCGGAGTGGGCAGTGTGGGCGGTGTGGGCGGAGTGGGCAGTGTGGGCGGTGTGGGCGGAGTGGGCAGTGTGGGCGGAGTGGGCGGAGTGGGCAGTGTGGGCGGTGTGGGCAGTGTGGGCGGAGTGGGCAGTGTGGGCGGAGTGGGTGGTGTGGGCAGTGTGGACGGTGTGGGCGGAGTGGGCAGTGTGGGCGGTGTGGGCGGAGTGGGCAGTGTGGGCAGTGTGGGCGGAGTGGGCGGAGTGGGCAGTGTGGGCGGAGTGGGCAGTGTGGGCGGAGTGGGCGGTGTGGGCAGTGTGGGTGGAGTGGGCAGTGTGGGTGGTGTGGGCAGTGTGGGCGGAGTGGGCAGTGTGGGCGGAGTGGGCAGTGTGGGCAGTGTGGGCGGAGTGGGCAGTGTGGGCGGTGTGGGCAGTGTGGGCGGAGTGGGCGGTGTGGGCGGAGTGGGCAGTGTGGGCGGTGTGGGCAGTGTGGGCAGTGTGGGCGGAGTGGGCAGTGTGGGCCGTGTGGGCAGTGTGGACGGAGTGGGCAGTGTGGGCAGTGTGGGCGGTGTGGACGGAGTGGGCAGTGTGGACGGAGTGGGCCGTGTGGGCAGTGTGGACGGAGTGGGCAGTGTGGGCGGAGTGGGCGGAGTGGGCGGTGTGGGCAGTGTGGGCAGTGTGGGCGGTGTGGGCAGTGTGGGCGGTGTGGGCAGTGTGGGCGGAGTGGGCGGAGTGGGCAGTGTGGGCGGAGCGGGCAGTGTGGGCGGAGTGGGCAGTGTGGGCAGTGTGGGCGGAGTGGGCGGAGTTGGCGGTGTGGGCGGAGTGGGCAGTGTGGGCAGTGTGGGCGGAGTGGGCGGAGTGGGCAGTGTGGACGGAGTGGGCAGTGTGGGCGGAGTGGGCAGTGTGGGCAGTGTGGGCAGAGTGGGCAGTGTGGGCGGTGTGGGCGGAGTGGGCAGTGTGGGCGGAGTGGGCAGTGTGGGCGGAGTGGGCAGTGTGGGCGGAGTGGGCGGAGTGGGCGGTGTGGGCGGAGTGGGCAGTGTGGGCGGTGTGGGCAGTGTGGGCGGTGTGGGCGGAGTGGGCGGAGTGGGCTGTGTGGGCGGAGTGGGCGGAGTGGGCAGAGTGGGCAGTGTGGGCGGTGTGGGCAGTGCGGGCGGTGTGGGCAGTGTGGGCGGTGTGGGCGGAGTGGGCGGTGTGGGCGGTGTGGGCGGAGTGGGCAGTGTGGGCAGTGTGGGCGGTGTGGGCGGAGTGGGCAGTGTGGGCGGAGTGGGCGGAGTGGGCAGTGTGGGCGGTGTGGGCAGTGTGGGCGGAGTGGGCAGTGTGGGCGGAGTGGGCAGTGTGGGCGGAGTGGGCAGTGTTGTCAGTGTGGGCAGTGTGGGCAGTGTGGGCGGAGTGGGCAGTGTGAGCGGAGTGGGCAGTGTGGGCGGAGTGGGCAGTGTGGGCGGTGTGGGCAGTGTGGGCGGAGTGGGCAGTGTGGGCGGTGTGGGCAGTGTGGGCGGTGTGGGCGGAGTGGGCAGTGTGGGCGGTGTGGGCAGTGTGGGCAGTGTGGGCGGAGTGGGCAGTGTGGGCCGTGTGGGCAGTGTGGGCAGTGTGGACGGAGTGGGCAGTGTGGGCAGTGTGGGCGGTGTGGACGGAGTGGGCAGTGTGGGCAGAGTGGGCAGTGTGGGCAGTGTGGACGGAGTGGGCAGTGTGGGCGGAGTGGGCAGTGAGGGCGGAGTGGGCGGTGTGGGCAGTGTGGGCGGAGTGAGCAGTGTGGGCGGTGTGGGCAGTGTGGGCGGAGTGGGCAGTGTGGGCGGAGTGGGCAGTGTGGGCGGAGTGGGCAGTGTGGGCGGTGTGGGCAGTGTGGGCAGTGTGGGCAGTGTGGGCGGTGTGGGCGGTGTGGGCGGTGTGGGCAGTGTGGGCGGAGTGGGCAGTGTGGGCGGAGTGGGCAGTGTGGGCGGAGTGGGCGGAGTGGGCAGTGTGCGCGGTGTGGGCGGAGTGGGCGGTGTGGGCGGTGTGGGCGGTGTGGGCGGTGTGGGCGGAGTGGGCAGTGTGGGCGGAGTGGGCAGTGTGGGCGGTGTGGGCAGTGTGGGCGGAGTGGGCAGTGTGGGCGGAGTGGGCAGTGTGGGCGGAGTGGGCGGAGTGGGCAGTGTGGGCTGTGTGGGCGGAGTGGGCAGTGTGGGCGGAGTGGGCAGTGTGGGCGGAGTGGGCAGTGTGGGCGGTGTGGGCGGAGTGGGCGGTGTGGGCGGAGTGGGCGGAGTGGGCAGTGTGGGCTTAGTGGGCGGTGTGGGCAGTGTGGGCGGTGTGGGCGGTGTGGGCAGTGTGGGCGGAGTGGGCAGTGTGGGCGGAGTGGGCAGTGTGGGCGGAGTGGGCGGAGTGGGCAGTGTGGGCGGTGTGGGCAGTGTGGGCAGAGTGGGCGGTGTGGACGGAGTGGGCAGTGTGGGCGGAGTGGGCAGTGTGGGCCGTGTGGGCGGAGTGGGCAGTGTGGGCAGAGTGGACGGAGTGGGCAGTGTGGACGGAGTGGGCAGTGTGGGCGGAGTGGGCAGTGTGGGCGGAGTGGGCGGTGTGGGCAGTGTGGGCGATGTGGGCAGTGTGGGCGGTGTGGGCAGTGTGGGCAGTGTGGGCGGAGTGGGCAGTGTGGGCAGAGTGGACGGAGTGGGCAGTGTGGGCAGTGTGGGCGGAGTGGGCAGTGTGGGCGGAGTGGGCGGTGTGGGCAGAGTGGGCGGAGTGAGCGGTGTGGGCAGTGTGGGCGGAGTGGGCGGTGTGGGCCGTGTGGGCGGAGTGGGCAGTGTGAGCAGAGTGGACTGAGTGGGCAGTGTGGGCAGTGTGGACGGAGTGGGCAGTGTGGGCGGAGTGGGCAGTGTGGGCGGAGTGGGCGGTGTGGGCAGTGTGGGCGATGTGGGCAGTGTGGGCGGTGTGGGCAGTGTGGGCAGTGTGGGCGGAGTGGGCAGTGTGGGCAGTGTGTGCGGAGTGGGCGGAGTGGGCAGTGTGGGCGGTGTGGGCGGAATGGGCGGAGTGGGCAGTGTGGACGGAGTGGGCAGTGTGGGCGGAGTGGGCAGTGTGGACGGAGTGGGCAGTGTGGGCGGAGTGGGCAGTGTGGGCAGAGTGGGCAGTGTGGGCGGTGTGGGCGGAGTGGGCAGTGTGGGCGGAGTGGGCAGTGTGGGCGGAGTGGGCAGTGTGGGCGGTGTGGGCAGTGTGGGCAGTGTGGGCAGTGTGGGCAGTGTGGGCGGTGTGGGCAGTGTGGGCAGTGTGGGCGGTGTGGGCAGTGTGGGCAGTGTGGGCGGAGTGGGCAGTGTGGGCGGAGTGGGCAGTGTGGGCGGAGTGGGCGGAGTGGGCAGTGTGGGCGGTGTGGGCGGAGTGGGCAGTGTGGGCGGTGTGGGCGGTGTGGGCAGTGTGGGCGGAGTGGGCAGTGTGGGCGGAGTGGGCAGTGTGGGCGGTGTGGGCGGTGTGGGCAGTGTGGGCGGAGTGGGCAGTGTGGGCGGAGTGGGCAGTGTGGGCGGAGTGGGCGGAGTGGGCAGTGTGGGCAGTGTGGGCGGAGTGGGCAGTGTGGGCGGAGTGGGCAGTGTGGGCGGTGTGGGCGGAGTGGGCGGTGTGGGCGGTGTGGGCGGTGTGGGCAGTGTGGGCGGAGTGGGCGGAGTTGGCGGTGTGGGCGGAGTGGGCAGTGTGGGCAGTGTGGACGGAGTGGGCAGTGTGGGCGGAGTGGGCAGTGTGGGCAGTGTGGGCAGAGTGGGCAGTGTGGGCGGTGTGGGCGGAGTGGGCAGTGTGGGCGGAGTGGGCAGTGTGGGCGGAGTGGGCAGTGTGGGCGGAGTGGGCAGTGTGGGCGGAGTGGGCGGAGTGGGCGGTGTGGGCGGAGTGGGCAGTGTGGGCGGTGTGGGCAGTGTGGGCGGAGTGGGCAGTGTGGGCGGAGTGGGCGGAGTGGGCTGTGTGGGCGGAGTGGGCGGAGTGGGCAGAGTGGGCAGTGTGGGCGGTGTGGGCAGTGCGGGCGGTGTGGGCAGTGTGGGCGGTGTGGGCAGTGTGGGCGGTGTGGGCGGAGTGGGCAGTGTGGGCAGTGTGGGCGGTGTGGGCGGAGTGGGCAGTGTGGGCGGAGTGGGCGGAGTGGGCAGTGTGGGCGGTGTGGGCAGTGTGGGCGGAGTGGGCAGTGTGGGCGGAGTGGGCAGTGTTGTCAGTGTGGGCAGTGTGGGCAGTGTGGGCGGAGTGGGCAGTGTGAGCGGATTGGGCAGTGTGGGCAGTGTGGGCGGAGTGGGCAGTGTGGGCGGTGTGGGCAGTGTGGGCGGAGTGGGCAGTGTGGGCGGTGTGGGCAGTGTGGGCGGTGTGGGCGGAGTGGGCAGTGTGGGCGGTGTGGGCAGTGTGGGCCGTGTGGGCGGAGTGGGCAGTGTGGGCAGAGTGGACGGAGTGGGCAGTGTGGACGGAGTGGGCAGTGTGGGCGGAGTGGGCAGTGTGGGCGGAGTGGGCGGTGTGGGCAGTGTGGGCGATGTGGGCAGTGTGGGCGGTGTGGGCAGTGTGGGCAGTGTGGGCGGAGTGGGCAGTGTGGGCGGAGTGGGCAGTGTGGGCAGAGTGGACGGAGTGGGCAGTGTGGGCAGTGTGGGCGGAGTGGGCAGTGTGGGCGGAGTGGGCGGTGTGGGCAGAGTGGGCGGAGTGGGCGGTGTGGGCAGTGTGGGCGGAGTGGGCGGTGTGGGCCGTGTGGGCGGAGTGGGCAGTGTGAGCAGAGTGGACTGAGTGGGCAGTGTGGGCAGTGTGGACGGAGTGGGCAGTGTGGGCGGAGTGGGCAGTGTGGGCGGAGTGGGCGGTGTGGGCAGTGTGGGCGATGTGGGCAGTGTGGGCGGTGTGGGCAGTGTGGGCAGTGTGGGCGGAGTGGGCAGTGTGGGCAGTGTGTGCGGAGTGGGCGGAGTGGGCAGTGTGGGCGGTGTGGGCGGAATGGGCGGAGTGGGCAGTTTGGACGGAGTGGGCAGTGTGGGCGGAGTGGGCAGTGTGGACGGAGTGGGCAGTGTGGGCGGAGTGGGCAGTGTGGGCAGAGTGGGCAGTGTGGGCGGTGTGGGCGGAGTGGGCAGTGTGGGCGGAGTGGGCAGTGTGGGCGGAGTGGGCAGTGTGGGCGGTGTGGGCAGTGTGGGCGGTGTGGGCAGTGTGGGCGGTGTGGGCAGTGTGGGCAGTGTGGGCGGAGTGGGCCGTGTGGGCGGAGTGGGCAGTGTGGGCGGAGTGGGCGGAGTGGGCAGTGTGGGCGGTGTGGGCGGAGTGGGCAGTGTGGGCGGTGTGGGCGGTGTGGGCAGTGTGGGCGGAGTGGGCAGTGTGGGCGGAGTGGGCAGTGTGGGCGGTGTGGGCAGTGTGGGCGGAGTGGGCAGTGTGGGCGGAGTGGGCGGAGTGGGCAGTGTGGGCAGTGTGGGCGGAGTGGGCAGTGTGGGCGGAGTGGGCAGTGTGGGCGGTGTGGGCGGTGTGGGCGGTGTGGGCGGTGTGGGCGGAGTGGGCGGTGTGGGCGGAGTGGGCAGTGTGGGCGGAGTGGGCAGTGTGGGCTTAGTGGGCGGTGTGGGCAGTGTGGGCGGTGTGGGCGGTGTGGGCAGTGTGGGCGGAGTGGGCGGAGTGGGCAGTGTGGGCGGAGTGGGCAGTGTGGGCGGAGTGGGCGGAGTGGGCAGTGTGGGCGGAGTGGGCAGTGCGGGCGGTGTGGGCAGTGTGGGCAGAGTGGGCGGTGTGGACGGAGTGGGCAGTGTGGGCGGAGTGGGCAGTGTGGGCCGTGTGGGCGGAGTGGGCAGTGTGGGCAGAGTGGACGGAGTGGGCAGTGTGGACGGAGTGGGCAGTGTGGGCGGAGTGGGCAGTGTGGGCGGAGTGGGCGGTGTGGGCAGTGTGGGCGATGTGGGCAGTGTGGGCGGTGTGGGCAGTGTGGGCAGTGTGGGCGGAGTGGGCAGTGTGGACGGAGTGGGCAGTGTGGGCAGTGTGGGCGGAGTGGGCAGTGTGGGCGGAGTGGGCGGTGTGGGCAGAGTGGGCGGTGTGGGCAGTGTGGGCGGAGTGGCCGGTGTGGGCAGTGTGGGCAGTGTGGGCGGAGTGGGCAGTGTGAGCAGAGTGGACTGAGTGGGCAGTGTGGGCAGTGGACGGAGTGGGCAGTGTGGGCAGAGTGGGCAGTGTGGGCGGAGTGGGCGGTGTGGGCAGTGTGGGCGATGTGGGCAGTGTGGGCGGTGTGGGCAGTGTGGGCGGAGTGGGCAGTGTGGGCAGTGTGTGCGGAGTGGGCAGTGTGGGCGGTGTGGGCGGAATGGGCGGAGTGGGCAGTGTGGACGGAGTGGGCAGTGTGGGCGGAGTGGGCAGTGTGGACGGAGTGGGCAGTGTGGACGGAGTGGGCAGTGTGGGCGGAGTGGGCAGTGTGGGCAGAGTGGGCAGTGTGGGCAGAGTGGGCAGTGTGGGCGGAGTGGGCAGTGTGGGCGGAGTGGGCAGTGTGGGCGGAGTGGGCGGAGTGGGCGGTGTGGGCGGAGTGGGCAGCGTGGGCAGTGTGGGCGGTGTGGGCAGTGTGGGCAGTGTGGGCGGTGTGGGCAGTGTGGGCAGTGTGGGCGGAGTGGGCAGTGTGGGCGGAGTGGGCAGTGTGGGCGGAGTGGGCGGAGTGGGCAGTGTGGGCGGTGTGGGCGGAGTGGGCAGTGTGGGCGGTGTGGGCGGTGTGGGCAGTGTGGGCGGAGTGGGCAGTGTGGGCGGAGTGGGCAGTGTGGGCGGTGTGGGCGGTGTGGGCAGTGTGGGCGGAGTGGGCAGTGTGGGCGGAGTGGGCAGTGTGGGCGGAGTGGGCGGAGTGGGCAGTGTGGGCAGTGTGGGCGATGTGGGCAGTGTGGGCGGTGTGGGCAGTGTGGGCAGTGTGGGCGGAGTGGGCAGTGTGGGCAGAGTGGACGGAGTGGGCAGTGTGGGCAGTGTGGGCGGAGTGGGCAGTGTGGGCGGAGTGGGCGGTGTGGGCAGAGTGGGCGGTGTGGGCAGTGTGGGCGGAGTGGCCGGTGTGGGCAGTGTGGGCGGAGTGGGCAGTGTGAGCAGAGTGGACTGAGTGGGCAGTGTGGGCAGTGTGGACGGAGTGGGCAGTGTGGGCGGAGTGGGCAGTGTGGGCGGAGTGGGCGGTGTGGGCGGAGTGGGCGGTGTGGGCAGTGTGGGCGGAGTGGGCAGTGTGGGCGGAGTGGGCAGTGTGGGCGGAGTGGGCAGTGTGGGCGGTGTGGGCGGAGTGGGCGGTGTGGGCGGTGTGGGCGGAGTGGGCAGTGTGGGCGGAGTGGGCAGTGTGGGCGGAGTGGGCGGAGTGGGCAGTGTGGGCGGTGTGGGCGGAGTGGGCAGTGTGGGCGGAGTGGGCAGTGTGGGCGGAGTGGGCGGAGTGGGCGGTGTGGGCGGAGTGGGCGGTGTGGGCAGTGTGGGCGGAGTGGGCAGTGTGGGCGGAGTGGGCAGTGTGGGCGGAGTGGGCGGAGTGGGCAGTGTGGGCAGTGTGGGCGGTGTGGGCGGAGTGGGCGGTGTGGGCGGTGTGGGCGGAGTGGGCAGTGTGGGCGGTGTGGGCGGAGTGGGCAGTGTGGGCGGTGTGGGCGGAGTGGGCAGTGTGGGCGGTGTGGGCGGAGTGGGCAGTGTGGGCGGAGTGGGCGGAGTGGGCAGTGTGGGCGGTGTGGGCAGTGTGGGCGGAGTGGGCAGTGTGGGCGGAGTGGGTGGTGTGGGCAGTGTGGACGGTGTGGGCGGAGTGGGCAGTGTGGGCGGTGTGGGCGGAGTGGGCAGTGTGGGCAGTGTGGGCGGAGTGGGCGGAGTGGGCAGTGTGGGCGGAGTGGGCAGTGTGGGCGGAGTGGGCGGTGTGGGCAGTGTGGGTGGAGTGGGCAGTGTGGGTGGTGTGGGCAGTGTGGGCGGAGTGGGCAGTGTGGGCGGAGTGGGCAGTGTGGGCAGTGTGGGCGGAGTGGGCAGTGTGGGCGGTGTGGGCAGTGTGGGCGGAGTGGGCGGAGTGGGCAGTGTGGGCGGTGTGGGCAGTGTGGGCAGTGTGGGCGGAGTGGGCAGTGTGGGCCGTGTGGGCAGTGTGGACGGAGTGGGCAGTGTGGGCAGTGTGGGCGGTGTGGACGGAGTGGGCAGTGTGGACGGAGTGGGCCGTGTGGGCAGTGTGGACGGAGTGGGCAGTGTGGGCGGAGTGGGCGGAGTGGGCGGTGTGGGCAGTGTGGGCAGTGTGGGCGGTGTGGGCAGTGTGGGCGGTGTGGGCAGTGTGGGCGGAGTGGGCGGAGTGGGCAGTGTGGGCGGAGCGGGCAGTGTGGGCGGAGTGGGCAGTGTGGGCAGTGTGGGCGGAGTGGGCGGAGTTGGCGGTGTGGGCGGAGTGGGCAGTGTGGGCAGTGTGGGCGGAGTGGGCGGAGTGGGCAGTGTGGACGGAGTGGGCAGTGTGGGCGGAGTGGGCAGTGTGGGCAGTGTGGGCAGAGTGGGCAGTGTGGGCGGTGTGGGCGGAGTGGGCAGTGTGGGCGGAGTGGGCAGTGTGGGCGGAGTGGGCAGTGTGGGCGGAGTGGGCGGAGTGGGCGGTGTGGGCGGAGTGGGCAGTGTGGGCGGTGTGGGCAGTGTGGGCGGTGTGGGCGGAGTGGGCGGAGTGGGCTGTGTGGGCGGAGTGGGCGGAGTGGGCAGAGTGGGCAGTGTGGGCGGTGTGGGCAGTGCGGGCGGTGCGGGCAGTGTGGGCGGTGTGGGCGGAGTGGGCAGTGTGGGCGGTGTGGGCGGAGTGGGCAGTGTGGGCAGTGTGGGCGGTGTGGGCGGAGTGGGCAGTGTGGGCGGAGTGGGCGGAGTGGGCAGTGTGGGCGGTGTGGGCAGTGTGGGCGGAGTGGGCAGTGTGGGCGGAGTGGGCAGTGTGGGCGGAGTGGGCAGTGTTGTCAGTGTGGGCAGTGTGGGCAGTGTGGGCGGAGTGGGCAGTGTGAGCGGAGTGGGCAGTGTGGGCGGAGTGGGCAGTGTGGGCGGTGTGGGCAGTGTGGGCGGAGTGGGCAGTGTGGGCGGTGTGGGCAGTGTGGGCGGTGTGGGCGGAGTGGGCAGTGTGGGCGGTGTGGGCAGTGTGGGCAGTGTGGGCGGAGTGGGCAGTGTGGGCCGTGTGGGCAGTGTGGGCAGTGTGGACGGAGTGGGCAGTGTGGGCAGTGTGGGCGGTGTGGACGGAGTGGGCAGTGTGGGCAGAGTGGACGGAGTGGGCAGTGTGGGCAGTGTGGACGGAGTGGGCAGTGTGGGCGGAGTGGGCAGTGAGGGCGGAGTGGGCGGTGTGGGCAGTGTGGGCGGAGTGAGCAGTGTGGGCGGTGTGGGCAGTGTGGGCGGAGTGGGCAGTGTGGGCGGAGTGGGCAGTGTGGGCGGAGTGGGCAGTGTGGGCGGTGTGGGCAGTGTGGGCGGTGTGGGCGGTGTGGGCGGTGTGGGCAGTGTGGGCGGAGTGGGCAGTGTGGGCGGAGTGGGCAGTGTGGGCGGAGTGGGCGGAGTGGGCAGTGTGCGCGGTGTGGGCGGAGTGGGCGGTGTGGGCGGTGTGGGCGGTGTGGGCGGTGTGGGCGGAGTGGGCAGTGTGGGCGGAGTGGGCAGTGTGGGCGGTGTGGGCAGTGTGGGCGGAGTGGGCAGTGTGGGCGGAGTGGGCAGTGTGGGCGGAGTGGGCGGAGTGGGCAGTGTGGGCTGTGTGGGCGGAGTGGGCAGTGTGGGCGGAGTGGGCAGTGTGGGCGGAGTGGGCAGTGTGGGCGGTGTGGGCGGAGTGGGCGGTGTGGGCGGAGTGGGCGGAGTGGGCAGTGTGGGCTTAGTGGGCTTAGTGGGCAGTGTGGGCGGTGTGGGCGGTGTGGGCAGTGTGGGCGGAGTGGGCAGTGTGGGCGGAGTGGGCAGTGTGGGCGGAGTGGGCGGAGTGGGCAGTGTGGGCGGTGTGGGCAGTGTGGGCAGAGTGGGCGGTGTGGACGGAGTGGGCAGTGTGGGCGGAGTGGGCAGTGTGGGCCGTGTGGGCGGAGTGGGCAGTGTGGGCAGAGTGGACGGAGTGGGCAGTGTGGACGGAGTGGGCAGTGTGGGCGGAGTGGGCAGTGTGGGCGGAGTGGGCGGTGTGGGCAGTGTGGGCGATGTGGGCAGTGTGGGCGGTGTGGGCAGTGTGGGCAGTGTGGGCGGAGTGGGCAGTGTGGGCAGAGTGGACGGAGTGGGCAGTGTGGGCAGTGTGGGCGGAGTGGGCAGTGTGGGCGGAGTGGGCGGTGTGGGCAGAGTGGGCGGAGTGAGCGGTGTGGGCAGTGTGGGCGGAGTGGGCGGTGTGGGCCGTGTGGGCGGAGTGGGCAGTGTGAGCAGAGTGGACTGAGTGGGCAGTGTGGGCAGTGTGGACGGAGTGGGCAGTGTGGGCGGAGTGGGCAGTGTGGGCGGTGTGGGCAGTGTGGGCGATGTGGGCAGTGTGGGCGGTGTGGGCAGTGTGGGCAGTGTGGGCGGAGTGGGCAGTGTGGGCAGTGTGTGCGGAGTGGGCGGAGTGGGCAGTGTGGGCGGTGTGGGCGGTGTGGGCGGAATGGGCGGAGTGGGCAGTGTGGACGGAGTGGGCAGTGTGGGCGGAGTGGGCAGTGTGGACGGAGTGGGCAGTGTGGGCGGAGTGGGCAGTGTGGGCAGAGTGGGCAGTGTGGGCGGTGTGGGCGGAGTGGGCAGTGTGGGCGGAGTGGGCAGTGTGGGCGGAGTGGGCAGTGTGGGCGGTGTGGGCAGTGTGGGCAGTGTGGGCAGTGTGGGCAGTGTGGGCGGTGTGGGCAGTGTGGGCAGTGTGGGCGGTGTGGGCAGTGTGGGCAGTGTGGGCGGAGTGGGCAGTGTGGGCGGAGTGGGCAGTGTGGGCGGAGTGGGCGGAGTGGGCAGTGTGGGCGGTGTGGGCGGAGTGGGCAGTGTGGGCGGTGTGGGCGGTGTGGGCAGTGTGGGCGGAGTGGGCAGTGTGGGCGGAGTGGGCAGTGTGGGCGGTGTGGGCGGTGTGGGCGGTGTGGGCGGAGTGGGCAGTGTGGGCGGAGTGGGCAGTGTGGGCGGAGTGGGCGGAGTGGGCAGTGTGGGCAGTGTGGGCGGAGTGGGCAGTGTGGGCGGAGTGGGCAGTGTGGGCGGTGTGGGCGGAGTGGGCGGTGTGGGCGGTGTGGGCGGTGTGGGCGGAGTGGGCGGTGTGGGCGGAGTGGGCATTGTGGGCGGAGTGGGCAGTGTGGGCTTAGTGGGCGGTGTGGGCAGTGTGGGCGGTGTGGGCGGTGTGGGCAGTGTGGGCGGAGTGGGCGGAGTGGGCAGTGTGGGCGGAGTGGGCAGTGTGGGCGGAGTGGGCGGAGTGGGCAGTGTGGGCGGAGTGGGCAGTGCGGGCGGTGTGGGCAGTGTGGGCAGAGTGGGCGGTGTGGACGGAGTGGGCAGTGTGGGCGGAGTGGGCAGTGTGGGCCGTGTGGGCGGAGTGGGCAGTGTGGGCAGAGTGGACGGAGTGGGCAGTGTGGACGGAGTGGGCAGTGTGGGCGGAGTGGGCAGTGTGGGCGGAGTGGGCGGTGTGGGCAGTGTGGGCGATGTGGGCAGTGTGGGCGGTGTGGGCAGTGTGGGCAGTGTGGGCGGAGTGGGCAGTGTGGACGGAGTGGGCAGTGTGGGCAGTGTGGGCGGAGTGGGCAGTGTGGGCGGAGTGGGCAGTGTGGGCGGTGTGGGCGGAGTGGGCGGTGTGGGCGGAGTGGGCGGAGTGGGCAGTGTGGGCTTAGTGGGCTTAGTGGGCAGTGTGGGCGGTGTGGGCGGTGTGGGCAGTGTGGGCGGAGTGGGCAGTGTGGGCGGAGTGGGCAGTGTGGGCGGAGTGGGCGGAGTGGGCAGTGTGGGCGGTGTGGGCAGTGTGGGCAGAGTGGGCGGTGTGGACGGAGTGGGCAGTGTGGGCGGAGTGGGCAGTGTGGGCCGTGTGGGCGGAGTGGGCAGTGTGGGCAGAGTGGACGGAGTGGGCAGTGTGGACGGAGTGGGCAGTGTGGGCGGAGTGGGCAGTGTGGGCGGAGTGGGCGGTGTGGGCAGTGTGGGCGATGTGGGCAGTGTGGGCGGTGTGGGCAGTGTGGGCAGTGTGGGCGGAGTGGGCAGTGTGGGCAGAGTGGACGGAGTGGGCAGTGTGGGCAGTGTGGGCGGAGTGGGCAGTGTGGGCGGAGTGGGCGGTGTGGGCAGAGTGGGCGGAGTGAGCGGTGTGGGCAGTGTGGGCGGAGTGGGCGGTGTGGGCCGTGTGGGCGGAGTGGGCAGTGTGAGCAGAGTGGACTGAGTGGGCAGTGTGGGCAGTGTGGACGGAGTGGGCAGTGTGGGCGGAGTGGGCAGTGTGGGCGGTGTGGGCAGTGTGGGCGATGTGGGCAGTGTGGGCGGTGTGGGCAGTGTGGGCAGTGTGGGCGGAGTGGGCAGTGTGGGCAGTGTGTGCGGAGTGGGCGGAGTGGGCAGTGTGGGCGGTGTGGGCGGTGTGGGCGGAATGGGCGGAGTGGGCAGTGTGGACGGAGTGGGCAGTGTGGGCGGAGTGGGCAGTGTGGACGGAGTGGGCAGTGTGGGCGGAGTGGGCAGTGTGGGCAGAGTGGGCAGTGTGGGCGGTGTGGGCGGAGTGGGCAGTGTGGGCGGAGTGGGCAGTGTGGGCGGAGTGGGCAGTGTGGGCGGTGTGGGCAGTGTGGGCAGTGTGGGCAGTGTGGGCAGTGTGGGCGGTGTGGGCAGTGTGGGCAGTGTGGGCGGTGTGGGCAGTGTGGGCAGTGTGGGCGGAGTGGGCAGTGTGGGCGGAGTGGGCAGTGTGGGCGGAGTGGGCGGAGTGGGCAGTGTGGGCGGTGTGGGCGGAGTGGGCAGTGTGGGCGGTGTGGGCGGTGTGGGCAGTGTGGGCGGAGTGGGCAGTGTGGGCGGAGTGGGCAGTGTGGGCGGTGTGGGCGGTGTGGGCGGTGTGGGCGGAGTGGGCAGTGTGGGCGGAGTGGGCAGTGTGGGCGGAGTGGGCGGAGTGGGCAGTGTGGGCAGTGTGGGCGGAGTGGGCAGTGTGGGCGGAGTGGGCAGTGTGGGCGGTGTGGGCGGAGTGGGCGGTGTGGGCGGTGTGGGCGGTGTGGGCGGAGTGGGCGGTGTGGGCGGAGTGGGCATTGTGGGCGGAGTGGGCAGTGTGGGCTTAGTGGGCGGTGTGGGCAGTGTGGGCGGTGTGGGCGGTGTGGGCAGTGTGGGCGGAGTGGGCGGAGTGGGCAGTGTGGGCGGAGTGGGCAGTGTGGGCGGAGTGGGCGGAGTGGGCAGTGTGGGCGGAGTGGGCAGTGCGGGCGGTGTGGGCAGTGTGGGCAGAGTGGGCGGTGTGGACGGAGTGGGCAGTGTGGGCGGAGTGGGCAGTGTGGGCCGTGTGGGCGGAGTGGGCAGTGTGGGCAGAGTGGACGGAGTGGGCAGTGTGGACGGAGTGGGCAGTGTGGGCGGAGTGGGCAGTGTGGGCGGAGTGGGCGGTGTGGGCAGTGTGGGCGATGTGGGCAGTGTGGGCGGTGTGGGCAGTGTGGGCAGTGTGGGCGGAGTGGGCAGTGTGGACGGAGTGGGCAGTGTGGGCAGTGTGGGCGGAGTGGGCAGTGTGGGCGGAGTGGGCGGTGTGGGCAGAGTGGGCGGTGTGGGCAGTGTGGGCGGAGTGGCCGGTGTGGGCAGTGTGGGCAGTGTGGGCGGAGTGGGCAGTGTGAGCAGAGTGGACTGAGTGGGCAGTGTGGGCAGTGGACGGAGTGGGCAGTGTGGGCGGAGTGGGCAGTGTGGGCGGTGTGGGCAGTGTGGGCGATGTGGGCAGTGTGGGCGGTGTGGGCAGTGTGGGCAGTGTGGGCGGAGTGGGCAGTGTGGGCAGTGTGTGCGGAGTGGGCAGTGTGGGCGGTGTGGGCGGAATGGGCGGAGTGGGCAGTGTGGACGGAGTGGGCAGTGTGGGCGGAGTGGGCAGTGTGGACGGAGTGGGCAGTGTGGACGGAGTGGGCAGTGTGGGCGGAGTGGGCAGTGTGGGCAGAGTGGGCAGTGTGGGCAGAGTGGGCAGTGTGGGCGGAGTGGGCGGAGTGGGCGGAGTGGGCGGTGTGGGCGGAGTGGGCAGTGTGGGCGGAGTGGGCAGTGTGGGCAGTGTGGGCGGAGTGGGCAATGTGGGCGGAGTGGGCAGTGTGGGCAGTGTGGGCGGAGTGGGCAGTGTGGGCGGAGTGGGCAGTGTGGGCGGAGTGGGCAGTGTGGGCGGAGTGGGCAGTGTGGGCGGAGTGGGCAGTGTGGGCGGTGTGGGCAGTGTGGGCGGAGTGGGCAGTGTGGGCAGTGTGGGCGGAGTGGGCAGTGTGGGCGGAGTGGGCAGTGTGGGCGGAGTGGGCAGTGTGGGCAGTGTGGGCGGAGTGGGCAGTGTGGGCAGTGTGGGCGGTGTGGACGGAGTGGGCGGAGTGGGCAGTGTGGACGGAGTGGGCAGTGTGGGCAGTGTGGGCTGAGTGGGCAGTGTGGGCGGTGTGGGCGGAGTGGGCAGTGTGGGCGGAGTGGGCAGTGTGGGCAGTGTGGGCGGAGTGGGCAGTGTGGGCGGAGTGGGCAGTGTGGGCCGTGTGGGCGGAGTGGGCAGTGTGGGCAGAGTGGACGGAGTGGGCAGTGTGGACGGAGTGGGCAGTGTGGGCGGAGTGGGCAGTGTGGGCGGAGTGGGCGGTGTGGGCAGTGTGGGCGATGTGGGCAGTGTGGGCAGTGTGGGCAGTGTGGGCGGAGTGGGCAGTGTGGGCAGAGTGGACGGAGTGGGCAGTGTGGGCAGTGTGGGCGGAGTGGGCAGTGTGGGCGGAGTGGGCGGTGTGGGCAGAGTGGGCGGAGTGAGCGGTGTGGGCAGTGTGGGCGGAGTGGGCGGTGTGGGCCGTGTGGGCGGAGTGGGCAGTGTGAGCAGAGTGGACTGAGTGGGCAGTGTGGGCAGTGTGGACGGAGTGGGCAGTGTGGGCGGAGTGGGCAGTGTGGGCGAAGTGGGCGGTGTGGGCAGTGTGGGCGATGTGGGCAGTGTGGGCGGTGTGGGCAGTGTGGGCAGTGTGGGCGGAGTGGGCAGTGTGGGCAGTGTGTGCGGAGTGGGCGGAGTGGGCAGTGTGGGCGGTGTGGGCGGAATGGGCGGAGTGGGCAGTGTGGACGGAGTGGGCAGTGTGGGCGGAGTGGGCAGTGTGGACGGAGTGGGCAGTGTGGGCGGAGTGGGCAGTGTGGGCAGAGTGGGCAGTGTGGGCGGTGTGGGCGGAGTGGGCAGTGTGGGCGGAGTGGGCAGTGTGGGCGGAGTGGGCAGTGTGGGCGGTGTGGGCAGTGTGGGCAGTGTGGGCAGTGTGGGCGGTGTGGGCAGTGTGGGCAGTGTGGGCGGTGTGGGCAGTGTGGGCAGTGTGGGCGGAGTGGGCAGTGTGGGCGGAGTGGGCAGTGTGGGCGGAGTGGGCGGAGTGGGCAGTGTGGGCGGTGTGGGCGGAGTGGGCAGTGTGGGCGGTGTGGGCGGTGTGGGCAGTGTGGGCGGAGTGGGCAGTGTGGGCGGAGTGGGCAGTGTGGGCGGTGTGGGCGGTGTGGGCGGAGTGGGCAGTGTGGGCGGAGTGGGCAGTGTGGGCGGAGTGGGCGGAGTGGGCAGTGTGGGCGGAGTGGGCAGTGTGGGCGGAGTGGGCAGTGTGGGCGGTGTGGGCGGAGTGGGCGGAGTGGGCGGTGTGGGCGGAGTGGGCAGTGTGGGCGGAGTGGGCAGTGTGGGCTTAGTGGGCGGTGTGGGCAGTGTGGGCGGTGTGGGCGGTGTGGGCAGTGTGGGCGGAGTGGGCGGAGTGGGCAGTGTGGGCGGAGTGGGCAGTGTGGGCGGAGTGGGCGGAGTGGGCAGTGTGGGCGGAGTGGGCAGTGCGGGCGGTGTGGGCAGTGTGGGCAGAGTGGGCGGTGTGGACGGAGTGGGCGGTGTGGACGGAGTGGGCAGTGTGGGCGGAGTGGGCAGTGTGGGCCGTGTGGGCGGAGTGGGCAGTGTGGGCAGAGTGGACGGAGTGGGCAGTGTGGACGGAGTGGGCAGTGTGGGCGGAGTGGGCAGTGTGGGCGGAGTGGGCGGTGTGGGCAGTGTGGGCGATGTGGGCAGTGTGGGCGGTGTGGGCAGTGTGGGCGGAGTGGGCAGTGTGGACGGAGTGGGCAGTGTGGGCAGTGTGGGCGGAGTGGGCAGTGTGGGCGGAGTGGGCGGTGTGGGCAGAGTGGGCGGTGTGGGCAGTGTGGGCGGAGTGGCCGGTGTGGGCAGTGTGGGCAGTGTGGGCGGAGTGGGCAGTGTGAGCAGAGTGGACTGAGTGGGCAGTGTGGGCAGTGGACGGAGTGGGCAGTGTGGGCGGAGTGGGCAGTGTGGGCGGAGTGGGCGGTGTGGGCAGTGTGGGCGATGTGGGCAGTGTGGGCGGTGTGGGCAGTGTGGGCAGTGTGGGCGGAGTGGGCAGTGTGGGCAGTGTGTGCGGAGTGGGCAGTGTGGGCGGTGTGGGCGGAATGGGCGGAGTGGGCAGTGTGGACGGAGTGGGCAGTGTGGGCGGAGTGGGCAGTGTGGACGGAGTGGGCAGTGTGGACGGAGTGGGCAGTGTGGGCGGAGTGGGCAGTGTGGGCAGAGTGGGCAGTGTGGGCGGAGTGGGCAGTGTGGGCGGAGTGGGCAGTGTGGGCGGAGTGGGCGGAGTGGGCGGTGTGGGCGGAGTGGGCAGTGTGGGCGGAGTGGGCAGTGTGGGCAGTGTGGGCGGAGTGGGAAATGTGGGCGGAGTGGGCAGTGTGGGCAGTGTGGGCGGAGTGGGCAGTGTGGGCGGAGTGGGCAGTGTGGGCGGAGTGGGCAGTGTGGGCAGTGTGGGCGGAGTGGGCAGTGTGGGCGGAGTGGGCAGTGTGGGCGGAGTGGGCAGTGTGGGCAGTGTGGGCGGAGTGGGCAGTGTGGGCAGTGTGGGCGGAGTGGGCAGTGTGGGCAGTGTGGGCGGTGTGGACGGAGTGGGCGGAGTGGGCAGTGTGGACGGAGTGGGCAGTGTGGGCTGAGTGGGCAGTGTGGGCGGTGTGGGCGGTGTGGGCAGTGTGGGCGGAGTGGGCAGTGTGGGCGGAGTGGGCAGTGTGGGCGGAGTGGGCAGTGTGGGCGGAGTGGGCAGTGTGGGCAGTGTGGGCGGAGTGGGCAGTGTGGGCGGAGTGGGCAGTGTGGGCGGAGTGGGCAGTGTGGGCGGAGTGGGCAGTGTGGGCAGTGTGGGCGGTGTGGACGGAGTGGGCGGAGTGGGCAGTGTGGACGGAGTGGGCAGTGTGGGCAGTGTGGGCTGAGTGGGCAGTGTGGGCGGTGTGGGCGGAGTGGGCAGTGTGGGCGGAGTGGGCAGTGTGGGCAGTGTGGGCGGAGTGGGCGGAGTGGGCAGTGTGGGCGGAGTGGGCAGTGTGGGCGGAGTGGACGGAGTGGGCAGTGTGGACGGAGTGGGCAGTGTGGGCGGAGTGGGCAGTGTGGGCGGTGTGGACGGAGTGGGCAGTGTGGACGGAGTGGGCAGTGTGGGCTGAGTGGGCGGTGTGGGCGGAGTGGGCAGTGTGGGCGGAGTGGGCAGTGTGGGCGGTGTGGGCAGTGTGGGCGGAGTGGGCAGTGTGGGCGGTGTGGGCGGTGTGGGCGGAGTGGGCAGTGTGGGCGGAGTGGGCAGTGTGGGCGGTGTGGGCAGTGTGGGCGGAGTGGGCAGTGTGGGCAGTGTGGGCGGAGTGGGCAGTGTGGGCAGTGTGGGCAGTGTGGGCGGAGTGGGCAGTGTGGGCAGTGTGGGCAGTGTGGGCTGAGTGGGCAGTGTGGGCGGTGTGGGCGGAGTGGGCAGTGTGGGCGGAGTGGGCAGTGTGGGCGGTGTGGGCAGTGTGGGCGGAGTGGGCGGAGTGGGCAGTGTGGGCGGAGTGGGCAGTGTGGGCGGAGTGGACGGAGTGGGCAGTGTGGACGGAGTGGGCAGTGTGGGCGGAGTGGGCAGTGTGGACGGGCAGTGTGGGCGGTTTGGACGGGCAGTGTGGGCAGTGTGGGCGGAGTGGGCAGTGTGGGCGGAGTGGGCAGTGTGGGCGGAGTGGGCAGTGTGGGCAGTGTGGGCGGAGTGGGCAGTGTGGGCGGAGTGGGCAGTGTGGGCGGAGTGGGCAGTGTGGGCAGTGTGGGCGGAGTGGGCAGTGTGGGCAGTGTGGGCGGAGTGGGCAGTGTGGGCAGTGTGGGCGGTGTGGACGGAGTGGGCGGAGTGGGCAGTGTGGACGGAGTGGGCAGTGTGGGCTGAGTGGGCAGTGTGGGCGGTGTGGGCGGTGTGGGCAGTGTGGGCGGAGTGGGCAGTGTGGGCGGAGTGGGCAGTGTGGGCGGAGTGGGCAGTGTGGGCGGAGTGGGCAGTGTGGGCAGTGTGGGCGGAGTGGGCAGTGTGGGCGGAGTGGGCAGTGTGGGCGGAGTGGGCAGTGTGGGCGGAGTGGGCAGTGTGGGCAGTGTGGGCGGTGTGGACGGAGTGGGCGGAGTGGGCAGTGTGGACGGGAGTGGGCAGTGTGGCAGTGTGGGCTGAGTGGGCAGTGTGGGCGGTGTGGGTGGAGTGGGCAGTGTGGGCGAGTGGGCAGTGTGGGCAGTGTGGGCGGAGTGGGGCGGAGTGGGCAGTGGTGGGCGGAGTGGGCAGTGTGGGCGGAGGGGACGGAGTGGGCAGTGTGGACGGAGTGGGCAGTGTGGGCGGAGTGGGCAGTGTGGGCGGTGTGGACGGAGTGGGCAGTGTGGACGGAGTGGGCAGTGTGGGCTGAGTGGGCGGTGTGGGCGGAGTGGGCAGTGTGGCGGAGTGCAGTGTGGGGCGGTGTGGGCAGTGTGGGCGGAGTGGGCAGTGTGGGCGGTGTGGGCGGTGTGGGGCGGAGTGGGCAGTGTGGGCGGAGTGGGCAGTGTGGGCGGTGTGGGCAGTGTGGGCGGAGTGGGGCAGTGTGGGCAGTGTGGGCGGAGTGGCAGTGTGGGCAGTGTGGGCAGTGTGGGCGGAGTGGGCAGTGTGGGCAGTGTGGGCAGTGTGGGCTGAGTGGGCAGTGTGGGCGTGGTGGGCGGAGTGGGCAGTGTGGGCGGAGTGGGCAGTGTGGGCGGTGTGGGCAGTGTGGGCGGAGTGGGCGGAGTGGGCAGTGTGGGCGGAGTGGGCAGTGTGGGCGGAGTGGACGGAGTGGGCAGTGTGGACGGAGTGGGCAGTGTGGGCGGAGTGGGCAGTGTGGACGGCAGTGTGGGCGGTTTGGACGGGCAGTGTGGGCAGTATGGGCAGTGTGGGCGGTTTGGACGGGGAGTGTGGGCAGTATGGGCGGTTTGGACGGGCAGTGTGGGCGGTTTGGACGGGCAGTGTGGGCAGTATGGGCGGTTTGGACGGGCAGTGTGGGCAGTATGGGCGGTTTGGACGGGCAGTGTGGGCGGTTTGGACGGGCAGTGTGGGCAGTATGGGCAGTGTGGGCGGTTTGAACGGGCAGTGTGGGTGGTTTGGACGGGCAGTGTGGGCAGTATGGGCAGTGTGGGTGGTTTGGACGGGCAGTGTGGGCAGTATGGGCAGTGTGGGCGGTTTGGACGGGCAGTGTGGGCTGCAGATTGACAGAAATCTGACTTTCCGATGCTTTTATGATGCAGACCTCTTAAGATCATCAAAATGAGTGCCACAATCTGTGGTGTACATTGAAATTGTCTTCCAGCCAGACACAGTTTATCGGCTCCACTCCCATATGCTTATTCCAATCGGATGCTGTTGTCTCTGGCCTTTATCTTTTCTCAGCGATGGGGTTTGCAGTAATTATTAAATAGTGAATATAGAGCGAGAATGATCAAAAGATAACATGTGCATCCTGCCCATTGATCGTAAAATAATTTGCTGCTGTATTCCTGTGAAGGTGAGGGCAATGCAAATTTCAGGTTGCTGAGAATATTATCGGCAGCATCAGTTCCCGGTGGAAATACTACAGCATGGTTCATCCCTGAAGCTGATGGTTTCATGTAACAACATATTCAACAAGGTTCTTTATGAGAGAACACTCTAGGTAAGAATTCCCCTGAAATAAGTTCTTTATAATTGTAAGTAATATTGTCAGATCTAGAATTTCTCATTAATGATTAGCAAAAGTTTACTTTAGAAATGTTCTACACTGCTTCTCCCTATAAACTGGTTTGATTGATTGCATTTGTTAAATACATCTAGTTTTACAATGTGTTAACCTGGGACTCAGAGCTGTTTCAAAACTGTGACATTATTCTGAACATGAATGATACTGTAACCACACACTGGCAAGCCGATAGACAAACACAACAATCTGATCACTGTAAAAAGTGTCAATGGAGGAGTCATGATTTGAAAACGTGTCAGTTTGACAATGGCCTTAAACTGAGGATACTGCATTAAGCTGTACAAAAAACACAGGAGCTGCCCAACCTCATAATGCAAGAGTTCTGCAGTTACAAGTGGTGAGGTAGATCAGGTCGGGAGGAGAAATGTGTCTCTATGAAAAGGAACAATTCATGCATTGTCACCATGTTGAGAAACCATTAAGAAAAATATAGCCTTACTCAACAACAACAACTTGTATTTATATAGCACCTTTAATCTAGTGAAATGTCCCAAGGTGCTTCACAGGAGTATTATGAGATAAAAATTTGACACCAAGCCACATAAGTAGAAATTAGCACAGGTGACTGGTCAAGAAGCTATATTTTAAGGAGCGTCTTGAAGGAGGATAGAGAGGTAGAGAGGCGGAGAGGTTTGTGGAGGGAGTTCCAGAGCTTGGGGCCCAGGCAACAGAAGGCATGGCCACTGATGGTTGAGCGATTATAATCAGGGATGCTCAGGAGGGCAGAATTAGAGGAGCAAAGACATCTCGGGGGGTTGTGGAGCTGGAGGAGATTACAGAGATAGGGAGGGGTGAGGCCATGGAGGGATTTGAAAATAAGGATGACAATTTTGAAATTGAGGCGATGCTTAACCGGGAGTCAATGTAGGTCAGCGAGCACAGGGGGTGATGGGTGGGCAGGACTTGGTGCGAGTTAGGACACGGGGCAGCCGAGTTTTGGATCAACTCTAGTTTACGTAGAGTAGAATGTGGGAGGCCAGCCAGGAGTGCGTTGGAATAGTCAAGTCTAGAGGTAACAAAGCACGGATGAGGGTTTCAGCCGCAGATGAGCTGAGGCAAGGGCAGAGAAGGGCGGTTATGTAGGTGGCACTAGCCAGTCTTAGTTATGCTGCGGATATGTGGTCGAAAGCTCATTTCAGGGTCAAATATGAAACCAAGGTTGCAAACAGTCTGGTTCAGCCTCAGACAGGAGTTGGGGAGAGGGATGGAGTCAGTGGTTAGGGAACGCAGTTTGTGGCGGGGACCGAAAACAATGGCTTCTGTCTTCCCAATATTTCATTGGAGAAAATTTCTGCCGATCCAGAACGGGATGTTGGACAAGCAGTCTGACAATTTAGAGACCGTGGAGAGGTCGAGAGAAGTGGTGGTGAGATAGAGCTGGGTGTCATCAGCGTACATGTGGAAACTGATGCTGTGTTTCCGGATGATGTCACCAAGGGGCAGCGTATAGATGAGAAATAGGAGGGGGCCAAGGATAGATCCTTGGGAACACCAGAGGTAACGATGCGGGATGGGAAGAGAAGCCGTTGCAGGTGATTCTCTGGCTATGATTAGATAGATAAGAATGGAACCAGGCGAGTGCAGTCCCACTCAGCTGGACGATGGTGGAGAGGTGTTGGAGGAGGATGGAGTGGTCAACCATGTCAGGCTACAGACAGGTCCAGGAGGGCGAGGAGGGAGAGTTTACCTTTGTCACAGTCACAAAGGATGTAATTGGTGTCTTTGATGAGAGCGATTTCGGTACTGTGGCAGGGGTGGAAACTGGATCCGAGGGATTCAAAAATGGAGTTCCGACAAAGATGGGCATGTATTTGGGAAGCGACAACACGTTCAAGGACTTTGGAGAGGAAAGGGAGGTTGGAGATGGGGCGATTGTTTGCAAGGATGGAGGGATTGAGGGTTGTTTTTTTGAGGAGGGGTGATGACGGCAGATTTGAGGGAGAGGGGGACAGTACCTGAGGACAGAGAACCGTTAACAATGTCACTAACATGGGAGCCAGAAAAGGAAGTTGGGTGCACAATGCAATGTTATTATTACTGTAAATGGGATGCCTCTTTATAATTGATAGTGTTTCCACCTGGGAGATATATTTTTAATTTATTGACGTATCTAACAGTGCTGCTCACCTGTATGGAGTAGGCGTTGTACCTGACAGCACCAGCTGGTGGTGGTCAGATCCCCAGCTTCAGTCCCCCTCAACAGATGTTGCGTGCAACTATCGATCATTTCAGTTACAAAGTCTGTGACTGTGGTGCATTATTCCTCGTCATTCACAGAATCACACACCACAGAGAGAGGCCATTCAGCCCATCATGGCTGTGCCGGCTCTCTGAAAGAGCCACCCCATCAGTCCCACTCCCCCGTTCTTTCCCCACAGCCCTGTATCTTTGTCCCTTTAAGTATTGATCCAATTCCCTTTTGAAAGTTGCTGTTTGCTTTCACCGCCCTTTCAGGCCGTGCATTCCAGGTCATGACAACTTGCTTTTTGAAAAAAATTGTTTCCTGATGTTGTCTCTGGTTCTTTGCCAATTACCTTAAATCTGTGTCATAGAAACATAGAAATTTATAGCGCAGAAGGAGGCCATTTCGGCCCATCGTGTCCGCGCCGGCCGACAAAGAGACGCACGGCCCTTGGTCAGCAGCCCTGAAGGTTACATATAAACCTATGAACAATGACGGAAAGGTAAAGATCACCCAGCCCAACCAGTCCGCCTCACACAACTGCGACACCCCTTACACCGAAACATTCTACGCTCCACCACAACCAGAGCCGTGTGATCTCCTGGGAGAGGCAAAAACCAGATAAAAGTCCAGGCCAATTTAGGGAGAAAAAATCTGGTAAAATTCCTCTCCGACCCATCCAGGCGATCGACACTAGTCCAGGAGATCGTCCTGGCCGTATTCGATTCCCTGCAGTACTTACCATTGTATCCTCTGGTGACCGGCCCACCTGCCACAGGAAACAGTTTCTCTCTATCTACTCTATCAAAACCCTTCATAATTTTGAACACTTCTATTAAATCTCCCCTTAACCTTTCTCCTCTAAGGAGAACAACCCCAGCTTCTCCAGTCCCAGTCTCTCCACGTAACTGAAGTCCCTCATCCTGGGGACCAGTCTGGTAAATCTCCCCTGCACCCTCTCCAAGGCCTTGACATCCGTCCTAAAGTGCGGTGCCCAGAATTGGACACAATACTCCAGCTGGGACCTAACCAGTGATTTACAGAAGTTTAACTTAATTTCCTTGCTTTTTTTAATATTTCAAAATATACTTTATTCATATAAAAATTTGCACGATACATTGCAAGACAGTTCAGTACATTTGGATGCGGTCAGCAATTCCATACAATACATTTGGATGCTAACAGCAGTTCTGTTCAATAGGTTTGCTTGCTTTACATTTCGAGGTACATTTCAGTACAATCCAGGATACATTGTAATACAGTCATCATATTGCTTTACTAGTGGCACTATACGGTACACGGAATGGGTGAGGGTACAGTTACATTTCTTTGCAACATACATTACTAAACAGAGCTTGTATTAAACATGGCACTGCATAGTTTTTTTTTCAGATCATGGTGCTCTATGTATACAAAAAGTTTACAAGTACAGCCCGAGGGGAGTTTTATACTAATTCCAGTCCCTGGGTTTATTGTGACGGAAGAGCTTTAAACTGTGGCTCTTCCCCACCGTGCCTTTGCGACGACTGCTTCAATTTTTAGTGCGTCCCTCAGCACGTACTCCTGGATCTTGGATTGCACCAGTCTGCAATATGCAGAGGTAGACATCTCCTTGCTCTGGAAGACCAGCAAGTTTCGGCAAGACCAAAGTGTGTCTTTCACCGAATTGATGGCCCTCCAGCAGCAGATGATATCTGTCTCGGTGTGTGTCGCTGGGAACAGACCATGGAGCACAGAGCCGTGTGTTACGGAGCTGCTCGGGATGAACCTCGACAGCAACCACTGCATCTCCACCCAGACCTGCCTTACAAAGGGGCAATCCCAAAGGAGATGGATGACTGTCTTGTCTGCACCACAGCCAACTCGGGGGCAGAGTGCTGTGTCTCTGAAACCCTGGCTGTGCATGAAGGAGCTGACGGGTAGGGCCCTCCTCACCGCCTACCAAGCTATGTCTTGGTGCTTGTGTGAAAGCTCTGGCGATGAGACGTTCTGCCAGACGAGTTCGTCAGTCTGCTCGGAGAACCACCCGGCAAGGTCCACCCTCTCCTTCTTTCGTAGGGCATCCAGGAACTTACGTGCCGACCACTGCTTTATGGCCTTGTGGTCAAAGGAGTTTTTTGTGAAAAACTTTTCCATGAAGGACAGGTGGACAGGCATGGTGCAACTGGTGGGGGCGTTTCGCGGCAGTGTGGCCAGGCCCATCCTTCGCAACACCGGGGACAGGTAGAACCTCAGCACGTAATGACACTTGGTGTTTGCGTACCGGGTGTCTGTGCGCAGCTTGATGCAGCCGCACACAAAGGTGACCATCAGGATGAGGGCCACGTTTGGAACATCCTTTCGTCCACTGTCCAGAGATTTGCACATCGTGTCTCTGCGGACACGGTCCTTTTTGGACCTCCAGACAAAGTGGTAGACGGCCCGAGTGACTGCCGCGGTGCAGGAGCGTGAGATGGGCCAGACCTGCACCACATACAACACTGAGAGCACCTCACTCCTGATGACCAGGTTCTTTCCTGCGATGGAGAGGGAGCGCAGCTTCCACCATCCCAGTTTTTGTTTCACTTTGGCGATATGCTCTTCCCAGTTTTTGGCGCATGCCCCGTCCGCTCCGAACCATATTCCCAACACCTTCAGGTAATCTGGCTTAACGGTGAAGGGAATAAAGGATCGGTCGGTCCAGTTGCCAAAGAACGTGGCCTCGCTTTCGCTGCGATTGACCTTTGCTCCCGAGGCCAGTTCAAACTGGTCGCAGATTGTGACTGCGGATTGACTGTGGATCCGAGCAAAAGACAGTGACGTCGTCCATGTACAGGGAGGTTTTGACCTGAGCACCTCCGCTGCCTAGGATCATCACCCCTCTAATGCTCCCATCCTTCCTGATGGACTCGGCAAAGGGTTCGATACAGCACACAAAGACAGAGGAGAGGGGACAGCGTTGCCTGACTCCAGATCTGACCGGAAAGCTTTCAGTTTCCCACCCCTTGATTAGAACTGTGCTACTGATGTCTGTGTAGAGCAGTTGGATCCAATTGCGGATACCCTCCCCAAACCCCACCTTGGAGAGCATGTCCATCAGGTACGTGTGCGATATCCTGTCAAAGGCCTTTTCCTGGTCCAAGCTGATTAAATAGGTGTCCACCCTCCTGTCCTGCAAGTAGGCGATCGTATCCCCGAGTAGCGGGAGGCTATCAGAGATCTTCCTGCCGGGAACAGCGCAGGTCTGGTCCGGGTGGATCACCAGCTCCAGAGCAGACGTGACCCTGTTTGCAATGACCTTTGACTTGCATTTCATAAAATCAAGGATCCTCTATGCCCAGGGCGGAGTGGGCAGTGTGGGCGGAGTGGGCAGTGTGGGCGGAGTGGGCAGTGTGGGCGGAGTGGGCAGTGTGGGCAGTGTGGGCGGAGTGGGCAGTGTGGGCGGAGTGGGCAGTGTGGGCGGAGTGGGCAGTGTGGGCGGAGTGGGCAGTGTGGGCAGTGTGGGCGGTGTGGACGGAGTGGGCGGAGTGGGCAGTGTGGACGGAGTGGGCAGTGTGGGCAGTGTGGGCTGAGTGGGCAGTGTGGGCGGTGTGGGCGGAGTGGGCAGTGTGGGCGGAGTGGGCAGTGTGGGCAGTGTGGGCGGAGTGGGCGGAGTGGGCAGTGTGGGCGGAGTGGGCAGTGTGGGCGGAGTGGACGGAGTGGGCAGTGTGGACGGAGTGGGCAGTGTGGGCGGAGTGGGCAGTGTGGGCGGTGTGGACGGAGTGGGCAGTGTGGACGGAGTGGGCAGTGTGGGCTGAGTGGGCGGTGTGGGCGGAGTGGGCAGTGTGGGCGGAGTGGGCAGTGTGGGCGGTGTGGGCAGTGTGGGCGGAGTGGGCAGTGTGGGCGGTGTGGGCGGTGTGGGCGGAGTGGGCAGTGTGGGCGGAGTGGGCAGTGTGGGCGGTGTGGGCAGTGTGGGCGGAGTGGGCAGTGTGGGCAGTGTGGGCGGAGTGGGCAGTGTGGGCAGTGTGGGCAGTGTGGGCGGAGTGGGCAGTGTGGGCAGTGTGGGCAGTGTGGGCTGAGTGGGCAGTGTGGGCGGTGTGGGCGGAGTGGGCAGTGTGGGCGGAGTGGGCAGTGTGGGCGGTGTGGGCAGTGTGGGCGGAGTGGGCGGAGTGGGCAGTGTGGGCGGAGTGGGCAGTGTGGGCGGAGTGGACGGAGTGGGCAGTGTGGACGGAGTGGGCAGTGTGGGCGGAGTGGGCAGTGTGGACGGGCAGTGTGGGCGGTTTGGACGGGCAGTGTGGGCAGTGTGGGCGGAGTGGGCAGTGTGGGCGGAGTGGGCAGTGTGGGCGGAGTGGGCAGTGTGGGCAGTGTGGGCGGAGTGGGCAGTGTGGGCGGAGTGGGCAGTGTGGGCGGAGTGGGCAGTGTGGGCAGTGTGGGCGGAGTGGGCAGTGTGGGCAGTGTGGGCGGAGTGGGCAGTGTGGGCAGTGTGGGCGGTGTGGACGGAGTGGGCGGAGTGGGCAGTGTGGACGGAGTGGGCAGTGTGGGCTGAGTGGGCAGTGTGGGCGGTGTGGGCGGTGTGGGCAGTGTGGGCGGAGTGGGCAGTGTGGGCGGAGTGGGCAGTGTGGGCGGAGTGGGCAGTGTGGGCGGAGTGGGCAGTGTGGGCAGTGTGGGCGGAGTGGGCAGTGTGGGCGGAGTGGGCAGTGTGGGCGGAGTGGGCAGTGTGGGCGGAGTGGGCAGTGTGGGCAGTGTGGGCGGTGTGGACGGAGTGGGCGGAGTGGGCAGTGTGGACGGAGTGGGCAGTGTGGGCAGTGTGGGCTGAGTGGGCAGTGTGGGCGGTGTGGGCGGAGTGGGCAGTGTGGGCGGAGTGGGCAGTGTGGGCAGTGTGGGCGGAGTGGGCGGAGTGGGCAGTGTGGGCGGAGTGGGCAGTGTGGGCGGAGTGGACGGAGTGGGCAGTGTGGACGGAGTGGGCAGTGTGGGCGGAGTGGGCAGTGTGGGCGGTGTGGACGGAGTGGGCAGTGTGGACGGAGTGGGCAGTGTGGGCTGAGTGGGCGGTGTGGGCGGAGTGGGCAGTGTGGGCGGAGTGGGCAGTGTGGGCGGTGTGGGCAGTGTGGGCGGAGTGGGCAGTGTGGGCGGTGTGGGCGGTGTGGGCGGAGTGGGCAGTGTGGGCGGAGTGGGCAGTGTGGGCGGTGTGGGCAGTGTGGGCGGAGTGGGCAGTGTGGGCAGTGTGGGCGGAGTGGGCAGTGTGGGCAGTGTGGGCAGTGTGGGCGGAGTGGGCAGTGTGGGCAGTGTGGGCAGTGTGGGCTGAGTGGGCAGTGTGGGCGGTGTGGGCGGAGTGGGCAGTGTGGGCGGAGTGGGCAGTGTGGGCGGTGTGGGCAGTGTGGGCGGAGTGGGCGGAGTGGGCAGTGTGGGCGGAGTGGGCAGTGTGGGCGGAGTGGACGGAGTGGGCAGTGTGGACGGAGTGGGCAGTGTGGGCGGAGTGGGCAGTGTGGACGGGCAGTGTGGGCGGTTTGGACGGGCAGTGTGGGCAGTATGGGCAGTGTGGGCGGTTTGGACGGGGAGTGTGGGCAGTATGGGCGGTTTGGACGGGCAGTGTGGGCGGTTTGGACGGGCAGTGTGGGCAGTATGGGCGGTTTGGACGGGCAGTGTGGGCAGTATGGGCGGTTTGGACGGGCAGTGTGGGCGGTTTGGACGGGCAGTGTGGGCAGTATGGGCAGTGTGGGCGGTTTGAACGGGCAGTGTGGGTGGTTTGGACGGGCAGTGTGGGCAGTATGGGCAGTGTGGGTGGTTTGGACGGGCAGTGTGGGCAGTATGGGCAGTGTGGGCGGTTTGGACGGGCAGTGTGGGCTGCAGATTGACAGAAATCTGACTTTCCGATGCTTTTATGATGCAGACCTCTTAAGATCATCAAAATGAGTGCCACAATCTGTGGTGTACATTGAAATTGTCTTCCAGCCAGACACAGTTTATCGGCTCCACTCCCATATGCTTATTCCAATCGGATGCTGTTGTCTCTGGCCTTTATCTTTTCTCAGCGATGGGGTTTGCAGTAATTATTAAATAGTGAATATAGAGCGAGAATGATCAAAAGATAACATGTGCATCCTGCCCATTGATCGTAAAATAATTTGCTGCTGTATTCCTGTGAAGGTGAGGGCAATGCAAATTTCAGGTTGCTGAGAATATTATCGGCAGCATCAGTTCCCGGTGGAAATACTACAGCATGGTTCATCCCTGAAGCTGATGGTTTCATGTAACAACATATTCAACAAGGTTCTTTATGAGAGAACACTCTAGGTAAGAATTCCCCTGAAATAAGTTCTTTATAATTGTAAGTAATATTGTCAGATCTAGAATTTCTCATTAATGATTAGCAAAAGTTTACTTTAGAAATGTTCTACACTGCTTCTCCCTATAAACTGGTTTGATTGATTGCATTTGTTAAATACATCTAGTTTTACAATGTGTTAACCTGGGACTCAGAGCTGTTTCAAAACTGTGACATTATTCTGAACATGAATGATACTGTAACCACACACTGGCAAGCCGATAGACAAACACAACAATCTGATCACTGTAAAAAGTGTCAATGGAGGAGTCATGATTTGAAAACGTGTCAGTTTGACAATGGCCTTAAACTGAGGATACTGCATTAAGCTGTACAAAAAACACAGGAGCTGCCCAACCTCATAATGCAAGAGTTCTGCAGTTACAAGTGGTGAGGTAGATCAGGTCGGGAGGAGAAATGTGTCTCTATGAAAAGGAACAATTCATGCATTGTCACCATGTTGAGAAACCATTAAGAAAAATATAGCCTTACTCAACAACAACAACTTGTATTTATATAGCACCTTTAATCTAGTGAAATGTCCCAAGGTGCTTCACAGGAGTATTATGAGATAAAAATTTGACACCAAGCCACATAAGTAGAAATTAGCACAGGTGACTGGTCAAGAAGCTATATTTTAAGGAGCGTCTTGAAGGAGGATAGAGAGGTAGAGAGGCGGAGAGGTTTGTGGAGGGAGTTCCAGAGCTTGGGGCCCAGGCAACAGAAGGCATGGCCACTGATGGTTGAGCGATTATAATCAGGGATGCTCAGGAGGGCAGAATTAGAGGAGCAAAGACATCTCGGGGGGTTGTGGAGCTGGAGGAGATTACAGAGATAGGGAGGGGTGAGGCCATGGAGGGATTTGAAAATAAGGATGACAATTTTGAAATTGAGGCGATGCTTAACCGGGAGTCAATGTAGGTCAGCGAGCACAGGGGGTGATGGGTGGGCAGGACTTGGTGCGAGTTAGGACACGGGGCAGCCGAGTTTTGGATCAACTCTAGTTTACGTAGAGTAGAATGTGGGAGGCCAGCCAGGAGTGCGTTGGAATAGTCAAGTCTAGAGGTAACAAAGCACGGATGAGGGTTTCAGCCGCAGATGAGCTGAGGCAAGGGCAGAGAAGGGCGGTTATGTAGGTGGCACTAGCCAGTCTTAGTTATGCTGCGGATATGTGGTCGAAAGCTCATTTCAGGGTCAAATATGAAACCAAGGTTGCAAACAGTCTGGTTCAGCCTCAGACAGGAGTTGGGGAGAGGGATGGAGTCAGTGGTTAGGGAACGCAGTTTGTGGCGGGGACCGAAAACAATGGCTTCTGTCTTCCCAATATTTCATTGGAGAAAATTTCTGCCGATCCAGAACGGGATGTTGGACAAGCAGTCTGACAATTTAGAGACCGTGGAGAGGTCGAGAGAAGTGGTGGTGAGATAGAGCTGGGTGTCATCAGCGTACATGTGGAAACTGATGCTGTGTTTCCGGATGATGTCACCAAGGGGCAGCGTATAGATGAGAAATAGGAGGGGGCCAAGGATAGATCCTTGGGAACACCAGAGGTAACGATGCGGGATGGGAAGAGAAGCCGTTGCAGGTGATTCTCTGGCTATGATTAGATAGATAAGAATGGAACCAGGCGAGTGCAGTCCCACTCAGCTGGACGATGGTGGAGAGGTGTTGGAGGAGGATGGAGTGGTCAACCATGTCAGGCTACAGACAGGTCCAGGAGGGCGAGGAGGGAGAGTTTACCTTTGTCACAGTCACAAAGGATGTAATTGGTGTCTTTGATGAGAGCGATTTCGGTACTGTGGCAGGGGTGGAAACTGGATCCGAGGGATTCAAAAATGGAGTTCCGACAAAGATGGGCATGTATTTGGGAAGCGACAACACGTTCAAGGACTTTGGAGAGGAAAGGGAGGTTGGAGATGGGGCGATTGTTTGCAAGGATGGAGGGATTGAGGGTTGTTTTTTTGAGGAGGGGTGATGACGGCAGATTTGAGGGAGAGGGGGACAGTACCTGAGGACAGAGAACCGTTAACAATGTCACTAACATGGGAGCCAGAAAAGGAAGTTGGGTGCACAATGCAATGTTATTATTACTGTAAATGGGATGCCTCTTTATAATTGATAGTGTTTCCACCTGGGAGATATATTTTTAATTTATTGACGTATCTAACAGTGCTGCTCACCTGTATGGAGTAGGCGTTGTACCTGACAGCACCAGCTGGTGGTGGTCAGATCCCCAGCTTCAGTCCCCCTCAACAGATGTTGCGTGCAACTATCGATCATTTCAGTTACAAAGTCTGTGACTGTGGTGCATTATTCCTCGTCATTCACAGAATCACACACCACAGAGAGAGGCCATTCAGCCCATCATGGCTGTGCCGGCTCTCTGAAAGAGCCACCCCATCAGTCCCACTCCCCCGTTCTTTCCCCACAGCCCTGTATCTTTGTCCCTTTAAGTATTGATCCAATTCCCTTTTGAAAGTTGCTGTTTGCTTTCACCGCCCTTTCAGGCCGTGCATTCCAGGTCATGACAACTTGCTTTTTGAAAAAAATTGTTTCCTGATGTTGTCTCTGGTTCTTTGCCAATTACCTTAAATCTGTGTCATAGAAACATAGAAATTTATAGCGCAGAAGGAGGCCATTTCGGCCCATCGTGTCCGCGCCGGCCGACAAAGAGACGCACGGCCCTTGGTCAGCAGCCCTGAAGGTTACATATAAACCTATGAACAATGACGGAAAGGTAAAGATCACCCAGCCCAACCAGTCCGCCTCACACAACTGCGACACCCCTTACACCGAAACATTCTACGCTCCACCACAACCAGAGCCGTGTGATCTCCTGGGAGAGGCAAAAACCAGATAAAAGTCCAGGCCAATTTAGGGAGAAAAAATCTGGTAAAATTCCTCTCCGACCCATCCAGGCGATCGACACTAGTCCAGGAGATCGTCCTGGCCGTATTCGATTCCCTGCAGTACTTACCATTGTATCCTCTGGTGACCGGCCCACCTGCCACAGGAAACAGTTTCTCTCTATCTACTCTATCAAAACCCTTCATAATTTTGAACACTTCTATTAAATCTCCCCTTAACCTTTCTCCTCTAAGGAGAACAACCCCAGCTTCTCCAGTCCCAGTCTCTCCACGTAACTGAAGTCCCTCATCCTGGGGACCAGTCTGGTAAATCTCCCCTGCACCCTCTCCAAGGCCTTGACATCCGTCCTAAAGTGCGGTGCCCAGAATTGGACACAATACTCCAGCTGGGACCTAACCAGTGATTTACAGAAGTTTAACTTAATTTCCTTGCTTTTTTTAATATTTCAAAATATACTTTATTCATATAAAAATTTGCACGATACATTGCAAGACAGTTCAGTACATTTGGATGCGGTCAGCAATTCCATACAATACATTTGGATGCTAACAGCAGTTCTGTTCAATAGGTTTGCTTGCTTTACATTTCGAGGTACATTTCAGTACAATCCAGGATACATTGTAATACAGTCATCATATTGCTTTACTAGTGGCACTATACGGTACACGGAATGGGTGAGGGTACAGTTACATTTCTTTGCAACATACATTACTAAACAGAGCTTGTATTAAACATGGCACTGCATAGTTTTTTTTTCAGATCATGGTGCTCTATGTATACAAAAAGTTTACAAGTACAGCCCGAGGGGAGTTTTATACTAATTCCAGTCCCTGGGTTTATTGTGACGGAAGAGCTTTAAACTGTGGCTCTTCCCCACCGTGCCTTTGCGACGACTGCTTCAATTTTTAGTGCGTCCCTCAGCACGTACTCCTGGATCTTGGATTGCACCAGTCTGCAATATGCAGAGGTAGACATCTCCTTGCTCTGGAAGACCAGCAAGTTTCGGCAAGACCAAAGTGTGTCTTTCACCGAATTGATGGCCCTCCAGCAGCAGATGATATCTGTCTCGGTGTGTGTCGCTGGGAACAGACCATGGAGCACAGAGCCGTGTGTTACGGAGCTGCTCGGGATGAACCTCGACAGCAACCACTGCATCTCCACCCAGACCTGCCTTACAAAGGGGCAATCCCAAAGGAGATGGATGACTGTCTTGTCTGCACCACAGCCAACTCGGGGGCAGAGTGCTGTGTCTCTGAAACCCTGGCTGTGCATGAAGGAGCTGACGGGTAGGGCCCTCCTCACCGCCTACCAAGCTATGTCTTGGTGCTTGTGTGAAAGCTCTGGCGATGAGACGTTCTGCCAGACGAGTTCGTCAGTCTGCTCGGAGAACCACCCGGCAAGGTCCACCCTCTCCTTCTTTCGTAGGGCATCCAGGAACTTACGTGCCGACCACTGCTTTATGGCCTTGTGGTCAAAGGAGTTTTTTGTGAAAAACTTTTCCATGAAGGACAGGTGGACAGGCATGGTGCAACTGGTGGGGGCGTTTCGCGGCAGTGTGGCCAGGCCCATCCTTCGCAACACCGGGGACAGGTAGAACCTCAGCACGTAATGACACTTGGTGTTTGCGTACCGGGTGTCTGTGCGCAGCTTGATGCAGCCGCACACAAAGGTGACCATCAGGATGAGGGCCACGTTTGGAACATCCTTTCGTCCACTGTCCAGAGATTTGCACATCGTGTCTCTGCGGACACGGTCCTTTTTGGACCTCCAGACAAAGTGGTAGACGGCCCGAGTGACTGCCGCGGTGCAGGAGCGTGAGATGGGCCAGACCTGCACCACATACAACACTGAGAGCACCTCACTCCTGATGACCAGGTTCTTTCCTGCGATGGAGAGGGAGCGCAGCTTCCACCATCCCAGTTTTTGTTTCACTTTGGCGATATGCTCTTCCCAGTTTTTGGCGCATGCCCCGTCCGCTCCGAACCATATTCCCAACACCTTCAGGTAATCTGGCTTAACGGTGAAGGGAATAAAGGATCGGTCGGTCCAGTTGCCAAAGAACGTGGCCTCGCTTTCGCTGCGATTGACCTTTGCTCCCGAGGCCAGTTCAAACTGGTCGCAGATTGTGACTGCGGATTGACTGTGGATCCGAGCAAAAGACAGTGACGTCGTCCATGTACAGGGAGGTTTTGACCTGAGCACCTCCGCTGCCTAGGATCATCACCCCTCTAATGCTCCCATCCTTCCTGATGGACTCGGCAAAGGGTTCGATACAGCACACAAAGACAGAGGAGAGGGGACAGCGTTGCCTGACTCCAGATCTGACCGGAAAGCTTTCAGTTTCCCACCCCTTGATTAGAACTGTGCTACTGATGTCTGTGTAGAGCAGTTGGATCCAATTGCGGATACCCTCCCCAAACCCCACCTTGGAGAGCATGTCCATCAGGTACGTGTGCGATATCCTGTCAAAGGCCTTTTCCTGGTCCAAGCTGATTAAATAGGTGTCCACCCTCCTGTCCTGCAAGTAGGCGATCGTATCCCCGAGTAGCGGGAGGCTATCAGAGATCTTCCTGCCGGGAACAGCGCAGGTCTGGTCCGGGTGGATCACCAGCTCCAGAGCAGACGTGACCCTGTTTGCAATGACCTTTGACTTGCATTTCATAAAATCAAGGATCCTCTATGCCCTGGTTAGACCACACCTGGAGCACTGTGTACAGTTCTGTGCCCCGCACCACAGAAAGGATATATTGGGCTTGGAAGGAGGGCAGTGCAGGGCTCCACACTGTTCCCTGAACACTGTCTCAAGCAAAGGGAGTGTCTGAATAACCGCTCCAGGTGGGAAGGGGAGGGGCTCATTAATGCTCCAGGTGGGAAGGGGAGGGTCTGATTAATGCTCCAGGTGGGAAGGGGAGGGTCTGATTAATGCTCCAGGTGGGAAGGGGAGGGTCTGATTAATGCTCCAGGTGGGAAGGGGAGGGGCTGATTAATGCTCCAGATGGGAAGGGGAGGGGCTGATTAATGCTCCAGGTGGGAAGGGGAGGGGCTGATTAATGCTCCCGGTGGGAAGGGGAGGGGCTGATTAATGCTCCCGGTGGGAAGGGGAGGGGCTGATTAATGCTCCAAGTGGGAAGGGGAGGGGCTGATTAATGCTCCCGGTGGGAAGGGGAGGGTCTGATTAATGCTCCAGGTGGGAAGGGCAGGGTCTGATTAATGCTCCAGGTGGGAAGGGGAGGGGCTGATTAATGCTCCATGTGCGAAGCGGAGGGTCTGATTAATGCTCCAGGTGGGAAGGGGAGGGTCTGATTCATGATCCAAGTGGGAAGGGGAGGGTCTGATTCATGATCCAAGTGGGAAGGGGAGGGTCTGATTAATGCTCCAGGTGGGAAGGGGAGGGTCTGATTAATGCTCCAGGTGGGAAGGGGAGGGTCTGATTAATGCTCCAGGTGGGAAGGGGAGGGTCTGATTAATGCTCCAGGTGGGAAGGGGAGGGTCTGATTAATGCTCCAGGTGGGAAGGGCAGGGTCTGATTAATGATCCAAGTGGGAAGGGGAGGGTCTGATTAATGCTCCAGGTGGGAAGGGGAGGGTCTGATTAATGCTCCAGGTGGGAGGGGAGGGGCTGATTAATGCTCCAGGTGGGAAGGGGAGGGGCTGATTAATGCTCCAGGTGGGAAGGGGAGGGACTGATTAATGCTCCAGGTGGGAAGGGGAGGGTCTGATTAATGCTCCAGGTGGGAGGGGAGGGTCTGATTAATGCTCCAGGTGGGAAGGGGAGGGTCTGATTAATGCTCCAGGTGGGAAGGGGAGGGTCTGATTAATGCTCCAGATGGGAAGGGGAGGATCTGATTAATGCTCCAGGTGGGAAGGGGAGGGTCTGATTAATGCTCCAGGTGGGAAGGGGAGGGTCTGATTAATGCTCCAGGTGGGAAGGGCAGGGTCTGATTAATGCTCCAGGTGGGAAGGGGAGGGTCTGATTAATGCTCCAGGTGGGAAGGGGAGGGTCTGAATAATGCTCCAGGTGGGAAGGGGAGGGTCTGATTAATGCTCCAGGTGGGAAGGGGAGGGTCTGATTAATGCTCCAGGTGGGAAGGGCAGGGTCTGATTAATGCTCCAGGTGGGAAGGGCAGGGTCTGATTAATGCTCCAGGTGGGAAGGGCAGGGTCTGATTAATGCTCCAGGTGGGAAGGGCAGGGTCTGATTAATGCTCCAGGTGGGAAGGGGAGGGTCTGAATAATGCTCCAGGTGGGAAGGGGAGGGTCTGATTAATGCTCCAGGTGGGAAGTGCAGGGTCTGATTAATGCTCCAGGTGGGAAGGGGAGAGTCTGATTAATGCTCCAGGTGGGAAGGGCAGGGTCTGATTAATGCTCCAGGTGGGAAGGGCAGGGTCTGATTAATGCTCCAGGTGGGAAGGGGAGGGTCTGATTAATGCTCCAGGGTGGGAAGGGCAGGGTCTGATTAATGCTCCAGGTGGGAAGGGCAGGGTCTGATTAATGCTCCAGGTGGGAAGGGGAGAGTCTGATTAATGCTCCAGGTGGGAAGGGGAGGGTCTGAATAATGCTCCAGGTGGGAAGGGGAGGGTCTGATTAATGCTCCAGGTGGGAAGGGGAGGGTCTGATTAATGCTCCAGGTGGGAAGGGCAGGGTCTGATTAATGCTCCAGGTGGGAAGGGCAGGGTCTGATTAATGCTCCAGGTGGGAAGGGGAGGGTCTGAATAATGCTCCAGGTGGGAAGGGGAGGGTCTGATTAATGCTCCAGGTGGGAAGTGCAGGGTCTGATTAATGCTCCAGGTGGGAAGGGGAGGGTCTGATTAATGCTCCAGGTGGGAAGGGCAGGGTCTGATTAATGCTCCAGGTTGGAAGGGCAGGGTCTGATTAATGCTCCAGGTGGGAAGGGGAGGGTCTGATTAATGCTCCAGGTGGGAAGGGCAGGGTCTGATTAATGCTCCAGGTGGGAAGGGCAGGGTCTGATTAATGCTCCAGGTGGGAAGGGCAGGGTCTGATTAATGCTCCAGATGGGAAGGGCAGGGTCTGATTAATGCTCCAGGTGGGAAGGGCAGGGTCTGATTAATGCTCCAGGTGGGAAGGGCAGGGTCTGATTAATGCTCCAGATGGGAAGGGCAGGGTCTGATTAATGCTCCAGGTGGGAAGGGCAGGGTCTGATTAATGCTCCAGGTGGGAAGGGCAGGGTCTGATTAATGCTCCAGGTGGGAAGGGGAGGGGCTGATTAATGCTCCAGGTGGGAAGGGCAGGGTCTGATTAATGCTCCAGGTGGGAAGGGGAGGGTCTGATTAATGCTCCAGGTGGGAAGGGCAGGGTCTGATTAATGCTCCAGGTGGGAAGGGGAGGGTCTGATTAATGCTCCAGATGGGAAGGGCAGGGTCTGATTAATGCTCCAGATGGGAAGGGGAGGGTCTGATTAATGCTCCAGGTGGGAAGGGGAGGGTCTGATTAATGCTCCAGGTGGGAAGGGCAGGGTCTGATTAATGCTCCAGGTGGGAAGGGCAGGGTCTGATTAATGCTCCAGGTGGGAAGGGGAGGGTCTGATTAATGCTCCAGGTGGGAAGGGGAGGGTCTGAATAATGCTCCAGGTGGGAAGGGGAGGGTCTGATTAATGCTCCAGGTGGGAAGGGGAGGGTCTGATTAATGCTCCAGGTGGGAAGGGCAGGGTCTGATTAATGCTCCAGGTGGGAAGGGCAGGGTCTGATTAATGCTCCAGGTGGGAAGGGCAGGGTCTGATTAATGCTCCAGGTGGGAAGGGGAGGGTCTGAATAATGCTCCAGGTGGGAAGGGGAGGGTCTGATTAATGCTCCAGGTGGGAAGTGCAGGGTCTGATTAATGCTCCAGGTGGGAAGGGGAGGGTCTGATTAATGCTCCAGGTGGGAAGGGCAGGGTCTGATTAATGCTCCAGGTGGGAAGGGCAGGGTCTGATTAATGCTCCAGGTGGGAAGGGGAGGGTCTGATTAATGCTCCAGGTGGGAAGGGCAGGGTCTGATTAATGCTCCAGGTGGGAAGGGGAGAGTCTGATTAATGCTCCAGGTGGGAAGGGGAGGGTCTGAATAATGCTCCAGGTGGGAAGGGGAGGGTCTGATTAATGCTCCAGGTGGGAAGGGGAGGGTCTGATTAATGCTCCAGGTGGGAAGGGCAGGGTCTGATTAATGCTCCAGGTGGGAAGGGCAGGGTCTGATTAATGCTCCAGGTGGGAAGGGGAGGGTCTGAATAATGCTCCAGGTGGGAAGGGGAGGGTCTGATTAATGCTCCAGGTGGGAAGTGCAGGGTCTGATTAATGCTCCAGGTGGGAAGGGGAGGGTCTGATTAATGCTCCAGGTGGGAAGGGCAGGGTCTGATTAATGCTCCAGGTTGGAAGGGCAGGGTCTGATTAATGCTCCAGGTGGGAAGGGGAGGGTCTGATTAATGCTCCAGGTGGGAAGGGCAGGGTCTGATTAATGCTCCAGGTGGGAAGGGCAGGGTCTGATTAATGCTCCAGGTGGGAAGGGCAGGGTCTGATTAATGCTCCAGATGGGAAGGGCAGGGTCTGATTAATGCTCCAGGTGGGAAGGGCAGGGTCTGATTAATGCTCCAGGTGGGAAGGGCAGGGTCTGATTAATGCTCCAGATGGGAAGGGCAGGGTCTGATTAATGCTCCAGGTGGGAAGGGCAGGGTCTGATTAATGCTCCAGGTGGGAAGGGCAGGGTCTGATTAATGCTCCAGGTGGGAAGGGGAGGGGCTGATTAATGCTCCAGGTGGGAAGGGCAGGGTCTGATTAATGCTCCAGGTGGGAAGGGGAGGGTCTGATTAATGCTCCAGGTGGGAAGGGCAGGGTCTGATTAATGCTCCAGGTGGGAAGGGGAGGGTCTGATTAATGCTCCAGATGGGAAGGGCAGGGTCTGATTAATGCTCCAGGTGGGAAGGGGAGGGGCTGATTAATGCTCCAGGTGGGAAGGGGAGGGTCTGATTAATGCTCCAGATGGGAAGGGCAGGGTCTGATTAATGCTCCAGATGGGAAGGGGAGGGTCTGATTAATGCTCCAGGTGGGAAGGGCAGGGTCTGATTAATGCTCCAGATGGGAAGGGCAGGGTCTGATTAATGCTCCAGGTGGGAAGGGCAGGGTCTGATTAATGCTCCAGATGGGAAGGGCAGGGTCTGATTAATGCTCCAGGTGGGAAGGGCAGGGTCTGATTAATGCTCCAGATGGGAAGGGCAGGGTCTGATTAATGCTCCAGGTGGGAAGGGGAGGGTCTGATTAATGCTCCAGGTGGGAAGGGCAGGGTCTGATTAATGCTCCAGGTGGGAAGGGCAGGGTCTGATTAATGCTCCAGGTGGGAAGGGCAGGGTCTGATTAATGCTCCAGGTGGGAAGGGCAGGGTCTGATTAATGCTCCAGGTGGGAAGGGCAGGGTCTGATTAATGCTCCAGGTGGGAAGGGCAGGGTCTGATTAATGCTCCAAGTGGGAAGGGCAGGGTCTGATTAATGCTCCAGGTGGGAAGGGCAGGGTCTGATTAATGCTCCAGGTGGGAAGGGCAGGGTCTGATTTACCTGAAGTGCAACCGCCAACGTATTTAAAAGTTTAAAAACATGAACGCCGGCGCTGATGTTCTAAACTTTTGATGTTTAGAACACTCCAAATGGGGCGCTCTCAAATTTCTCCCGCTCTGTTTTTAATCAATTTAGCTGACAATTTATTGATTACCTGATCTAGTGTAAGTTATCGGTAGATTAAACTAATATTTACCTGTAACCTGTGAGCCGCTCTGGGCCGCGCCCTTTTCTCATCCCGCCCTTGAATCAGCTGTGGCGCTCTGCCCGCGCTCTGCGTCAATCCCTGGGCCTGGGGATTCCCACTCCGTTTCCGAGAGGCAAGTGTTGCAACCACTAATCTGTTTGTTGATAGATTTAATGACACGGCTTAGGTTTGTGGAGTACACTGGCCCTGAAATTGCGCTCGGGGCCTTCTTTTCGACGAATACCTCAGATCGGAGAATTTTTCCGAAAGTTCCTGGTGGTCCGGGAGGAGCGTGGGATTCCGGTGGGGGGGCCTTCTCTTCCCGCGCTGCGGAGCGCGCTCCCGTCCTCCAGGTTCCCACGGAGACGGTGCAGTCACGTGTGACTGTTCAGCCAATCAGGTACAGTATTCTCAATTACCAGCCATGGGAACTCCGGATCGACCAGTCCTCACTGCTGTTAATTGAGAAAAACTAACACCAAATAAACAATAAAAAAACACACCTTACATAATTAAAATTAATTGAAATTAAAGTTAATGAATATCTTAGAGAAAAAGATGTTTACCGCATTTTTTAAAAGTTTTAAAATTATGGTTTAAAGTAACTTTAATTAGTGAGCAGGGTTTTTAAAAATAAAATGTACAATTAAAATTTTATTTTTTATGTTTTAAGTGTGTTTTAAAACTCTTACGCCTGTAACAGTAGGCTATGTGTCTGCTTTTATCAGGTGCAAGAGTTTTGAGGACATATGCTGGGCAAGGTATGTAAATCCCGCAATCTTGCCCTTGCAAATGTCCTCGCGCCCAAGATACGGAGGATCTGTCAAACTCCAGCTCGACAGATCGGAAAAGCCGGTTTTCAGTGTAAGTGCATTATGTGCTGAAAACCGGCAATTGCGATGCCTTCCCTGGTCCGTACACACTCCTTACACACGACGTACACACTCCATACACACCCCGTACACACCCCGTATACACCCGTACACACCCCGTACACACCCGTATACACCCGTACACACCCCGTACACACCCGTATACACCCGTACACACCCATACACACCCTGTACGCACCCGTACCCACCCCATACACACCTGTACACACCCGTATGCACCCGTACCCACCCCGTACACACCCCGTGCACATCCGTATACACCCCGTACACACCCCGTACACACACACCCCGTGCACACCCGTACACACTCTGTACACACTCTGTACACACTCCATACACACTCCGTACACACTCCGTACAGGCCCATGGAGGCCGGGATTTCTGGGCCAATAAGTTTGCAGATGACACAAAACTCTGAGAAGTAGTTAACAATGAAGAAGATAGTAACAGAGGCAGACTGGTGAAATGGGCAGAACCATGGCAGGTAAAATTTAACACAGAGAAACGTCAAGTGATGCATTCTGGAAGGAAAATTGATGAGATGGGACCGGCCCCTCCCCTCCACGCCCCCTCCCCGCTCCAACTTCTAACTGTTCTCCCCTTCCCCCCGCCCCCCGCACGTCCAACTGTGCCTCCGCCCACCCCGCATGTCAAACTGTTCCCCCCATCAGTGGATGTGGTGCATTTGGACATTCAAAAGGCTTTTGACAAGGTCCCACACAAGAGATTGGTGTGCAAAATTAAAGCACATGTTATTGGGGATAATGTACTGACGTGGATAGAGAACTGGTTGGCAGACAGGAAGCGGAGAGTCGGGATAAACGGGTCCTTTTCAGAATGGCAGGCAGTGACCAGTGAGGTGCTGCAGGGCTCAGTGCTGGGACCCTAGCTCTTTACAATATACATTAATGATCTAGATGAAGGAATTGAGTGTAATATCTCCAAGTTTGCAGATGACACTAAGCTGGGTGGCAGTGTGAGCTGCGAGGAGGATGCTTAGAGGCTGCAAGGTGACTTGGACAGGTTAGGTGAGTGGGCAAATGCATGGCAGATGCAGTAGAATGTAGCTAAATGTGAGTTTCTCCACTTTGGTAGCAAAAACAGGAAGGCAGAATATTATCTGGATGGTGACAGATTAGGAAAAGGGGAGGTGCAACGAGACCTGGGTGTCATGGTTCATCAGTCATTGAAAGTTGGCATGTAGGTACAGCTGGCGGTGAAGCAGGCAAATGGTATGTTGGCCTTCATATCTAGGGTATTTGAGTATAGGAGCAGGGAGGTTTTACTGCAGTTGTACAGGGCCTTGGTGAGGCCTCACCTGGAATATTGTGCACAGTTTTGGTCTCCTAATCTGAGGAAGGATGTTCTTACTATTGAGGGAGTGCAGCAAAGGTTCACCAGGCTGATTCCTGGGATGGCAGGACTGACATATGAGGAGAGACCGGATCAACTGGGCCTTTATACATTGGAGTTTAGAAGAATGAGAGGGGATCTCACAGAAACAGAAAAAATTCAGACGGGACTGGACAGGTTAGATGCAGGAAGAATGTTCCCGTTGCTGGAGAGTTCCAGAACCAGGGGACACAGTCGAAGGATAAGGGGTAAGCCATTCAGGACTGAGATGAGGAGAAACTTATTCACTCAGAGAGTTGTTAACCTGTGGAATTCTCTACCACAGAAAGTTGTTGAGGCCAGTTCTTTAGGTATATTCAAGTGAGCGTTAGATATGGCCCTTACGGCTAACGGGATCAAGGGGTATGGAGAGAAAGCAGGAAAGGGGGTCTGAGGTGAATGATCAGCCATGATCTTATTGAATGGTGGTGCAGGCTCGAAGGGCCAAACGGCCTACTCCTGCACCTATTTTCTGTGTTTCTATATTCCCCCAACCACCGCACGTCCAACTGTTCCCCCTCCCCACGTCCAACTGTTCCCCCTCCCCCCCACGTCCAACTGTTCCCCCTCCCCCCCACGTCCAACTGTTCCCCCTCCCCCGGCACGTCCAACTGTTCCCCCTCCCCACGTCCAACTGTTCCCCCTCCCCACGTCCAACTGTTCCCCCTCCCCACGTCCAACTGTTCCCCCTCCCCACGTCCAACTGTTCCCCCTCCCCACGTCCAACTGTTCCCCCTCCCCCCCACGTCCAACTGTTCCCCCTCCCCCCCACGTCCAACTGTTCCCCCTCCCCCCCACGTCCAACTGTTCCCCCTCCCCCCCACGTCCAACTGTTCCCCCTCCCCACGTCCAACTGTTCCCCCTCCCCACGTCCAACTGTTCCCCCTCCCCACGTCCAACTGTTCCCCCTCCCCACGTCCAACTGTTCCCCCTCCCCCCCACGTCCAACTGTTCCCCCTCCCCACGTCCAACTGTTCCCCCTCCCCACGTCCAACTGTTCCCCCTCCCCCCCACGTCCAACTGTTCCCCCTCCCCACGTCCAACTGTTCCCCCCCCTCCCCACGTCCAACTGTTCCCCCTCCCCACGTCCAACTGTTCCCCCTCCCCACGTCCAACTGTTCCCTCTCCCCACGTCCAACTGTTCCCCCTCCCCACGTCCAACTGTTCCCCCTCCCCACGTCCAACTGTTCCCCCTCCCCACGTCCAACTGTTCCCCCTCCCCACGTCCAACTGTTCCCCCTCCCCACGTCCAACTGTTCCCCCCCTCCCCACGTCCAACTGTTCCCCCCTCCCCACGTCCAACTGTTCCCTCTCCCCACGTCCAACTGTTCCCCCTCCCCACGTCCAACTGTTCCCCCTCCCCACGTCCAACTGTTCCCCCTCCACAGGTCCAACTGTTCCCCCTCCCCACGTCCAACTGTTCCCCCTCCCCACGTCCAACTGTTCCCCCTCCCCACGTCCAACTGTTCCCCCTCCCCACGTCCAACTGGCCCCCCTCCCCCCGCACGTCCAACTATTCCCCCTCCCCACATCCAACTGTTCCCCCTCCCCACGTCCAACTGTCCCCCCTCCCCCCGCACGTCCAACTATTCCCCCTCCCCACGTCCAACTGTTCCCCCTCCCCACGTGCAACTGTTCCCCCTCCCCACGTCCAACTGTTCCCCCTCCCCACGTCCAACTGTTCCCCCCCCCACGTCCAACTGTTCCCCCCCTCCCCACGTCCAACTGTTCCCCCCTCCCCACGTCCAACTGTTCCCCCTCCCCCCCACGTCCAACTGTTCCCTCGCCCCACGTCCAACTGTTCCCCCTCCCCACGTCCAACTGTTCCCCCTCCCCACGTCCAACTGTTCCCCCTCCCCACGTCCAACTGTTCCCCCTCCCCACGTCCAACTGTTCCCCCTCCCCACGTCCAACTGTTCCCCCTCCCCACGTCCAACTGTTCCCCCGCCCCACGTCCAACTGTTCCCCCTCCCCACGTCCAACTGTTCCCCCTCCCCACGTCCAACTGTTCCCCCTCCCCACGTCCAACTGTTCCCCCTCCCCACGTCCAACTGTTCCCCCTCCCCACGTCCAACTGTTCCCCCCTCCCCACGTCCAACTGTTCCCCCTCCCCACGTCCAACTGTTCCCCCTCCCCACGTCCAACTGTTCCCCCCCTCCCCACGTCCAACTGTTCCCCCTCCCCACGTCCAACTGTTCCCCCCCTCCCCACGTCCAACTGTTCCCCCCCTCCCCACGTCCAACTGTTCCCCCTCCCCACGTCCAACTGTTCCCCCTCCCCACGTCCAATTGTTCCCCCTCCCCACGTCCAACTGTTCCCCCCTCCCCCACGTCCAACTGTTCCCCCCCCCAACGTCCAACTGTTCCCCCTCCCCACATCCAACTGTTCCCCCTCCCCACGTCCAACTGTTCCCCCTCCCCACGTCCAACTGTCCCCCCTCCCCACGTCCAACTGTTCCCCCCCCCCCACGTCCAACTGTTCCCCTTCCCCACGTCCAACTGTCCCCCCTCCCCCCCGCACGTCCAACTGTTCCCCCTCCCCACGTCCAACTGTTCCCCCTCCCCACGTCCAACTGTTCCCCCCTCCCCACGTCCAACTGTTCCCCCTCCCCACGTCCAACTGTTCCCCCCTCCCCACGTCCAACTGTTCCCCCTCCCCACGTCCAACTGTTCCCCCTCCCCACGTCCAACTGTTCCCCCCTCCCCACGTCCAACTGTTCCCCCTCCCCACGTCCAACTGTTCCCCCTCCCCACGTCCAACTGTTCCCCCTCCCCACGTCCAACTGTTCCCCCCTCCCCACGTCCAACTGTTCCCCCTCCCCACGTCCAACTGTTCCCCCTCCCCACGTCCAACTGTTCCCCCTCCCCACGTCCAACTGTTCCCCCTCCCCACGTCCAACTGTTCCCCCTCCCCACGTCCAACTGTTCCCCCTCCCCACGTCCAACTGTTCCCCCTCCCCACGTCCAACTGTTCCCCCCTCCCCACGTCCAACTGTTCCCCCCCCCACGTCCAACTGTTGCCCCTCCCCACGTCCAACTGTTCCCCCCTCCCCACGTCCAACTGTTCCCCCTCCCCCCCACGTCCAACTGTTCCCCCTCCCCCCCACGTCCAACTGTTCCCCCTCCCCCCACGTCCAACTGTTCCCCCTCCCCACGTCCAACTGTTCCCCCTCCCCCCACGTCCAACTGTTCCCCCTCCCCCCACGTCCAACTGTTCCCCCTCCCCCCACGTCCAACTGTTCCCCCCTCCCCACGTCCAACTGTTCCCCCTCCCCACGTCCAACTGTTCCCCCCTCCCCACGTCCAACTGTTCCCCCTCCCCACGTCCAACTGTTCCCCCCCCCACGTCCAACTGTTCCCCCTCCCCCCACGTCCAACTGTTCCCCCTCCCCCCCACGTCCAACTGTTCCCCCTCCCCCCACGTCCAACTGTTCCCCCTCCCCCCCACGTCCAACTGTTCCCCCTCCCCCCCACGTCCAACTGTTCCCTCTCCCCCCACGTCCAACTGTTCCCCCTCCCCCCACGTCCAACTGTTCCCCCTCCCCCCCACGTCCAACTGTTCCCCCCTCCCCACGTCCAACTGTTCCCCCTCCCCACGTCCAACTGTTCCCCCTCCCCACGTCCAACTGTTCCCCCCTCCCCACGTCCAACTGTTCCCCCCCCCACGTCCAACTGTTCCCCCCCCACGTCCAACTGTTCCCCCTCCCCACGTCCAACTGTTCCCCCCTCCCCACGTCCAACTGTTCCCCCCTCCCCACGTCCAACTGTTCCCCCTCCCCACGTCCAACTGTTCCCCCCTCCCCACGTCCAACTGTTCCCCCTCCCCACGTCCAACTGTTACCCCTCCCCACGTCCAACTGTTCCCCCCCTCCCCACGTCCAACTGTTCCCCCTCCCCACGTCCAACTGTCCCCCCTCCCCACGTCCAACTGTTCCCCCTCCCCACATCCAACTGTTCCCCCCTCCCCACGTCCAACTGTTCCCCCTCCCCACGTCCAACTGTCCCCCCTCCCCACGTCCAACTGTTCCCCCTCCCCCCCACGTCCAACTGTTCCCCCTCCCCACGTCCAACTGTTCCCCCTCCCCACGTCCAACTGTTCCCCCCCCCACGTCCAACTGTTCCCCCTCCCCACGTCCAACTGTTCCCCCTCCCCCCCACGTCCAACTGTTCCCCCTCCCCCCCACGTCCAACTGTTCCCCCTCCCCCCCACGTCCAACTGTTCCCCCTCCCCCCCACGTCCAACTGTTCCCCCTCCCCCCCACGTCCAACTGTTCCCCCCTCCCCACGTCCAACTGTTCCCCCTCCCCACGTCCAACTGTTCCCCCTCCCCACGTCCAACTGTTCCCCCCCCCACGTCCAACTGTTCCCCCTCCCCCCCACGTCCAACTGTTCCCCCTCCCCCCCACGTCCAACTGTTCCCCCTCCCCCCCACGTCCAACTGTTCCCCCTCCCCACGTCCAACTGTTCACCCCCCCACGTCCAACTGTTCCCCCCCCCCACGTCCAACTGTTCCCCCCCCCACGTCCAACTGTTCCCCCCTCCCCACGTCCAACTGTTCCCTCTCCCCACGTCCAACTGTTCCCTCCTCCCCACGTCCAACTGTTCCCCCTCCCCACGTCCAACTGTTCCCTCTCCCCACGTCCAACTGTTCACCCCCCCACGTCCAACTGTTCCCCCCCCCCACGTCCAACTGTTCCCCCCCCCCACGTCCAACTGTTCCCCCCTCCCCACGTCCAACTGTTCCCTCTCCCCACGTCCAACTGTTCCCCCTCCCCACGTCCAACTGTTCCCCCCTCCCCACGTCCAACTGTTCCCTCCTCCCCACGTCCAACTGTTCCCCCTCCCCACGTCCAACTGTTCCCCCTCCCCACGTCCAACTGTTCCCCCTCCCCACGTCCAACTGTTCCCCCCTCCCCACGTCCAACTGTTCCCTCTCCCCACGTCCAACTGTTCCCCCTCCCCACGTCCAACTGTTCCCCCTCCCCACGTCCAACTGTTCCCTCTCCCCCCCACCTCCAACTGTTCCCCCTCCCCCACGTCCAACTGTTCCCCCCCCCCACGTCCAACTGTTCCCCCCCCCCCACGTCCAACTGTTCCCCCCTCCACACGTCCAACTGTTCCCTCTCCCCACGTCCAACTGTTCCCCCCTCCCCACATCCAACTGTTCCCCCTCCCCCCCACGTCCAACTGTTCCCCCTCCCCCCCACGTCCAACTGTTCCCCCTCCCCCACGTCCAACTGTTCCCCCTCCCCACGTCCAACTGTTCCTCCTCCCCACGTCCAACTGTTCCCCCTCCCCCCGCACGTCCAACTGTTCCCCCTCCTCACGTCCAACTGTTCCCCCTCCCCACGTCCAACTGTTCCCTCTCCCCACGTCCAACTGTTCCCCCTCCCCCCCACGTCCAACTGTTCCCCCTCCCCACGTCCAACTGTTCCCCCTCCCCACGTCCAACTGTTCCCCCCTCCCCCCCACGTCCAACTGTTCCCCCTCCCCACGTCCAACTGTTCCCCCTCCCCACGTCCAACTGTTCCCCCCTCCCCCCCACGTCCAACTGTTCCCCCTCCCCACGTCCAACTGTTCCCCCTCCCCACGTCCAACTGTTCCCCCTCCCCACGTCCAACTGTTCCCCCCTCCCCACGTCCAACTGTTCCCCCTCCCCCCCACGTCCAACTGTTCCCCCCTCCCCACGTCCAACTGTTCCCCCTCCCCACGTCCAACTGTTCCCCCTCCCCCCCACGTCCAACTGTTCCCCCTCCCCACGTCCAACTGTCCCCCCTCCCCACGTCCAACTGTTCCCCCTCCCCCCCACGTCCAACTGTTCCCCCTCCCCCCCACGTCCAACTGTTCCCCCTCCCCACGTCCAACTGTTCCCCCTCCCCCCCACGTCCAACTGTTCCCTCTCCCCACGTCCAACTGTTCCCCCTCCCCACGTCCAACTGTTCCCCCTCCCCACGTCCAACTGTTCCCCCTCCCCCCCACGTCCAACTGTTCCCCCCCCTCCCCACGTCCAACTGTTCCCCCTCCCCACGTCCAACTGTTCCCCCTCCCCACGTCCAACTGTTCCCCCTCCCCCCCACGTCCAACTGTTCCCCCTCCCCACGTCCAACTGTCCCCCCTCCCCACGTCCAACTGTTCCCCCTCCTCCCCACGTCCAACTGTTCCCCCTCCCCACGTCCAACTGCCCCCCCCCCCCACGTCCAACTGTTCCCCCTCCCCACGTCCAACTGTTCCCCACCCCCACGTCCAACTGTTCCCCCCCCCCACGTCCAACTGTTCCCCCCCCCCACGTCCAACTGTTCCCCCCCCCACGTCCAACTGTTCCCCCTCCCCACGTCCAACTGTTCCCCCTCCCCCCGCACGTCCAACTGTTCCCCCTCCCCACGTCCAACTGTTCCCCCTCCCCACGTCCAACTGTTCCCCCCCCACGTCCAACTGTTCCCCCCCCCCACGTCCAACTGTTCCCCCTCCCCACGTCCAACTGTTCCCCCTCCCCACGTCCAACTGTTCCCCCTCCCCACGTCCAACTGTCCCCCCTCCCCACGTCCAACTGTTCCCCCTCCCCCCCACGTCCAACTGTTCCCCCTCCCCCCCACGTCCAACTGTTCCCCCTCCCCACGTCCAACTGTTCCCCCTCCCCCCCACGTCCAACTGTTCCCTCTCCCCACGTCCAACTGTTCCCCCTCCCCACGTCCAACTGTTCCCCCTCCCCCCCACGTCCAACTGTTCCCCCTCCCCCCCACGTCCAACTGTTCCCCCCCCTCCCCACGTCCAACTGTTCCCCCTCCCCACGTCCAACTGTTCCCCCTCCCCACGTCCAACTGTTCCCCCTCCCCACGTCCAACTGTTCCCCCTCCCCCCCACGTCCAACTGTTCCCCCTCCCCACGTCCAACTGTCCCCCCTCCCCACGTCCAACTGTTCCCCCTCCTCCCCACGTCCAACTGTTCCCCCTCCCCACGTCCAACTGCCCCCCCCCCCCACGTCCAACTGTTCCCCCTCCCCACGTCCAACTGTTCCCCACCCCCACGTCCAACTGTTCCCCCCCCCACGTCCAACTGTTCCCCCCCCCACGTCCAACTGTTCCCCCCCCCACGTCCAACTGTTCCCCCTCCCCACGTCCAACTGTTCCCCCTCCCCCCGCACGTCCAACTGTTCCCCCTCCCCACGTCCAACTGTTCCCCCTCCCCACGTCCAACTGTTCCCCCCCCACGTCCAACTGTTCCCCCCCCCCACGTCCAACTGTTCCCCCTCCCCACGTCCAACTGTTCCCCCTCCCCACGTCCAACTGTTCCCCCTCCCCACGTCCAACTGTTCCCCCTCCCCACGTCCAACTGTTCCCCTTCCCCCCCACGTCCAACTGTTCCCCCTCCCCACGACCAACTGTTCCCCCTCCCCACGTCCAACTGTTCCCCCCCCCCACGTCCAACTGTTCCCCCTCCCCACGTCCAACTGTTCCCCCTCCCCACGTCCAACTGTTCCCCCCTCCCCACGTCCAACTGTTCCCCCCTCCCCACGTCCAACTGTTCCCCCCCTCCCCACGTCCAACTGTTCCCCCTCCCCACGTCCAACTGTTCCCCCCTCCCCACGTCCAACTGTTCCCTCTCCCCACGTCCAACTGTTCCCCCTCCCCCCCACGTCCAACTGTTCCCCCTCCCCACGTCCAACTGTTCCCCCTCCCCACGTCCAACTGTTCCCCCCCTCCCCACGTCCAACTGTTCCCCCCCTCCCCACGTCCAACTGTTCCCTCTCCCCACGTCCAACTGTTCCCCCTCCCCACGTCCAACTGTTCCCCCTCCCCACGTCCAACTGTTCCCCCTCCCCACGTCCAACTGTTCCCCCCCTCCCCACGTCCAACTGTTCCCCCTCCCCACGTCCAACTGTTCCCCCTCCCCACGTCCAACTGTCCCCCCTCCCCCCCACGTCCAACTGTTCCCCCTCCCCACATCCAACTGTTCCCCCTCCCCACGTCCAACTGTTCCCCCTCCCCACGTCCAACTGTTCCCCCCTCCCCACGTCCAACTGTTCCCCCTCCCCACGTCCAACTGTTCCCCCCTCCCCACGTCCAACTGTTCCCCCTCCCCACGTCCAACTGTTCCCCCTCCCCACATCCAACTGTTCCCCCTCCCCACGTCCAACTGTTCCCCCCCTCCCCACGTCCAACTGTTCCCCCTCCCCACGTCCAACTGTTCCCCCTCCCCACGTCCAACTGTTCCCCCCCTCCCCACGTCCAACTGTTCCCCCTCCCCACGTCCAACTGTTCCCCCCCCCCACGTCCAACTGTTCCCCCTCCCCACGTCCAACTGTTCCCCCTCCCCACGTCCAACTGTTCCCCCCTCCCCCACGTCCAACTGTTCCCCCTCCCCACGTCCAACTGTTCCCCCCCTCCCCCACGTCCAACTGTTCCCCCTCCCCACGTCCAACTGTTCCCCCCCTCCCCCACGTCCAACTGTTCCCCCCCTCCCCCACGTCCAACTGTTCCCCCTCCCCACGTCCAACTGTTCCCCCTCCCCACGTCCAACTGTTCCCCCCCCCACATCCAACTGTTCCCCCTCCCCACGTCCAACTGTTCCCCCTCCCCACGTCCAACTGTTCCCCCTCCCCACGTCCAACTGTTCCCCCTCCCCACGTCCAACTGTTCCCCCTCCCCACGTCCAACTGTTCCCCCCCCCACGTCCAACTGTTCCCCCTCCCCACGTCCAACTGTTCCCCCTCCCCACGTCCAACTGTTCCCCCTCCCCCCCATGTCCAACTGTTCCCCCTCCCCCCCACGTCCAACTGTTCCCCCCCCCCACGTCCAACTGTTCCCCCTCCCCACGTCCAACTGTTCCCCCTCCCCACGTCCAACTGTTCCCCCTCCCCCCACGTCCAACTGTTCCCCCTCCCCACGTCCAACTGTTCCCCCTCCCCACGTCCAACTGTTCCCCCTCCCCACGTCCAACTGTTCCCCCTCCCCCCCACGTCCAACTGTTCCCCCCCCCCACGTCCAACTGTTCCCCCTCCCCCCCACGTCCAACTGTTCCCCCTCCCCACGTCCAACTGTTCCCCCTCCCCACGTCCAACTGTTCCCTCTCCCCACGTCCAACTGTTCCCCCTCCCCACGTCCAACTGTTCCCCCTCCCCACGTCCAACTGTTCCCTCTCCCCACGTCCAACTGTTCCCTCTCCCCACGTCCAACTGTTCCCCCTCCCCCCCACGTCCAACTGTTCCCCCTCCCCACATCCAACTGTTCCCCCTCCCCCCACGTCCAACTGTTCCCCCTCCCCACGTCCAACTGTTCCCCCTCCCCACGTCCAACTGTTCCCCCTCCCCACGTCCAACTGTTCCCCCTCCCCACGTCCAACTGTTCCCCCTCCCCCCCACGTCCAACTGTTCCCCCTCCCCACGTCCAACTGTTCCCCCTCCCCCCCACGTCCAACTGTTCCCCCTCCCCCCCACGTCCAACTGTTCCCCCTCCCCCCCACGTCCAACTGTTCCCCCTCCCCACGTCCAACTGTTCCCCCTCCCCTCCACGTCCAACTGTTCCCCCTCCCCACGTCCAACTGTTCCCCCTCCCCCCCACGTCCAACTGTTCCCCCTCCCCCCCACGTCCAACTGTTCCCCCTCCCCACGTCCAACTGTTCCCCCTCCCCACGTCCAACTGTTCCCCCTCCCCACGTCCAACTGTTCCCCCTCCCCACGTCCAACTGTTCCCCCTCCCCACGTCCAACTGTTCCCCCTCCCCACGTCCAACTGTTCCCCCTCCCCACGTCCAACTGTTCCCCCTCCCCACGTCCAACTGTTCCCCCTCCCCACGTCCAACTGTTCCCCCTCCCCACGTCCAACTGTTTCCCCTCCCCCCACGTCCAACTGTTCCCCCTCCCCACGTCCAACTGTTCCCCCTCCCCACGTCCAACTGTTCCCCCTCCCCACGTCCAACTGTTCCCCCTCCCCCCCACGTCCAACTGTTCCCCCCCTCCCCACGTCCAACTGTTCCCCCTCCCCACGTCCAACTGTTCCCCCTCCCCACGTCCAACTGTTCCCCCTCCCCACGTCCAACTGTTCCCCCTCCCCACGTCCAACTGTTCCCCCTCCCCACGTCCAACTGTTCCCCCCCCCCACGTCCAACTGTTCCCCCTCCCCACGTCCAACTGTTCCCCCCCCCCACGTCCAACTGTTCCCCCTCCCCACGTCCAACTGTTCCCCCTCCCCACGTCCAACTGTCCCCCCTCCCCACGTCCAACTGTTCCCCCCCCCCACGTCCAACTGTTCCCCCTCCCCACGTCCAACTGTTCCCCCTCCCCACGTCCAACTGTCCACCCTCCCCACGTCCAACTGTTCCCCCTCCCCACGTCCAACTGTTCCCCCTCCCCACGTCCAACTGTCCCCCCTCCCCACGTCCAACTGTCCCCCCTCCCCACGTCCAACTGTTCCCCCTCCCCACGTCCAACTGTTCCCCCTCCCCACATCCAACTGTCCCCCCTCCCCACATCCAACTGTCCCCCCTCCCCACGTCCAACTGTTCCCCCCTCCCCACGTCCAACTGTTCCCCCTCCCCACGTCCAACTGTTCCCCCTCCCCACGTCCAACTGTTCCCCCTCCCCCCCACGTCCAACTGTTCCCCCTCCCCACGTCCAACTGTCCCCCCTCCCCACGTCCAACTGTTCCCCCTCCCCACGTCCAACTGTTCCCCCTCCCCCCCACGTCCAACTGTTCCCCCCCTCCCCACGTCCAACTGCTTCCCCTCCCCACGTCCAACTGTTCCCCCTCCCCACGTCCAACTGTTCCCCCTCCCCACGTCCAACTGTTCCCCCTCCCCACGTCCAACTGTTCCCCCTCCCCACGTCCAACTGTTCCCCCCCCCACGTCCAACTGTTCCCCCTCCCCACGTCCAACTGTTCCCCCTCCCCACGTCCAACTGTTCCCCCTCCCCACGTCCAACTGTTCCCCCTCCCCACGTCCAACTGTTCCCCCTCCACAGGTCCAACTGTTCCCCCTCCCCACGTCCAACTGTTCCCCCCCTCCCCCACGTCCAACTGTTCCCCCCCCCACGTCCAACTGTTCCCCCTCCCCAGTGACACCTGATCCTGCACAGTGACACTTGATCCCGCACAGTGACCTCTGATCCTGTACAGTGAACCCTGATCCTGCACAGTGACCCCTGATCCCGCACAGTGACCGCTGATCCCGCACAGTGACCGCTGATCCTGCACAGTGACACCTGATCCCGCACAGTGTCCCCTGATCCCACACCGTGAACCCTGATCCCGCACAGTGACCCCTAATCCCGCACAGTAACCTCTGAATTCGCACAGTGACCCCAGATCCCGCACAGTGACCCCTGATGCTGCACAGTGACCCCTGATGCTGCACAGTGACCCTTGATCCTGCACAGTGACCCTTGATCCTGCACAGTGACCCCTGATCCCGCACAGTGAAGCCCTGATCCTGCAATGTGACCCCTGATCCCGCACAGTGACCCCTGATCCTGCACAGTGACACCAGTTCCTGCACAGTGACACCTGATCCTGCACAGTGACCCCTGAACCCGCACAGTGACCCCTGATCCCCCACAGTGACCCCTGATCCTGCACAGTGACCCCTGATCCTGCACAGTGACCCCTGATCCCGCACAGTGACCCCTGATGCTACACAGTGACCCCTGATCCTGCACAGTGACCCCTGATCCTGCACAGTGACCCCTGATCCTGCACAGTGACCCCAGATCCCGCACAGTGACCTCTGATCCTGCACAGTGACCCCTGATGCTGCACAGTGACCCCTGATCCTGCACAGTGACCCCTGATCCCGCACAGTGGCATCGAGATCCTGCACAGTGACACCTGATCCTGCACAGTGACCCCTGATCCTGCACAGTGACCCCTGATGCTGCACGGTGACCCCTGATCCCGCACAGTGACCTCTGATCCCGCACAGTGACACCTGATCCCGCACAGTGACCCCTGATCCCGCACAGTGACACCTGATCCCGCACAGTGACCCCTGATCCCGCACAGTGACCCCTGATCCTGCACAGTGACCCCTGATCCCGCACAGTGACCCCAGATCCCGCACAGTGACCTCTGATCCTGCACAGTGACCCCTGATGCTGCACAGTGACCCCTGATGCTGCACAGTGACCCCTGATCCTGCACAGTGACCCCTGATCCCGCACAGTGGCATCGAGATCCTGCACAGTGACACCTGATCCTGCACAGTGACCCCTGATCCTGCACAGTGACCCCTGATGCTGCACGGTGACCCCTGATCCCGCACAGTGACCTCTGATCCCGCACAGTGACACCTGATCCCGCACAGTGACCCCTGATCCCGCACAGTGACACCTGATCCCGCACAGTGACCCCTGATCCCGCACAGTGACCCCTGATCCTGCACAGTGACCCCTGATCCCGCACAGTGATACCTGATGCCGCACAGCGACCCCTCATCCCGCACAGTGACCCCGATCCTGCACAGTGACCCCTGATTCTGCACAGTGACACCTGAGCCCGCACAGTGACCCCTGATCCTGCACAGTGACCCCTGACCCCCCACAGTGACACCTAATCCTGCACAGTGACCACTGATCCCGCACAGTGACCCCTGATCCTGCACAGTGACCCCTGATTCTGCACAGTGACACCTGATCCCGCACAGTGACCCCTGATCCTGCACATTGACCCCTGATCCCGCACAGTGATCCCTGATACTGCACAGTGACACCTGATCCCGCACAGTAACCCCTGATCCTGCACAGTGAAACTTGATCCCACACAGTGACACCTGATCCTGCACAGTGACACTTGATCCCGCACAGTGACCTCTGATCCTGCACAGTGAACCCTGATCCCGCACAGTGACCCCAGTTCCTGCACAGTGACACCTGATCCTGCACAGTGACCCCTGATCCGCACAGTGACCCCTGATCCTGCACAGGGGCACCTGATCCTGCACAGTGACCCCTGATCCCGCACAGTGACACCTGATCCCGCACAGTGACCCCTGATCCCGCATAGTGACACCTGATCCCGCACAGTGACCCCTGATCCCGCACAGTGACACCTGATCCCGCACAGTGACCCCTGATCCCGCATAGTGACACCTGATCCCGCACAGTGACCCCTGATCCCGCACAGTGACCCCTGATCCCGCACAGTGACACCTGATCCCGCACAGTGACCCCTGATCCCGCACAGTGACCCCTGATCCCGCACAGTGACACCTGATCCCGCACAGTGACCCCTGATCCAGCACATTGACACCTGATCCCGCACAGTGACACCTGATCCTGCACAGTGACACCTGATCCCGCACAGTGACCCCTGATCCTGCACAGTGACACCTGATCCCGCACAGTGACCCCTGATCCTGCACATTGACCTCTGATCCCGCACAGTGATCCCTGATCCCGCACAGTGACACCTGATCCCGCACAGTGACCCCTGATCCTGCACAGTGACCCCTGATCTTGCACAGTGATCCCTGATCCCGCACAGTGACCCCTGATCCTGCACAGTGAACCATGATGCCACACAACGACCCCTGATCCCGCACAGTGACACCTGATCCTGCACAGTGACCCCGATCCTGCACAGTGACCCCTGATCCTGCACAGTGACACCTGAGCCCGCACAGTGACCCCTGATCTTACACAGTGACCCCTGATCCCCCACAGTGACCCCTGATCCTGCACAGTGACCCCTGATCCTGCAAAGTGACACCTGATCCCGTACAGTGACACCTGATCCTGCACAGTGACCCCTGATCCCGCACAGTGACCCCTGATCATGCACAGTGACCCCTGATCATGCACAGTGACCCCTGATCCTGCACAGTGTCACCTGATTCTGCACAGTGATACCTGATCCCGCACAGTGACCCCTGATCCTGCACAGTGACACCTGATCCCGCACAGTATTACCTGATCCCGCACAGTGTCACCTGATCCTGCACAGTGACCCCTGATCCTTCACAGTGATCCCTGATCCTGCACAGTGACCCCTGATCCTGCCCAATGACACCTGATCCCGCACAGTGACCCCTGATCCTGCACACTGGCACCTGATCCCGCATAGTGTCACCTGATCCCGCACAGTGCCACCTGATTTTGCACAATGACCCCTGATCCTGCACAGTGACCCCTGATCCCGCACAGTGTCACCTGATCCTGCACAGTGACCCCGCACAGTGACCTCTGATGCTGCACAGTGACCCCTGATCCCGCACAGTGACCCCTGATCCCGCACAGTGACCCCTGATCATGCCCAGTGACACCTGACCCTGCACAGTGACACCTGATCCTGCACAGTGACCCCTGACCCCGCACAGTGACCTCTGATCCTGCACAGTGACCCCTGATCCCGCACAGTGACCCCTGATCCTGCATACTGACACCTGATCCTGCACAGTGACCCCTGATCCCGCACAGTGACCCCTGATCCTGCACAGGGACACCTGATCCTGCCCAGTGACACCTGATCCTGCACAGTGACACCTGATCCCGCACAGTGACCCCTGATCCTGCACAGTGACCCCTGATCCTGCACAGTGACACCTGATCCCGCACAGTGACCCCGCACAGTGACCCCTCCCACAGTGATCCCAGAATCCCTCACAGTGATCCTGCATCAGAGGGGCAGTACTGAGGGAGTGCCGCACTGTCGGCGGGTTAGTACTGAGGGAGTGCCGCACTGTCGGAGGTGCAGTATTGAGGGAGTGCTGCACTGTCGGAGCGGCAGTACTGAGGGAGTGCTACAATGTCTGAGGGGCAGTACTGAGTGAGTGACGCACTGTCGGAGGGGCAGTACAGAGGGAGTGATGCACTGTCGGAGGGGCAGTACTGAGGGAGTGAAGCACTGTCGGAGGGGCAGTACTGAGGGAGTGCTGCACTGTCGGAGGAGCAGTACTGAGGGAGTGCTGCACTGTCGGAGGGGCAGTATTGAGGGAGTGAAGCACTGTTGGAGGGGCAGTATTGAGGGAGTGACGCACTGTCGGAGGGGCAGTCCTAAGGGAGTGCAGCACTGTTGGAGGGGCAGTATTGAGGGAGTGACGCACTGTCGGAGGGGCAGTCCTCAGGGAGTGCTGCACTGTCAGAGGGGCAGTATTGAGGGAGTGACGCACTGTCGGAGAGGCAGTCCTAAGGGAGTGCTGCACTGTCGGAGGGGCAGTATTGAGGGAGTGACGCACTGTTGGAGGGGCAGTACTGAGGGAGTGACGCACTGTTGGAGGGGCAGTACTGAGGGAGTGCTGCACTGTCGGAGGGGCAGTATTGAGGGAGTGACGCACTGTCGGAGGGGCAGTACTGAGGGAGTGCTGCACTGTTGGAGGGGCAGTATTGAGGGAGTGAAGCACTGTTGGAGGGGCAGTATTGAGGGAGTGACGCACTGTCGGAGGGGCAGTCCTCAGGGAGTGCTGCACTGTCGGAGGGGCAGTATTGAGGGAGTGACGCACTGTCGGAGAGGCAGTCCTAAGGGAGTGCTGCACTGTCGGAGGGGCAGTATTGAGGGAGTGACGCAGTGTCGGAGGGGTAGTACTGAGGGAGTGCTGCACTGTCGGAGGGGCAGTACTGAGGGAGTGACGCAGTGTCGGAGGGGCAGTACTGAGGGAGTGACGCAGTGTCGGAAGGGCAGTACTGAGGGAGTGACGCACTGTCGGATTTGCTGTCCTTCTGGTGAGACATTACAGTCAGGTTTTTGCTGCTGAATCGTGTGCTTCATGTGGATGTTAGTGATATTATGAGCCTATTTTTTGAACAAACAGGATTTGCCCTGTGTCCTGTTGAGGATTGCTCCCTCGCCCAGCACCATTTCCAACATCTCCTGCTGTTACTGTACAGCAAGAGTAATGGCACTGCAAAGTGAGTGATTGCAAGTGAAGGGTGTTGTGATGTTTCTGACTGGGTATTATATAAACACGGTATTGATGACCTGTAGCACAGTGTCAGCAGGCCATCATCGCCTGTCGCGGCACAGTCGGACCTTTCCTGGCCGTACACAGTCCTGGTGTCACCTGTTTCCTCATTAAACCCTCGGGGACTGAAACTGCCCCTCACCCCGATTGTGGGGCTTTATCGGGGCGGTTCGCTGCGCACTGTACAGGCCCTTTGGGTTACAGTGATAGTGTGGGGTTACACTGGGCCCTAATGGCCACGATCGCCGATCGCAGCTCGCTTGTCGCGAGAGTCGGCTGACAATTTAAAATGGCGGCCTGCGACACTGAAGGCGTCCCCTTTGAGGGGCTCCCCGGCGGCGGACGTCTGCTTGATTCGCGGCCGGCGGGGCAATTTCCCCCGTGCGGCACAAAGGGGTCGGCGCTGGGTGCTGAGGGGTCGGTGATGTCATTGAAAGGCATGCGCTGGCCCGGGGCGCTAATCGTGGGCACGGTGCTGCAGGGACAGGGACAGTGCTCCCCCAAACATTCGGGACAATCTCCCGGGAGGCGGTAAACCCCTCCCTCGCCCACGCGTAAACGCCATTGCGCCCCATTAGTCCCCCCGCTGCGAGGCGCTAATGGGGCTTAAATTGGGGCAATTTTGGCCCCTGGGGTCACGGTGTTAGTTTGCCAGTACTGACACGGACGATGATGGACGTGTGATGGATATTTTGCCTTTCGGGGAATGGGAGATAAACCGCGAGGAAATCATCCTGTTACAGGAGCTGGGAAGCGGACAGTTTGGAACGGTGCAGCTTGGGAGGTGGAAGCAGAAATATGACGTGGCCGTGAAGATGATAAAGGAAGGCACCATGTCAACAGAGGACTTCCTCGAGGAAGCAGAAACCATGATGTAAGTGGCAGCTCACCAGTATTACAGTAAGGTAAGGCAGGTAGCTAAGCGCTGTGGAGATAAGGCAGCCTGCAGTAAATGGAGAGGCGACCTCCAGGTCTGCTCCATGAATGGTAAACGGCTCGCCTGGTACGTGCTCACCATGGTCCCAAACCATCAGGTCAACAGGCACGGCAATGACTAAAGACACAATGGTTCTTCAGACAATTACAAGAGTAAATCAGTAGAGGATAGGTTTTGCTGATTCTCTGGGCTGATGAAGTCACAAAGATACAAAGGAGCCACTGAGGCGCTGGAAAGCGTTGCAGACAAGAATCACAATGGCTGATTCTCAGTCTCCGGACTAAGTATTGAGAAAAGACTGCAGGGACTCGAGCTGTTCATCCTTTAAATAGGGCATGATAGCGGACGTTACTGTGATATAGTTCTCTTAATGCAGAAAAGTACTTCCGAGCAATCATACATAGAACGAAAGAAGAAAGAAAGACTTTACAGCCAATGAAGTACTTTTGAGTGCAGTCACTGTTGTAATGTGGGAAACGCGGCAGCCAATTTGCACACAGCAAGCTCCCGCACACAGCAATGTGATAATGACCAGATAATCTGTTTTAGTGATGTTGATTGAGGGATAAATATTGGCCCCAGGACACCGAGGATAACCCCCCTGCTCTTCTTCAAAATAGCGCCATGGGATATTTTAAGTTCACCTGAGAGAGCAGACAGGGCCTCGGTTCAACATCTCATCTGAAAGACGGCACCTCCGACAGTGCAGTGCTCCCTCAGCACTACACTGGAGTATCAGCCTAGATTTATATTCAATACGACTGAACACAAGCCTTTACAGGGAGGATTAGGAGAAGGTGGTCTTGGGAAGGCAGGGGTTAGAGAGTGATTTCCTGCAGCAGGGTCAAGATGGCTGATGACTTGGCCAACAAAGTTGGAGCAGAGAGATGGGAGAGTCAGTGTAAAGGTCAGCGTGGTATGGCTAGAGGGCAGAGGAGGAGATGTAAGGATTGAAAAGGTTGTGGCGGTAGGGTGAGGTTACTGTGTAGGGTGGGGTTACTGTGTAGGGTGGGGTTACAGGGTAGGGTGGGGTTACAGGGTAGGGTGGGGTTACAGGGTAGGGTGGGGTTACAGGGTAGGGTGGGGTTACAGTGTAGGGTGAGGTTACTGTGTAGGGTGGGGTTACAGGGTAGGGTGGGGTTACAGGGTAGGGTGGGGTTACTGTGTAGGGTGAGGTTACTGTGTAGGGTGGGGTTACAGGGTAGGGTGGGGTTACAGGGTAGGGTGGGGTTACTGTGTAGGGTGGGGTTACAGGGTAGGGTGGGGTTACAGGGTAGGGTGGGGTTACTGTGTAGGGTGGGGTTACAGGGTAGGGTGGGGTTACAGGGTAGGTTAGGGTGTAGGATGGTGTTACGGTGATGGGGAGGGGTTACATTGTAGGCTGGGGTTAGGGTGATAGGGAGGGCTTACAGTGTCGGGTGGGGTTACAGTGTAGGGTGGGGTAAGGATGATAGGGTGATAGGGTGGGGTTACAGTGTAGTGGGGTTAGGATGTATGATGAGGTTACAGTGTAGGGTGGGGTTACAGTGGAGGGTGGGGTTACAGGGGAGGGAAGGGTTAGGGTGTAGAGTGGGGTTTGGGTGTAGGATGAGGTTACTGTAGGGTGGGGTTACAGTGTAGGGTGGGTTTACAGTGTAAAGTGTGTTTAAGATGTAGGTTGGGGTTAAGGTTTATGGCGGTGTTATGGTGATAGGGAGGGGTTACAGTGTAGGATGGGGTTACAGGGGAGGGTGGGGTTACAGGGGAGGGAGGGGTTAGGGTGTAGAGTGGGGTTAGGGTGTAGGATGAGGTTACAGTGTAGGGTGGGTTTACAGTGTAGAGTGTGTTTAAGGTGTAGGTGTAGGTTGGGGTTAAGGTTTAGGGCGGTGTTAGGGTGATAGGGAGGGGTTACAGTGTAGGGTAGGGTTACAGTGTAGGGTGGGATGAGGGTGATAGGGTGGGGTTACAGTGCAGGGTGGGGTTACAGTGTAGGGTGGGGTTAGGGTGATAGGGTGGGGTTACAGTGTAGGGTGGGGTTACAGTGTAGGGTGGAGTTACAGTGTAGGGAGGGGTTCGGGTGTAGAGTGGGGTTAGGGTATAGGATGAGGTTACAGTGTAGGGTGGGGTTACATTGTAGGGTGGGATTACAGTGTAGGGTGTTTAATGTATAGGTTGGGGTTAAGGTTTAGGATGGTGTTACGGTGATAGGGAGGGGTTACATTGTAGGGTGGGGTTAGGGTGATAGGGAGGGCTTACAGTGTCAGGTGGAGTTACAGTGTAGGGTGAGGTAAGGGTGATAGGGTGATAGGGTGGGGTTACAGTGTAGTGTGGGGTTAGGGTGTAAGGTGGGGTTAGGGTGTAGGGTGGGGTTAGGGTGTAGGGTGGGGTTAGGGTGTAGGGTGGGGTTAGGGTGTAGGGTGGGGTTAGGGTGTAGGATGAGGTTAGGGTGTTAGGGTGGGGTTAGGGTGTAGGGTGGGGTTAGGGTGTAGGGTGGGGTTATAGTGTAGGGTGGGGTTACAGGGGAGGGAGGGGTTAGGGTGTAGAGTGGGGTTAGGGTGTAGGATGAGGTTACAGTGTAGGGTGGGGTTACAGTGTAGGGTGGGTTTACAGTGTAGAGTGTGTTTAAGGTGTAGGTTGGGGTTAAGGTTTAGGGCGGTGTTAGGGTGATAGGGAGGGGTTACAGTGTAGGTTGGGGTGAGGGTGATAGGGAGGGCTTACAGTGTAGGGTGGGGTTGCAGTGTAGGGTGGGGTGAGGGTGATAGGGTGGGGTTACAGAGTAGGGTGGGGTTATAGTGTAGGGTGGGGTTAGGGTGATAGGGTGTGGTTACAGTGTAGGGTGGGGTTCCAGTGTCGGGTGAGGTTACAGTGTAGGGTGGGGTTACAGGGTAGGGTGGGCTTAGGGTGTAGGGTGGGGTTACAGTGTAGGGTGGGGTTAGGGTGTCAGATGAGGTTACAGTGCAGGGTGGGGTTAGGGTGTAGGATGAGGTTACAGTGTAGGGTGGGGTTACAGTGTAGGGTGGGGTTACAGGGGAGGGTTGGGTTAGGGTGTCGTATGAGGTTACAGTGCAGGGTGGGGTTAGGGTGTAGGATGAGGTTACAGTGTAGGGTGGGGTTACAGGGGAGGGTGGCGTTACAGGGGAGGGTGGGGTTACAGGGGAGGGAGGGGTTAGGGTGTAGAGTGGGGTTAGGGTGTAGGATGAGGTTACAGTGTAGGGTGGGGTTACAGTGTAGGGTGGGTTTACAGTGTAGAGTGTGTTTAAGGTGTAGGTTGGGGTTAAGGTTTAGGGCGGTGTTAGGGTGATAGGGAGGGGTTACAGTGTAGGTTGGGGTGAGGGTGATAGGGAGGGCTTACAGTGTAGGGTGGGGTTGCAGTGTAGGGTGGGGTGAGGGTGAGAGGGTGGGGTTACAGAGTAGGGTGGGGTTATAGTGTAGGGTGGGGTTAGGGTGATAGGGTGTGGTTACAGTGTAGGATGGGGTTACAGTGTCGGGTGAGGTTACAGTGTAGGGTGGGGTTACAGGGTAGGGTGGGCTTAGGGTGTAGGGTGGGGTTAGAGTGTAGGGTGGGGTTAGGGTGTCAGATGAGGTTACAGTGCAGGGTGGGGTTAGGGTGTAGGATGAGGTTACAGTGTAGGGTGGGGTTACAGTGTAGGGTGGGGTTACAGGGGAGGGTTGGGTTAGGGTGTCGTATGAGGTTACAGTGCAGGGTGGGGTTAGGGTGTAGGATGAGGTTACAGTGTAGGGTGGGGTTACAGGGGAGGGTGGGGTTACAGGGGAGGGTGGGGTTACAGGGGAGGGAGGGGTTAGGGTGTAGAGTGGGGTTAGGGTGTAGAGTGGGGTTAGGGTGTAGGATGAGGTTACAGTGTAGGGTGGGGTTACAGTGTAGGGTGGGTTTACAGTGTAGAGTGTGTTTAAGGTGTAGGTTGGGGTTAAGGTTTAGGGCGGTGTTAGGGTGGTCGGGAGTGGTTACAGTGTAGGGTGGGGTGAGGGTGATAGGGAGGGCTTACAGTGTAGGGTGGGGTTACAGTGTAGGGTGGGGTGAGGGTGATAGGGTGGGGTTACAGTGCAGGGTGGGATTACAGTGCAGGGTGGGGTTAGGGTTTAGGGTGGGTTTAGGGTGTAGCGTGGAGTTACAGTGTAGGGTGGAGTTACAGGGTAGGGAGGGGTTAGGGTGTAGAGTGGGGTTAGGGTATAGGATGAGGTTGCAGTGTAGGGTGGGGTTACATTGTAGGGTGGGATTACAGTGTAGGGTGTGTTTAAGGTATAGGTTGGGGTTAAGGTTTAGGATGGTGTTACGGTGATAGGGAGGGGTTACATTGTAGGGTGGGGTTAGGGTGATAGGGAGGGCTTACAGTGTAGGGTCGATTTACAGTGTAGGGTGGGGTAAGGATGATAGGGTGATAGGGTGGGGTTACAGTGTCGTGTGGGGTTAGGGTGTAAGGTGGGGTTACAGTGTAGGGTGCGGTTAGGGTGTAGGGTGGGGTTACCGTGTAGGGTGGGGTTAGGGTGTAGGATGAGGTTACAGTGTAGGGTGGGGTTAGGGTGTTAGGATGAGGTTACAGTGTAGGGTGGGGTTAGGGTGTTAGGGTGGTGTTACAGGGGAGGGTGGGGTTAGGGTGTAGGGTGGGGTTACAGGGGAGGGTGGGGTTACAAGGAAGGGAGGGGTTAGGGTGTAGAGTGGGGTTAGGGTGTAGGATGAGGTTACAGTGTAGGGTGGGGTTACATTGTAGGGTGGGATTACAGTGTAGGGTGTTTAATGTTTCGGTTGGGGTTAAGGTTTAGGATGGTGTTACGGTGATAGGGAGGGGTTACATTGTAGGGTGGGGTTACATTGTAGGGTGGGATTACAGTGTAGGGTGTTTAATGTATAGGTTGGGGTTAAGGTTTAGGATGGTGTTACGGTGATAGGGGTTACATTGTAGGGTGGTGTTAGGGTGATAGGGAGGGCTTACAGTGTCAGGTGGAGTTACAGTGTAGGGTGGGGTAAGGGTGATAGGGTGATAGGGTGATAGGGTGGGGTTACAGTGTAGTGTGGGGTTAGGCTGTAAGGTGGGGTTACAGTGTAGGGTGGGGTTAGGGTGTAGGGTGGGGTTACAGTGTAGCGTGGGGTTAGAGTGTAGGATGAGGTTACAGTGTAGGGTGGGGTTAGGATGTTAGGGTGGGGTTACAGTGTATGGTGGGGTTAGGGTGTAGGGTGGGGTTAGGGTGTAGGGTGGCGTTAGGGTGTAGGGTGGGGTTACAGTGTAGGGTGGGGTTACAGGGAAGGGAGGGGTTAGGGTGTAGGGTGGGGTTACAGTGTAGGGTGGGGTTACAGTGTAGGGTGGGTTTACAGTGTAGAGTGTGTTTAAGGTGTAGGTTGGGGTTAAGGTTTAGGGCGGTGTTAGGGTGATAGGGAGAGGTTACAGTGTAGGGTGGGGTGAGGGTGTTCGGGAGGGCTTACAGTGTAGGGTGGGGTGAGGGTGATAGGGTAGGGTTACAGTGCAGGGTGGGGTTATAGTGTAGGGTGGGGTTAGAGTGATAGGGTGGGGTTACAGTGTAGGGTGGGGTTCGGGTGTAGGGTGGGGTTACAGTGTAGGTTGGAGTTACAGGGTAGGGAGGGGTTAGGGTGTAGAGTGGGGTTAGGGTATAGGATGAGGTTACATTGTAGGGTGGGGTTAGGGTGTATGATGAGGTTACAGTGTAGGGTGGGGTTAGGGTGTCGGATGAGGTTACAGTGTAGGGTGGGGTTACAGGGGAGGGTGCGGTTAGGGTGTATGATGAGGTTACAGTGTAGGGTGGGGTTCGAGTGTCAGATGAGGTTACAGTGCAGGGTGGGGTTAGGGTGTAGGATGAGGTTACAGTGTAGGGTGGGGTTACAGTGTAGGGTGGGGTTACAGTGTAGGGTGGGGTTACAGGGGAGGGTTGGGTTAGGGTGTCGGATGAGGTTACAGTGCAGGGTGGGTTTAGGGTGTAGGGTGGGGTTACAGTGTAGGGTGGGGTTACAGGGGAGGGTGGGGTTACAGGGGAGGGAGGGGTTAGGGTGTAGAGTGGGGTTAGGGTGTAGAGTGGGGTTAGGGTGTAGGATGAGGTTACAGTGTAGGGTGGGGTTACAGGGGAGGGAGTGGTTAGGGTGTAGAGTGGGGTTAGGGTGTAGGATGAGGTTACAGTGTAGTGTGGGGTTACAGTGTAGGGTGGGTTTACAGTGTAGAGTGTGTTTAAGGTGTAGGTTGGGGTTAAGGTTTAGGGCGGTGTTAGGGTGGTCGGGAGTGGTTACAGTGTAGGTTGGGGTGAGGGTGATAGGGTGGGGTTACAGTGTAGGGTGGGATTACAGTGTTGGGTGGGGTTAGGGTGTAGGGTGGGTTTAGGGTGTAGCGTGGGTTTACAGTGTAGGGTGGAGTTACAGGGTAGGGAGGGGTTAGGGTGTAGAGTGGGGTTAGGGTATAGGATGAGGTTACAGTGTAGGGTGGGGTTACATTGTAGGGTGGGATTACAGTGTCGGGTGTGTTTAAGGTATAGGTTGGGGTTAAGGTTTAGGATGGTGTTACGGTGATAGGGAGGGGTTACATTGTAGGGTGTGGTTAGGGTGATAGGGAGGGCTTACAGTGTAGGGTGGAGTTACAGTGTAGGGTGGGGTAAGGATGATAGGGTGATAGGGTGGGGTTACAGTGTCGTGTGGGGTTAGGGTGTAAGGTGGGGTTACAGTGTAGGGTGGGGTTAGGGTGTAGGGTGGGGTTACCGTGTAGGGTGGGGTTAGGGTGTAGGATGAGGTTACAGTGTAGGGTGGGGTTAGGGTGTTAGGATGAGGTTACAGTGTAGGGTGGGGTTAGGGTGTTAGGGTGGTGTTACAGGGGAGGGTAGGGTTAGGGTGTAGGGTGGGGTTACAGGGGAGGGTGGGGTTACAAGGGAGGGAGGGGTTAGGGTGTAGAGTGGGGTTAGGGTGTAGGATGAGGTTACATTGTAGGGTGGGGTTACATTGTAGGGTGGGATTACAGTGTCGGGTGTTTAATGTATAGGTTGGGGTTAAGGTTTAGGATGGTGTTACGGTGATAGGGAGGGGTTACATTGTCGGGTGGGGTTAGGGTGATAGGGAGGGCTTACAGTGTCAGGTGGGGTTACAGTGTAGGGTGGGGTTAGGGTGTAGGGTGGGATTACAGTGTAGGGTGGGGTTACAGGGGAGGGAGGGGTTAGGGTGTAGGGTGGGGTTACAGTGTAGGGTGGGGTTACAGTGTAGGGTGGGTTTACAGTGTAGAGTGTGTTTAAGGTGTAGGTTGGGGTTAAGGTTTAGGGCGGTGTTAGGGTGATAGGGAGAGGTTACAGTGTAGGGTGGGGTGAGGATGATCGGGAGGGCTTACAGTGTAAAGTGGCGTTACAGTGTAGGGTGGGGTGAGGGTGATAGGGTAGGGTTATAGTGTAGGGTGGGGTTATAGTGTAGGGTGGGGTTAGGGTGATAGAGTGGGGTTAGGGTGTAGGGTGGGGTTAGGGTGTAGGGTGGGGTTAGGGTGTAGGGTGGGGTTACAGTGTAGGTTGGGGTTAGGATGTTAGGGTGGGGTACAGTGTAGGGTGGGGTTAGGGTGTAGGGTGGGGTTAGAGTGTAGGGTGGCGTTAGGGTGTATGGTGGGGTTACAGTGTAGGGTGGGGTTACAGGGGAGGGAGGGGTTAGGGTGTAGGGTGGGGTTACAGTGTCGGGTGGGGTTACAGTGTAGGGTGGGTTTACAGTGTAGAGTGTGTTTAAGGTGTAGGTTGGGGTTAAGGTTTAGGGCGGTGTTAGGGTGATAGGGAGAGGTTACAGTGTAGGGTGGGGTGAGGGTGATCGGGAGGGCTTACAGTGTAGGGTGGGGTTATAGTGTAGGGTGGGGTTAGGCTGATAGGGTGGGGTTACAGTGTAGGGTGGGGTTACAGTGTAGGGTGTGGTGAGGGTGATAGGGTAGGGTTACAGTGTAGGGTGGGGTTATAGTGTAGGGTGGGGTTAGGGTGATAGGGTGGGGTTACAGTGTAGGGTGGGGTTACAGTGTAGGGTGGGGTTAGGGTGTAGGGTGGGGTTACAGTGTAGGTTGGAGTTACAGGGTAGGGAGGGGTTAGGGTGTAGAGTGGGGTTAGGGTATAGGATGAGGTTACAGTGTAGGGTGGGGTTACATTGTAGGGTGGGATTACAGTGTAGGGTGTGTTTAAGGTATAGGTTGGGGTTAAGGTTTCGGATGGTGTTACGGTGATAGGGAGGGGTTACATTGTAGGGTGTGGTTAGGGTGATAGGGAGGGCTTACAGCGTAGGGTGGGGTTACAGTGTAGGGTGGGGTTAGGGTGTCGGATGGGGTTACAATGTAGGGTGGGGATAGGGTGTAGGATGAGGTTACAGTGTAGGGTGGGGTTAGCGTGTTAGGGTGGGGTTCCAGTGTAGTGTGGGGTTAGGGTGTAGTGTGGGGTTACAGTGTAGGGTGGGGTTACAGGGTAGAGAGGGGTTAGGGTGTAGAGTGGGGTTAGGGTGTAGGGTGGGATTACAGAGTAGGGTGGGGTTAGGGTGATAGGCTGGGGTTACAGTGTAGGGTGGGGTAAGGATGATAGGGTGATAGGGTGGGGTTAGGGTGTAAAGTGGGGTTAGGGTGTAGGGTGGGGTTAGGGTGTAAGGTGGGGTTAGGGTGTAGGATGGGGTTAGGGTGTAGGGTGGGGTTAGGGTGTAGGGTGGGGTTACGGTGTAGGGTGGGGTTAGCGTGTAGGATGAGGTTACAGTGTAGGGTGGGGTTAGGGTGTAGGGTGGGGTTACAGTGTAGGGTGGGGTTAGGGTGTAGAGTGGGGTTAGGGTATAGGATGAGGTTACAGTGTAGGTTGGGGTTACAGTGTAGGGTGGGATTACAGTGTAGGGTGTGTTTAAGGTGTAGGTTGGGGTTAAGATTTAGGATGGTGTTACGGTGATAGGGAGGGGTTACATTGTCGGGTGGGGTTAGGGTGATAGGGACGGCTTACAGTGTCGGGTGGAGTTACAGTGTAGGGTGAGGTAAGGGTGATAGGGTGGGGTTACAGTGTAGTGTGGGGTTAGGGTGTAAGGTGGGGTTACAGAATAGGGTGGGGTTAGGGTGTAGAGTGGGGTTAGAGTGTAGGGCGGGGTTACAGTGTAGGGTGGGGTTACAGTGCAGGGTGGGGTTACAGTGTAGGGTGGGGTTCGGGTGATATGGTGTGGTTACAGTGTAGGGTGGGTTTAGGGTGTAGGGTGGGGTTACAGTGTAGGGTGGAGTTACAGGGTAGGGAGGGGTTAGGGTGTAGAGTGGGGTTAGGGTATAGGATGAGGTTACAGTGTAGGGTGGGGTTACATTGTAGGGTGGGATTACAGTGTAGGGTGTGTTTAAGGTATAGGTTGGGGTTAAGGTTTAGGATGGTGTTACGGTGATAGGGAGGGGTTACATTGTCGGGTGGGGTTAGGGTGATAAGGAGGGCTTACAGTGTAGGATGGAGTTGCAGTGTAGGTTGGGGTAAGGCTGATAGGCTGATAGGGTGGGGTTACAGTGTCGTGTGGGGTTCGGGTGTATGATGAGGTTACAGTGTAGGGTGGGGTTAGGGTGTCGGATGAGGTTACAGTGTAGGTGGGTTTACAGTGTAGGGTGGGGTTACAGGGGAGGGTGGGGTTACAGGGGAGGGAGGGGTTAGGGTGTAGAGTGGGGTTAGGGTGTAGAGTGGGGTTAGGGTGTAGGATGTGGTTATAGTGTAGGGTGGGTTTACAGTGTAGAGTGTGTTGAAGGTGTAGGTGTAGGTTGGGGTTAAGGTTTAGGGCGGTGTTAGGGTGATAGGGACGGGTTACAGTGTAGGGTGGTGTTAGGGTGATAGGGTGTGGTTACAGTGTAGGGTGGGGTTACAGTGTAGGGTGGGGTTAGGGTGATAGGGTGGGGTTACAGTGTAGGGTGGAATTACAGGGTAGGGAGGGGTTCGGGTGTAGAGTGGGGTTAGGGTATAGGATGAGGTTACAGTGTAGGGTGGGGTTACATTTTAGGGTGGGGTTACATTGTAGGGTGGGATTACAGTGTAGGGTGTGTTTAAGGTATAGGTTGGGGTTAAGGTTTAGGATGGTGTTACGGTGATAGGGAGGGGTTACATTGTAGGGTGTGGTTAGGGTGATAGGGAGGGCTTACAGCGTAGGGTGGGGTTACAGTGTAGGGTGGGGATAGGGTGTCGGATGGGGTTACAATGTAGGGTGGGGTTAGGGTGTAGGATGAGTTTACAGTGTAGGGTGGGGTTAGCGTGTTAGGGTGGGGTTCCAGTGTAGGGTGGGGTTAGGGTGTAGTGTGGGGTTACAGTGTAGGGTGGGGTTACAGGGTAGAGAGGGGTTAGGGTGTAGAGTGGGGTTAGGGTGTAGGGTGGGATTACAGAGTAGGGTGGGGTTAGGGTGTAGGGTGGGGTTACAGTGTAGGGTGGGGTAAGGATGATGGGGTGATAGGGTGGGGTTACAGTGTAGTGTGGGGTTAGGGTGTAAGGTCGGGTTAGGGTGTAGGGTGGGGTTAGGGTGTAGGGTGCGGTTACAGTGTAGGGTGGGGTTAGCGTGTAGGATGAGGTTACAGTGTAGGGTGGGGTTAGGGTGTAGGGTGGGGTTAGGGTGTAGGGTGGGGTTAGGGTGTAGGGTGGGGTTACAGGGGAGGGTGGGGTTACAGGGGAGGGAGGGGTTAGGATGTAGAGTGTGGTTAGGGTGTAGGATGAGGTTACAGTGTAGGGTGGGTTTACAGTGTAGAGTGTGTTTAAGGTGTAGGGTGGGGTGAGGGTGATAGGGTGGGGTTACAGTGTAGGGTGGGGTTACAGTGTAGGGTGGGGTTCGGGTGTACGGTGGGGTTACAGGGTAGGGAGGGGTTAGGGTGTAGAGTGGGGTTAGGGTATAGGATGAGGTTACAGTGTCGGGTGGGGTTACAGTGTAGGGTGGGGTTACATTGTAGGGTGGGATTACAGTGTAGGGTGTGTTTAAGGTATAGGTTGGGGTTAAGGTTTAGGATGGTGTTACGGTGATAGGGAGGGGTTACATTGTAGGGTGTGGTTAGGGTGATAGGGAGGGCTTACAGCGTAGGGTGGGGTTACAGTGTAGGGTGGGGATAGGGTGTCGGATGGGGTTACAATGTAGGGTGGGGTTAGGGTGTAGGATGAGTTTACAGTGTAGGGTGGGGTTAGCGTGTTAGGGTGGGGTTCCAGTGTAGGGTGGGGTTAGGGTGTAGTGTGGGGTTACAGTGTAGGGTGGGGTTACAGGGTAGAGAGGGGTTAGGGTGTAGAGTGGGGTTAGGGTGTAGGGTGGGATTACAGAGTAGGGTGGGGTTAGGGTGTAGGGTGGGGTTACAGTGTAGGGTGGGGTAAGGATGATGGGGTGATAGGGTGGGGTTACAGTGTAGTGTGGGGTTAGGGTGTAAGGTCGGGTTAGGGTGTAGGGTGGGGTTAGGGTGTAGGGTGCGGTTACAGTGTAGGGTGGGGTTAGCGTGTAGGATGAGGTTACAGTGTAGGGTGGGGTTAGGGTGTAGGGTGGGGTTAGGGTGTAGGGTGGGGTTAGGGTGTAGGGTGGGGTTACAGGGGAGGGTGGGGTTACAGGGGAGGGAGGGGTTAGGATGTAGAGTGTGGTTAGGGTGTAGGATGAGGTTACAGTGTAGGGTGGGTTTACAGTGTAGAGTGTGTTTAAGGTGTAGGGTGGGGTGAGGGTGATAGGGTGGGGTTACAGTGTAGGGTGGGGTTACAGTGTAGGGTGGGGTTCGGGTGTACGGTGGGGTTACAGGGTAGGGAGGGGTTAGGGTGTAGAGTGGGGTTAGGGTATAGGATGAGGTTACAGTGTCGGGTGGGGTTACAGTGTAGGGTGGGGTTACATTGTAGGGTGGGATTACAGTGTAGGGTGTGTTTAAGGTATAGGTGGAGGTTAAGGTTTAGGATGGTGTTACGGTGATAGGGAGGGGTTACATTGTAGGGTGGGGTTAGGGTGATAGGGAGGGCTTACAGTGTCGGGTGGAGTTACAGTGTAGGGTGAGGTAAGGGTGATAGGGTGATAGGGTGGGGTTACAGTGTAGTGTGGGGTTAGGGTGTAAGGTGGGGTTGCAGTGTAGGGTGGGGTTAGGGTGTAGGGTGGGGTTTGGGTGTAGGATGAGGTTACAGTGTAGGGTGGTGTTAGGGTGTTAGGGTGGGGTTACAGGGTAGGGTGGGGTTAGGGTGTAGTGTGGGGTTAGGGTGTAGGGTGGGATTACAGAGTAGGGTGGGGTTAGGGTGTAGGGTGGGGTTACAGAGTAGGGTGGTGTTACAGTGCAGGGTGGGGTTAGGGTGTAGAGTAGCGTTAGGGTGTAGGGTGGGGTTACAGAATAGGGTGGGGTTAGGGTGTAGAGTGGGGTTAGAGTGTAGGGCGGGGTTACAGTGTAGGGTGGGGTGAGGGTGATAGGGTGGGGTTACAGTGTAGGGTGGGGTTCGGGTGATAGGGTGTGGTTACAGTGTAGGGTGGGGTTAGGGTGTAGGGTGGGGTTACAGTGTAGGGTGGAGTTACAGGGTAGGGAGGGGTTAGGGTGTAGAGTGGGGTTAGGGTATAGGATGAGGTTACAGTGTAGGGTGGGTTTACATTGTAGGGTGGGATTACAGTGTAGGGTGTGTTTAAGGTATAGGTTGGGGTTAAGGTTTAGGATGGTGTTACGGTGATAGGGAGGGGTTACATTGTAGGGTGGGGTTAGGATGATAAGGAGGGCTTACAGTGTAGGATGTAGTTGCAGTGTAGGGTGGGGTAAGGCTGATAGGGTGGGGTTACAGTGTCGTGTGGGGTTCGGGTGTATGATGAGGTTACAGTGTCGGGTGGGGTTAGGGTGTCGGTTGAGGTTACAGTGTAGGATGGGGTTACAGTGTAGGGTGGGGTTACAGGGGAGGGTGGGGTTACAGGGGAGGGAGGTGTTAGGGTGTAGAGTGGGGTTAGGGTGTAGAGTGGGGTTAGGGTGTAGGATGTGGTTATAGTGTAGGGTGGGCTTACAGTGTAGAGTGTGTTTAAAGTGTAGGTGTAGGTTGGGGTTAAGGTTTAGGGCGGTGTTAGGGTGATAGGGACGGGTTACAGTGTAGGGTGGGGTGAGGGTGATAGGGTTGGGTTACAGTGTAGGGTGGAGTTACAGTGTAGGGTGGGGTTAGGGTGATAGGGTGTGGTTACAGTGTAGGGTGGGGTTACAGTGTAGGGTGGGGTTAGGGTGATAGGGTGGGGTTACAGTGTAGGGTGGAATTACAGGGTAGGGAGGGGTTCGGGTGTAGAGTGGGGTTAGGGTATAGGATGAGGTTACAGTGTAGGGTGGGGTTACATTTTAGGGTGGGGTTACATTGTAGGGCGGGATTACAGTGTAGGGTGTTTAATGTATAGGTTGGGGTTAAGGTTTAGGATGGTGTTACGGTGATAGGGAGGGGTTACATTGTAGGGTGGGGTTAGGGTGATAGGGCGGGCTTACAGTGTAGGGTGGGGTTACAGTGTAGGGTGGGGTGAGGGTGATAGGGTGATAGGGTGGGGTTACAGTGTAGTGTGGGGTTAGGGTGTAGGGTGGGGTTACAGTGTAGGGTGGGGTTAGGGTGTAGGGTGGGGTTACAGTGTAGGGTGGGGTTAGGGTGTAGGATGAGGTTACAGTGTAGGATGGGGTTACAGGGGAGAGAGGGGTTAGAGTGTAGGGTGGGGTTACAGTGTAGGGTGGGGTTACAGTGTAGAGTGTGTTTAAGGTGTAGGTTGGGGTTAAGGTTTAGGGCGGTGTTAGGGTGATAGGGAGAGGTTACAGTGTAGGGTGGGGTGAGGGTGATGGGGAGGGCTTACAGTGTAGGGTGGGGTTACAGTGTAGGGTGGGGTGAGGGTGATAGGGTGGGGTTACAGTGCAGGGTGGGGTTATAGTGTAGGGTGGGGTTAGGGTGATAGGGTGTGGTTACAGTGTAGGGTGGGGTTACAGTGTAGAGTGGTGTTAGGGTGTAGGGTGGGGTTACAGTGTAGGTTGGAGTTACAGGTTAGGGAGGGGTTAGGGTGTAGAGTGGGGTTAGGGTATAGGATGAGGTTACAGTGTAGGGTGGGGTTACATTGTAGGGTGGGATTACAGTGTAGGGTGTGTTTAAGGTGTAGGTTGGGGTTAAGGTTTAGGATGGTGTTACGGTGATAGGGAGGGGTTACATTGTAGGGTGGGGTTAGGGTGATAGGGCGGGCTTACAGTGCAGGGTGGGGTTATAGTGTAGGGTGGGGTTACAGTGTAGGGTGGGGTTACAGTGTAGAGTGGTGTTAGGGTGTAGGGTGGGGTTACAGTGTAGGTTGGAGTTACAGGTTAGGGAGGGGTTAGGGTGTAGAGTGGGGTTAGGGTATAGGATGAGGTTACAGTGTAGGGTGGGGTTACATTGTAGGGTGGGATTACAGTGTAGGGTGTGTTTAAGGTGTAGGTTGGGGTTAAGGTTTAGGATGGTGTTACGGTGATAGGGAGGGGTTACATTGTAGGGTGGGGTTAGGGTGATAGGGCGGGCTTACAGTGCAGGGTGGGGTTACAGTGTAGGGTGGGGTAAGGATGATAGGGTGTAAGGTGGGGTTACATTGTAGGATGGGGTTAGGGTGATAGGGAGGGCTTACAGCGTAGGTTGGGGTTACAATGTAGGGTGGGGTAAGGTTGATAGGGTGTAAGGTGGGGTTACAGTGTAGGGTGGGGTTAGGGTGTCGGGTAGGGTTACAGTGTAGGGTGGGGTTAGGGTGTAGGATGAGGTTACAGTGTAGGGTGAGGTTAGCATGTTAGGGTGGGGTTACATTGTAGAGTGGGGTTAGGGTGTAGTGTGGGGTTACAGTGTAGGGTGGGGTTACAGGGTAGAGAGGGGTTAGGGTGTAGGGTCGGATTACAGAGTAGGGTGGGGTTAGGGTGTAGGGTGGGGTTACAGTGTAGGGTGGGGTAAGGATGATAGGGTGATTGGGTGGGGTTACAGTGTAGTGTGGGGTTAGGGTGTAAAGTGGGGTTAGGGTGTAGGGTGGGGTTAGGGTGTAGGGTGGGTTACAGTGTAGGGTGGGGTTAGCGTGTAGGATGAGATTACAGTGTAGGGTGGGGTTAGGGTGTAGGGTGGGGTTACAGTGTAGGGTGGGGTAAGGGTGTAGGGTGGGGTTACAGGGGAGGGTGTGGTTACAGGGGAGTGAGGGGTTAGGGTGTAGAGTGGGGTTGGGGTGTAGGATGAGGTTACAGTGTAGGGTGGGTTTACAGTGTAGAGTGTGTTTAACGTGTAGGGTGGGGTGAGGGTGACAGGGTGGGGTTACAGTGCAGGGTGGGGTTATAGTGTAGGGTGGGGTTAGAGTGATAGGGTTTGGTTACAGTGTAGGGTGGGGTTACAGTGTAGGGTGGGGTTACATTGTAGGGTGGGATTACAGTGTAGGGTGTGTTTAAGGTATAGGTGGAGGTTAAGGTTTAGGATGGTGTTACGGTGATAGGGAGGGGTTACATTGTAGGGTGGGGTTAGGGTGATAGGGAGGGCTTACAGTGTCGGGTGGAGTTACAGTGTAGGGTGAGGTAAGGGTGATAGGGTGATAGGGTGGGGTTACAGTGTAGTGTGGGGTTAGGGTGTAAGGTGGGGTTGCAGTGTAGGGTGGGGTTAGGGTGTAGGGTGGGGTTTGGGTGTAGGATGAGGTTACAGTGTAGGGTGGTGTTAGGGTGTTAGGGTGGGGTTACAGGGTAGGGTGGGGTTAGGGTGTAGTGTGGGGTTAGGGTGTAGGGTGGGATTACAGAGTAGGGTGGGGTTAGGGTGTAGGGTGGGGTTACAGAGTAGGGTGGTGTTACAGTGCAGGGTGGGGTTAGGGTGTAGAGTAGCGTTAGGGTGTAGGGTGGGGTTACAGAATAGGGTGGGGTTAGGGTGTAGAGTGGGGTTAGAGTGTAGGGCGGGGTTACAGTGTAGGGTGGGGTGAGGGTGATAGGGTGGGGTTACAGTGTAGGGTGGGGTTCGGGTGATAGGGTGTGGTTACAGTGTAGGGTGGGGTTAGGGTGTAGGGTGGGGTTACAGTGTAGGGTGGAGTTACAGGGTAGGGAGGGGTTAGGGTGTAGAGTGGGGTTAGGGTATAGGATGAGGTTACAGTGTAGGGTGGGTTTACATTGTAGGGTGGGATTACAGTGTAGGGTGTGTTTAAGGTATAGGTTGGGGTTAAGGTTTAGGATGGTGTTACGGTGATAGGGAGGGGTTACATTGTAGGGTGGGGTTAGGATGATAAGGAGGGCTTACAGTGTAGGATGTAGTTGCAGTGTAGGGTGGGGTAAGGCTGATAGGGTGGGGTTACAGTGTCGTGTGGGGTTCGGGTGTATGATGAGGTTACAGTGTCGGGTGGGGTTAGGGTGTCGGTTGAGGTTACAGTGTAGGATGGGGTTACAGTGTAGGGTGGGGTTACAGGGGAGGGTGGGGTTACAGGGGAGGGAGGTGTTAGGGTGTAGAGTGGGGTTAGGGTGTAGAGTGGGGTTAGGGTGTAGGATGTGGTTATAGTGTAGGGTGGGCTTACAGTGTAGAGTGTGTTTAAAGTGTAGGTGTAGGTTGGGGTTAAGGTTTAGGGCGGTGTTAGGGTGATAGGGACGGGTTACAGTGTAGGGTGGGGTGAGGGTGATAGGGTTGGGTTACAGTGTAGGGTGGAGTTACAGTGTAGGGTGGGGTTAGGGTGATAGGGTGTGGTTACAGTGTAGGGTGGGGTTACAGTGTAGGGTGGGGTTAGGGTGATAGGGTGGGGTTACAGTGTAGGGTGGAATTACAGGGTAGGGAGGGGTTCGGGTGTAGAGTGGGGTTAGGGTATAGGATGAGGTTACAGTGTAGGGTGGGGTTACATTTTAGGGTGGGGTTACATTGTAGGGCGGGATTACAGTGTAGGGTGTTTAATGTATAGGTTGGGGTTAAGGTTTAGGATGGTGTTACGGTGATAGGGAGGGGTTACATTGTAGGGTGGGGTTAGGGTGATAGGGCGGGCTTACAGTGTAGGGTGGGGTTACAGTGTAGGGTGGGGTGAGGGTGATAGGGTGATAGGGTGGGGTTACAGTGTAGTGTGGGGTTAGGGTGTAGGGTGGGGTTACAGTGTAGGGTGGGGTTAGGGTGTAGGGTGGGGTTACAGTGTAGGGTGGGGTTAGGGTGTAGGATGAGGTTACAGTGTAGGATGGGGTTACAGGGGAGAGAGGGGTTAGAGTGTAGGGTGGGGTTACAGTGTAGGGTGGGGTTACAGTGTAGAGTGTGTTTAAGGTGTAGGTTGGGGTTAAGGTTTAGGGCGGTGTTAGGGTGATAGGGAGAGGTTACAGTGTAGGGTGGGGTGAGGGTGATGGGGAGGGCTTACAGTGTAGGGTGGGGTTACAGTGTAGGGTGGGGTGAGGGTGATAGGGTGGGGTTACAGTGCAGGGTGGGGTTATAGTGTAGGGTGGGGTTAGGGTGATAGGGTGTGGTTACAGTGTAGGGTGGGGTTACAGTGTAGAGTGGTGTTAGGGTGTAGGGTGGGGTTACAGTGTAGGTTGGAGTTACAGGTTAGGGAGGGGTTAGGGTGTAGAGTGGGGTTAGGGTATAGGATGAGGTTACAGTGTAGGGTGGGGTTACATTGTAGGGTGGGATTACAGTGTAGGGTGTGTTTAAGGTGTAGGTTGGGGTTAAGGTTTAGGATGGTGTTACGGTGATAGGGAGGGGTTACATTGTAGGGTGGGGTTAGGGTGATAGGGCGGGCTTACAGTGCAGGGTGGGGTTATAGTGTAGGGTGGGGTTACAGTGTAGGGTGGGGTTACAGTGTAGAGTGGTGTTAGGGTGTAGGGTGGGGTTACAGTGTAGGTTGGAGTTACAGGTTAGGGAGGGGTTAGGGTGTAGAGTGGGGTTAGGGTATAGGATGAGGTTACAGTGTAGGGTGGGGTTACATTGTAGGGTGGGATTACAGTGTAGGGTGTGTTTAAGGTGTAGGTTGGGGTTAAGGTTTAGGATGGTGTTACGGTGATAGGGAGGGGTTACATTGTAGGGTGGGGTTAGGGTGATAGGGCGGGCTTACAGTGCAGGGTGGGGTTACAGTGTAGGGTGGGGTAAGGATGATAGGGTGTAAGGTGGGGTTACATTGTAGGATGGGGTTAGGGTGATAGGGAGGGCTTACAGCGTAGGTTGGGGTTACAATGTAGGGTGGGGTAAGGTTGATAGGGTGTAAGGTGGGGTTACAGTGTAGGGTGGGGTTAGGGTGTCGGGTAGGGTTACAGTGTAGGGTGGGGTTAGGGTGTAGGATGAGGTTACAGTGTAGGGTGAGGTTAGCATGTTAGGGTGGGGTTACATTGTAGAGTGGGGTTAGGGTGTAGTGTGGGGTTACAGTGTAGGGTGGGGTTACAGGGTAGAGAGGGGTTAGGGTGTAGGGTCGGATTACAGAGTAGGGTGGGGTTAGGGTGTAGGGTGGGGTTACAGTGTAGGGTGGGGTAAGGATGATAGGGTGATTGGGTGGGGTTACAGTGTAGTGTGGGGTTAGGGTGTAAAGTGGGGTTAGGGTGTAGGGTGGGGTTAGGGTGTCGGGTGGGTTACAGTGTAGGGTGGGGTTAGCGTGTAGGATGAGATTACAGTGTAGGGTGGGGTTAGGGTGTAGGGTGGGGTTACAGTGTAGGGTGGGGTAAGGGTGTAGGGTGGGGTTACAGGGGAGGGTGTGGTTACAGGGGAGTGAGGGGTTAGGGTGTAGAGTGGGGTTGGGGTGTAGGATGAGGTTACAGTGTAGGGTGGGTTTACAGTGTAGAGTGTGTTTAACGTGTAGGGTGGGGTGAGGGTGACAGGGTGGGGTTACAGTGCAGGGTGGGGTTATAGTGTAGGGTGGGGTTAGAGTGATAGGGTTTGGTTACAGTGTAGGGTGGGGTTACAGTGTAGGGTGGGGTTACAGTGTAGGTTGGAGTTACAGGGTAGGGAGGGGTTAGTGTGTAGAGTGGGGTTATGGTATAGGATGAGGTTACAGTGTAGGGTGTGGTTACATTGTAGGGTGGGATTACAGTGTAGGGTGTGTTTAAGGTATAGGTTGGGGTTAAGGTTTAGGATGGTGTTACGGTGATAGGGAGGGGTTACATTGTAGTGTGGGGTTAGGGTGTAGGGTGGGGTTACCGTGCAGGGTGGGGTTACTGTGCAGGGTGGGGTTATAGTGTAGGGTGGGGTTAGAGTGATAGGGTGTGGTTACAGTGTAGGGTGGGGTTACAGTGTAGATTGGAGTTACAGGGTAGGGAGGGGTTAGGGTGTAGAGTGGGGTTAGGGTGTAGGATGAGGTTACAGTGTAGGGTGGGGTTACAGTGTAGGGTGGGTTTACAGGGGAGGGAGGGGTTAGGGTGTAGAGTGGGGTTAGGGTGTAGAGTGGGGTTAGGGTGTAGGATGTGGTTACAGTGTAGGGTGGGTTTACAGTGTACAGTGTGTTTAAATTGTAGGTGTAGGTTGGGGTTAAGGTTTAGGGCGGTGTTAGGGTGATAGGGACGGGTTACAGTGTAGGGTGGGGTGAGGGTGATAGGGTTGGGTTACAGTGTAGGGTGGGGTTAGGGTGTAGGGTGGGGTTAGGGTGTAGGGTGGGGTTACAGTGTAGGGTGGAGTTACAGGGTTGGGAGGGGTTCGGGTGTAGAGTGGGGTTAGGGTATAGGATGAGGTTGCAGTGTAGGGTGGGGTTGCATTGTAGGGTGGGGTTACATTGTAGGGTGGGGTTACATTGTAGGGTGGGATTACAGTGTAGGGTGGGGTTACATTGTAGGGTGGGGTTACATTGTAGGGTGGGATTACAGTGTAGGGTGTTTAATGTATAGGTTGGGGTTAAGGTTTAGGATGGTGTTACGGTGATAGGGAGGGGTTACATTGTAGGGTGGGGTTAGGGTGATAGGGAGGGCTTACAGTGTCGGGTGGAGTTACAGTGTAGGGTGAGGTAAGGGTGATAGGGTGATAGGGTGGGGTTACAGTGTAGTGTGGGGTTAGGGTGTAGGGTGGGGTTACAGTGTAGGGTGGGGTTAGGGTGTAGGGTGGGGTTACAGTGTAGGGTGGGGTTAGGGTGTAGGATGAGGTTACAGTGTAGGATGGGGTTAGGATGTTAGGGTGGGGTTACAGTGTAGGTTGGGGTTACGGTGTAGGGTGGGGTTAGGGTGTAGGGTGGGGTTAGGGTGTAGCGTTGGGTTACAGTGTAGGGTGGGGTTACAGGGGAGGGAGGGGTTAGGGTGTCGGGTGGGGTTACAGTGTAGGGTGGGGTTACAGTGTAGGGTGGGTTTACAGTGTAGAGTGTGTTTAAGGTGTAGGTTGGGGTTAAGGTTTAGGATGGTGTTACGGTGATAGGGAGGGGTTACATTGTAGGTGTGGTTAGGGTGATAGGGCGGGCTTACAGCGTAGGTTGGGGTTACAATGTAGGGTGGGGTAAGGATGATAGGGTGTAAGGTGGGGTTACAGTGTAGGGTGGGGTTAGGGTGTCGGGTGGGGTTACAGTGTAGGGTGGGGTTAGGGTGTAGATGAGGTTACAGTGTAGTGTGGGGTTACAGTGTAGGGTGGGGTTACAGGGTAGAGAGGGGTTAGGGTGTAGAGTGGGGTTAGGGTGTAGGGTGGGATTACAGAGTAGGGTGGGGTTAGGGTGTAGGGTAGGGTTACAGTGTAGGGTGGGGTAAGGATGATAGGGTGATAGGGTGGGGTTACAGTGTAGTGTGGGGTTAGGGTGTAAGGTGGGGTTAGGGTGTAAGGTGGGGTTAGGGTGTAGGGTGGGGTTACAGTGTAGGGTGGGGTTAGGGTGTAGGGTGGGGTTACAGGGGAGGGTGGGGTTACAGGAGAGTGAGGGGTTAGGGTGTAGAGTGGGGTTAAGGTGTAGGATGAGGTTACAGTGTAGGGTGGGTTTACAGTGTAGAGTGTGTTTAAGGTGTAGGGTGGGGTGAGGGTGATAGGGTGGGGTTACAGTGCAGGGTGGGGTTATAGTGTAGGTTGGGGTTAGAGTGATAGGGTGTGGTTACAGTGTAGGGTGTGGTTACAGTGTAGGGTGGGGTTACAGTGTAGGGTGGGGTTAGGGTGTAGGGTGGGGTTACAGTGTAGGTTGGAGTTACAGGGTAGGGAGGGGTTAGGGTGTAGAGTGGGGTTAGGGTATAGGATGAGGTTACAGTGTAGGGTGGGGTTACATTGTAGGGTGGGATTACTGTGTAGGGTGTGTTTAAGGTATAGGTTGGGGTTCAGGTTTAGGATGGTGTTACGGTGATAGGGAGGGGTTACATTGTAGGGTGGGGTTAGGGTGATAGGGAGGGCTTACAGTGTCGGGTGGAGTTACAGTGTAGGGTGAGGTAAGGGTGATAGGGTGATAGGGTGGGGTTACAGTGTAGTGTGGGGTTAGGGTGTAGGGTGGGGTTACAGTGTAGGGTGGGGTTAGGGTGTAGGGTGGGGTTACAGTGTAGGGTGGGGTTAGGGTGTAGGATGAGGTTACAGTGTAGGATGGGGTTAGGATGTTAGGGTGGGGTTACAGTGTAGGTTGGGGTTACGGTGTAGGGTGGGGTTAGGGTGTAGGGTGGGGTTAGGGTGTAGCGTTGGGTTACAGTGTAGGGTGGGGTTACAGGGGAGGGAGGGGTTAGGGTGTAGGGTGGGGTTACAGTGTAGGGTGGGGTTACAGTGTAGGGTGGGTTTACAGTGTAGAGTGTGTTTAAGGTGTAGGTTGGGGTTAAGGTTTAGGATGGTGTTACGGTGATAGGGAGGGGTTACATTGTAGGTGTGGTTAGGGTGATAGGGCGGGCTTACAGCGTAGGTTGGGGTTACAATGTAGGGTGGGGTAAGGATGATAGGGTGTAAGGTGGGGTTACAGTGTAGGGTGGGGTTAGGGTGTCGGGTGGGGTTACAGTGTAGGGTGGGGTTAGGGTGTAGATGAGGTTACAGTGTAGTGTGGGGTTACAGTGTAGGGTGGGGTTACAGGGTAGAGAGGGGTTAGGGTGTAGAGTGGGGTTAGGGTGTAGGGTGGGATTACAGAGTAGGGTGGGGTTAGGGTGTAGGGTAGGGTTACAGTGTAGGGTGGGGTAAGGATGATAGGGTGATAGGGTGGGGTTACAGTGTAGAGTGGGGTTAGGGTGTAAGGTGGGGTTAGGGTGTAAGGTGGGGTT